>NC_028644.1:46115025-46324812 GCF_001406875.1 Solanum pennellii
AAAATAAGTATATATATATATATATATACTCATTTTCTATATTCCCACTTCATCTTCTTCCTCCCCACCCTCTATCCTTCACCTCAAAAAATAAAAATCACCATTTTTCGTCTTCCTGACACTCAAAATTTTTCTTATTGACAAAATGTGAAAATTATAGTTAGCTCTTACACATATTTTCGGTTCTGTTTAGTTAGATTTGGTAAAAATATATATCAAGAAAACTTCAAATTGAAAAAATTATATGTTTATAAGTAAATTCAAACAATAGATCTTGAAAAATTATGTTTTAAAAAGGTGAATGAGATGTATTTAAAAAAATTATTTTTATCATGATTATGTTAATGGTGTATATGTCAAAAAAGAAGAAAAGAAAATGGATAGGGGCAGGGGTGGGTGGGTGGTGGGGGATCTGGGGCTGAAAAGAAGAGGAAAAAGGTGGGACTGCGCTGAAGAAGAAGAAGAATAGAGAAGGGGTTGCGCCGGCGATGGGTTGAGTGGTTGAAGAAGGAGTTTTTGATTATTTTCTAAAAAAGTGGTGTGAGGAACAAAATAGATTCTTTTCTAAGTGAAAACAATAATTATGTCACATGATCAATATACAAGAACATCATATACACATCATGTAACCATTATAAGCATTTACATATATAAGAACATCCTCCTAAGACTTCCATCAACTCTAAATAGTGCAATGTTTAGGTAGAGTCCCATACCCCTACCTAGACTAAGCTAAATCACTTAGGTCATACTAGTTAGAGTTCATTCCTTTAATTCATTTTACCTTTTGGGAACATCTTGCCTTAACCGACATAGTCCACATGAGCTAATGTGGAATCCGGTGTCATGGAACCCTACACTAAAGGAAGGCTGACTACTTGCCAAGGTAGTACCAAAACATGAACATAGCAACTACGTGGATCCACTAGCTATTATTCCTATGGGGCAACATAGCTCAAGAACTAGGAGATAAAATTTTGACCATCTAAGATACATGCATTATATCTTCAATCTCAAGAGTACATTAGTGATCCTACCTTCTCTATGTGGGAAGGGGAAGGGACACTCCTCACTCTAGTTCACTCGGTGCTAAGCTACAGTCCCTTTTTGAAATGTCTTTAGTACCTTTATTAATCATCATAGCTTAATGTAGGTCATAGGTTTATCCTTATATAATCATTAGAATTATTGATCAATTTTCCTTTCATTACAATTCATACATGTGAGGTTAACACATTTACAAAATAATTCAGGATAAGGCACATTGGTATGTTATCACCATCCTTATAACATTTACGTCTTAGACAACACCTCAAAAATCATAGTCAAGACATTTCAATTCAACATTATACAAACCTTATCAATCTTAATATAACGTATACTTCAATGCAACACCATCACTTAATCACAAGTAACCATAATTTAAATAAAGAATAAAGATCAAAAGACTTACTTAATATCCTTCATAATGTCATCATCAAGATCTTTCCATAAACCCTAAACTCAACCAAACAATGGGTGTAATATCATCATTCAATAGTAATTAACCCAAGAACTAAATCAATTATATCGTCATTATTAAAATTAGCTTTAATTCATAACCTAGGGTTAGAGGAGAAGGGTTCATCATGAATTTTTCTAGAATTAGGTCTAATACCAACAAAAAGAGTCCCTAGGCAGCCCATAGGTTGAATAAGATGACTACAATAATTAATACATTCGCAATTCCTCTTCAATTCACAAGTAAGAACCAAGACTTGTGGAAATTGGGAAGGATGTGATCCATTAAAAATTCCCACAATTAACATCAATTACACAATAATCTATATTGTATCAGTTATAGGCAATCATAATTCAACATAATCAATCATCAATTTCGACTTTAGAAGAAAACCTATTTGTAGAGAAACACTAACGATTTGGGTAATTGAAATTCAACTTTGAGAGGACCTCTTAGGGAAAGGAATCCAAAGAGTGAAGAACGCATGCCTTAATGAACTTTATCCCCAAAAATTGAGTGAAAATATTGGAGACTTTGTCTTTTTCCTCAATATTCTTCTTCTTCAAGGGAGGATAAATGAAGAGAGAGAAAGTAGAGAGAAGTGAGAGCAATTTGGGTTTCAATTTGAGTTGGTATTTTTGAGTGGGAAATGAATGAAAATTGACCTAAAATCAATATATAGTCCACCCATAAAGTACCCAAACTACCCCTTATTAAGTTAGACTTCCAAAAGTGAAGTCCAACTTAACTTCACTGTGAGACCCCCTCCACCTTCATGCCCCACTTCACGTACCGTGAAGAGCTTGATGGGTCGTGGTGGTGGTCGTGAAAATGGAGGCACTAGCTCCTCCAAAGGAAACTCCTCTATTTCTCCCACCAAGGCAAGACCACAGAGCACCTTGCCTCCTTCCATGAAGATGAAAAACGGCCCTTCAAGTAGCTCGCGGTGCTCTTAGACAATAGCTTACCTTCACTCACCATCTCACACCCCTTTTTAGCTAAGGACTTTCACGGAAGCTCCATGCCCTCAGTCAAGTTCAGCACGAGTCGTGGAGTGGCTCGTGGTGTCTCGGGCAGTAGCTAGGCTTCCCTAGGCACTCCCCCCATGGATAAGGCTTCTTAAAAAGCTCCCACCTTGGCCGTGGTCAACACCACGAGTCGTGGTCATGCTCGTGTAGAGTGAGGCAGTAGCCTCCCTTCTTGGGTAGCCTTAGCCTCTTGGCTTTGGCTTGCCCTTGGAGGTTGGCACTCCTCACTTTCCCTAGCATACATAATCCCTTCATTGACACTTATATACATCCAAATTATCTCACCAAGATAGAAACCTTAGATACTCTCTTCAACCCATCAAGACACTCCACTAGCCCAAGAAGTAAGTTCACCGAACGTCGTGGACGTTCCTTGACGATTTGCTTTCCAAACTTCCTAAATGACTTATATACCTTAAAATTGACCTTAGAAGTGTTACAACTCTTAGACTCTCATTTTAGGCTCAAGTTTAGACTTAATACTTTCGGAGTGTTACATTATCCTCCCTTTTAAGAACATTCATCCCCGAATGATACTAAAATCTTTCGGAAGGAAGGAATAGATAGACTCAAGAGTAGCAGCCCAACCTACAACAATACATTATAACAAGAGTTATAACGTGAATCATGGAATTTAGACATAGCCATTAAAAATATCAATTACTACACATAAAGCTCAAAATTACAATATGAGGAATTTCCTTCTCACAAATACATGAGCTCATCATACCATTAAGAAGTCAATTATGCCAAAACACTACCTATCAACATGCCCAACATAATTTCATAAAGACTCTCCACATCAAAATGCACAATATAACTCAAAACAAGATGAATTGCTAGTTTTCAAGTCTATAGGCATAACTTCACTGTAATTCATTGTAACTAGAACATTTTTGTAAAACTTCACCAAAAACCAAAACAACTTCAAATTTAGTCAATAAATTCATTATATGTAGGATCAACTAACCTTAATTAGGAAAGAGAGAGGATAACGGGACTTCATGTCCGCCTCGGCCTCCCATGTTTCTCCCTCAACTAGGTGGTTTCTCCATAACACTTTTACGGAGGACACCTCTTTGTTCCTCAAACTCTTCACTTGACGATCATGGATTTCAAACGGAACCTCCTCATAAAAGAGGTTCTCTTGTACACCAAGACCCTAAATAGGAAGAACGGACTCGGGATCACCGATATACTTCTTAAGCATAGAAAAATGGAACACCGATGAACCGAAGCAAATTCACTATGCAACCTCAACTCATATGCATCCTTACCAATCTTTTGCATGATTTCATTGGGACCCACATAATGAGGACTCAAATTCCCTTTCTTGACAAATCTCACCACCCTTTTCATAAGCGAAATTTTTAGATACACTTTACCACCTTTTTCAAATTCTAATTCCCTTGTTCTATGGTCGGCATAAGACTTTTTCCGGCTAAGTCTGTTTTCAAGAGATTCCTTATAATATGAACCTTCTAAAAAGTATTAATAATAAAATCGGGACCCAAACCTGAACTCATCCACTTCAAACCATCCTATTGGAGATCTACATCTCCTACCGTACAAGGCTTCATAAGGAGCCATAGATATAGTTCAATGGTAGGTATTGTTGTAAGCAAACTCAATCAAAGGCAAGCGCTTATGACATCAATTATACAAGCTCTAAGCATATCCTCAAGGGTTTGAATAGTACGCTCTTCTTGCCATCCGTTTAAGGATGAAAAATGGAGCTTAACTTCACCTTGGTACCCAACCCTTTTTTGAATGAACAAACCTAGATGTAAATTGTGTACCCCTATCTTATATGATGGAAACTGGAATACCATGCCGACACACAATCTCATCTATGAAGATCCTTGCATAATCATCCGCCGAATGTTCAAGCATCTCAATCATACCACTCACGAAATCTTCTGTGTACGAGCTATTAACATAAATATTGAAGTTAATAGTCATGTACCTCCTCCTCATTAGTTAAAAAATACCTTCTTTAGTTCACACTCAGTAGGTTTATCGAGAATTACGTCTCATCTCATAGAAAATATCATATACCAACAAATTATCAGACAAAACTCGATTTAACACTAGAACAATAGAAAAATCAACTAAATGATTTACAATCTTCCTTGCCCAGACATCACACCTCTTTTTCACAAGTGAAAATCCACAATCAACTATGTCATTTTAATTTTGAAAGAACTCAAATTAATCTTATTGGACTTAGTTATTGAAGTTATTCACTTACTATATAGCAAACTATCATCCATAAAATCAATGTACTCAGCAACATAAGAACTAAGAGTGTAGTTCATTACCTCCAAGAAGATTTTAGGTGTTTTAAAATTATGAATAAAATGAATAAACCAATTATACATACCATACTTGGTCTTATGTCAGCAAAGGAATAACATCTCCTCCTTTTTCCTTTGTCTTTGCACAATTGCCTTGTTGAACTTTCTGTTATGAGCGTTATGTTGGGCAATCCCAAAATATGTATCTTTATTTTTATGGTTGTCATTAGCATGCATTCGTTCTATGAAACATGTATTATCGACCCTTAGGATTATTTTCATCAAATATATTTGGTTTTTCAATGCAAACTTTTCCATGAGTGCGAGTCAAATAACTTTAACAAAAAGTAGAAAGATTAGAGTTAGAATAAGAAATAACCTCACTCAAACTCTCTTGTTTTTCTCTTTCTACTGACTATCTCCCTTTTCTTTTTTGCCCTCATGACCATCTTTATTTTCTTTTCTTTCAATCTCACTCTATTTCTCAGTTGACATACTATTCTCTTCATACAACACAACATCGTCTTTTTTCTCTCTAGGAATGTCAAAATGAACTTCCTTTCTCCTCTCACTCTTTTTTTCCTCAAGTTTCTTCATTGTTCTTTCATGCATTTCTGATCATCATAAAATTAGCCTGAGTTAAAGGCGCAAGTGTATATTTTATTTTGTTTAGATCAAGGGAAACTCTATTCTTTCTCCCCATATAGAATTGCATTCCTATTAAATTGTCATTGTCGCCCAAGAATGATGTGACAATCTTGTATTTGAATGTCATCATAAAGAACAATATCAGAATACCAGCCTATGGAGGAAGAAATCAGGCATTCCTTAGTCACCTTATCCTTAATAAAAATCATTCAATCATCGCCACTTATAAGGAGTAGTGTGTTAAATGTATGTAACTTTTAACTTCTCTACAACATATCAAGTTATCAACTAACCGTATTAGTAAAACTATCACTATCAATAATCATAGAGCCAACATTACCATTTATCCATCACCTTGTTTGGAAAATAATTTCTCTCCTTAAATTAGGTACAGTGACATTCTTCTCCTTCAATATTTCGATCAACGCATCAACAACATTAATATCATATTGAGTTCAAGTTTCAATTTCTTTACCTATTTTACACATCTAAAAAAATCAATAAACAAATATCTCTCAATTTTACTTTTTTCCTCTGTCTATTGATCTCACATATCATGTCTTTACCAATTCAAGTTACTACATTTTGATGGATGTTTTAACATGTAAATAGAAAACTTATTAGTAAGTATCACGCCCCGAAGCTACCCCGAGGACGCAGACACGAGACTTAAGATCACAAGTGACCCCCAAGCTAACCCTGCTGGCATATTATAAGCAAGTAAAGTCAATTGATGTAATAAATATTTGCGGAAAATAGTCATGAGGTAATCTAAAATTAAATGATGGGGAACACCCATACTATTTGAATATATGAAAATTTAGAGTATAAACAACAACTGAAAAAATCAAACTCTAAATCCAACTCTGTCTGAAATAAGCCTCTAAACTGGCTTAAAGTGTTGGGACATGCCCAAGCTAAATATAGTAAAACCAACTTAAGACCAAATACAAAAGGGAAATAATCATGTCAGTTGTCTTCGAAGAATGAGGCCTTACAACTGTAGGTTCTGAACTGAAGATCGAGCACCGATCTATGCGCACTATGGAAGCTGAGTGAACCTACATCACGAGAAGATATAGCGTTGAGTATGTGTCTGTATTTAAAAGGTAGTTAGCATGTAGGATAGAGTAAAGATGAATAGTAACATAACTGAATAACACAATTAATCAAAGTATGATCTGAATATGATTTGAATACTTAATATATTGAACATAAACTAATTGAATGTAATGACAAAGTTTATAACATGTTGAAATTGAATACAATATTATGGTTAGTGCAACGATAGAATCTTAATGAACACTGGGAGCTACTAGTAACTGACATAAAATCACATGAGCTAAATGTAGAGTCTTATGTATATGCCCCATCGAGAGGATCCAATATCTCTGCCACGGTTATAGAGGCATGACTTTTGTGATCACAAGATGATTTCCACAAATGGGACTTACAACCTACGGGGCACATAGGTCTAGGACATAAGGGTGACTGACTGCAGTACACTAGGTATTAAGTTACTCCCAAATGATTATGTAATTTTGAAATTTATAATTGAAATTGTGTAAATACTTGATAGCTCAAACACTGGCATGCTAACTGAAAATGAACATTAGTGTACTTATAATGAAACATTTATAACTGGAGCATGTATATTTGAATAAATTGACCTAGCATGTGCAATTCATGAACTAGAAGAAGAACTACATAACTAGGGTTCTGAATTATGAGGAATCTACACTAAAACATACTAAAAATCATGATAAACCGATTAGGACTATTATAGGAAATAATCATAATAGTATATTTAAATTCTAACAACCCTACGTCTTGATATTAATTAATAAGGACATCAAGAATCTAGAGGAATTCCAGGGACCTAATGGGTGAAAGGAACCCACTAGTGAAATCCTATATACCTGGTGACAAATTTCATAGAGAAATCTTTCAATTTTGGGGTTGGAACTGATAAAACCTTGTTGCATTCATAAAATAGGGTTCTTAACTTCTTTATGTGATTTGATGAATGAACGAACCATTACTGAACTACTGTCGGGGGACACTACAGAGTAGACCGATGGACTGTGGATCGAATGAAGGTCCATGCTGGTCGGCCGTAGGTCGTGAATGAGAGGGGCTTTGAATGGGTATCTGAATCATGGACCATAGTCAGGCCTACTATCGTAGGTCCGGCCTTGGGTCTACCCTTAGAATGTTTTTGGGGGGGTGCTAGAGGTGGGCAAAGAGGGTGAACCACGGATCGCCAGCACGGGTCGTGGGTGGTGCCTATCGCTGCCACCTGAAACTTGTGAAAATCTACATTTTGGGGTTCTAGCATGCGAGGTGTTATAGTAACAATCTTTTTAAATGTACGATGTAGAAAGAAAGGAAGTTATTAATATCCAAATAAATTGGGATTGATGAGACAAGAAAAAAGACCACTTTGTTAAACAAGGAAAAAACTTCCAAATTTCCCCTATTCAATTAAAAAAATATGAAGTTTGTTGAAATGAGTGTTAAATTTTCTTTTTCTTATTTGTAATTTTCGTTTTTTTTTTTTGCTTCAACATAGCAACTATAAAACAGTTTTTTAAAACCCCCAAGATTATAACGAACGGCACCTTGACAGAACCATTTCGAAACCACTTGATTAGAATCGGGTTATTAGAATAACAAAAAATGCAAAAAAAAATTATAGAGATTAAAGACAAAAAATTGAAAGATATGTGACCTCTAGAATAAAATCCCCAATTTCAAGATAAAGTGCTAAGAATTTTAATTAGATCTTAGTATTCAAAATTAATAGATTAATATTTAGACGGAATGGTCTGGTGGACCCTTATACTTATATCAGTTTGTATTTTGAATCCTTCTACTTATGTCTTTATCATCTGGACCCCTACACTAAATAAAACACAATATATTAAACCGCTCTGACCATTGACCGTGCTTATGTGGCATTAAAATAGCTGACTTGGCGAGAGAGTGTGACCACATGCATTTAAGGCGAGTGAGCATCATTTTTTAAACTTTAAATTTTAAATTTTAAATTTTAAATTACAACTTAAACCCTTTAACCCAAAACACTAAAACCTATTAAACAACCTAAACCCTAACCCTAACCCTAACATTAATCCTAACCCTAACCCTACCGTATACCTAAACCCCAAGCCCAAAATACCAAAACAAAAACATTTAACACTAAAACATTGATATTAAACCTCAAATCCTACTATCTAAACCCAAATACCTAAAAAACTCAAAATGCTAACCCTAACCTTAACCCTTACCTTAACTCTAACCTCAACAATAAACCCTAAACCTGAAACCCTAAGCCCAAAATACCAAAACCCAAACATCAAATACTAAACCATAGATTTTAAACCTTAATTGTTAAACCTTGAAGCATAAAACCTAAAAAACCTACCCCCTAACACTAATTTTAACCCTAACCCTAACCCTAGGCCGTAAACCCTAAATTTACCCCAAGGCCAAAAACAACCCTTACTACAATATACGAAACCCAAACAATAAACACTAAACCATAGATTTAAAACCTTAAAATCCTAAACTGCACACCCTAAAACCTAAAAAGAACTTAAACCCTAACCCTAACCCTTAACCTAAACCATTAACCTGAAACCCCAAGCCCAAACTACAAAAACCTAAACATTAAACACGAAACCATAGATTTTAAACTAAAAGTCCTAAACCTCAAAACCTAAAACCTAAAATAAAAACCTTAACCCTAATACATACCCTAAACCTCTCCCTAACACGAACCCTAACCCTAACCCTATCCTTAACCCTAACCCTAAAGCCTAAACCCTAAACCCTAAGCCCAAAATTCCATAATCCAAACATTAAACACTAAACCATAGATATTACAAATCAAATCACCCAAACACTAAAATCTAAAAAAACAACCTAAAATCTAACCTTACCATAAACGCTAAGCACCAAGTCCAAAATACCAAAATCCTAACATTACACACTAAACCATTGATATTAAATCTTAAATCCTAAACCCTAAACCCAAAAACCTAAAAAAATGAAAACCCTAACCCTAAACCTTGAACTTGAATCCCTAACCCTAGCACTAACCCTAAGCCCAAGATACAAAAACCCTATCCCTAACATGAACCCTAACACTAACCTTAAACCCTAAATCCAAAGCTCAAAAAACCAAAACCCTAACATTAAACACTAAACCATAGATATTACAACTCAAATCCTTAACTTTAAACCCTAAAACCTAAAAAACAACTTAAACACTAACTCTATCCCTAACATTAATCCTAACCCTAACCCTACCATAAATCCTAAACCCCAAGCCCAAAATACAAAAACCCAAACATTAAGCATTAAACCATTGATATTAAACTTCAAATCCTAAATCGTAAACCAAAACCGTAAAAAATCCAAAACTCTAACCCAAACCGGTCCTAAGCCATAAATCCAAAACACTAAGACAAAAATAGTAATATAAATCCTAATAACCATTTATAACCCCTACAAAACCCTAAAATTTAAACCCTATCCTAACGCTTGGCAAAAAAATTCTCTCTATATATTTTTCCAGATTTTGATCAAAGAATTAGCATCTTGGCTAATTAACTATGAACTTGAGTGTAAAATCACAGCTAATTAGTATGAATTTGAGTTTTGAATGGAGAGTGATAATCATTTCAAGCCTCTAGACACAGGTCAATTGAAGTGCACTTTGAATCAACAATCTCTATAGTTGGAATCGAGTTCTGAATCAGCTTGCAATCCGTCCCAAATGAGGGACGATGCTGTTTACAATTCTTTGGAATTGGTACAAAAATCTGATGGAAAGAAAGATATTACTCTGAATCACAATTATGTTTCTCTGAATCGTAGTCAAAAAACAACTGATTCAACTACGCAAAGCTCACAGTCAATGGAGGGGGTAAAATCGCCTTAAGATCGGGAGAAAAATCATTCTATTTTGGATGAGAATCGAAGGCAAAATGTGGGTGGGGTGTATTACCTTGTATTTGAAGATCAATTTGTAAAAAACCAAAAGAATCTCATAGTCAAATCATTGATTTAAGGTCTGGTGCATTCATAGGAAATACAAAAAAAAAGTCTTGAACAAGAACATCTAAGGGAGGAATGACATGCTCCTACAAAATTTCAACAATCCAGTTCATTTCATAAAAAATCAAGGAGTATCATCACAAAAGAATAAAATAGGTCATCTTGATGTTCAAGAACCAGTCAGTCCTCAAAAAACACACAGAAAATCTACTGAATAGATTAGAATAACATCTGTTTATCCAGAAGATGTTCAAGGTTAGTATACTCTATCTACATTTACTACTAATGTCGATCATAAATTGAATATTAATGCTAGAAATACCAAGGAATTAGGAGTGCAAGATGAAAGGATGAATGAGAATAAGGCTAATTACCAAGCACATTTTCCTAGATTCCTATAACTTTTGATCTTAATGTGTCTAAAGCATCTACTGATAGAATGGAACAGCCTCATAGTAACTTTGCTAATTTTCCAAAAAAAGACCAAAGTCATGAACCTGCACCTTACGCTGTTACACAAACTTATGCTGATAGACTTAGATAAAATCAGTTGAAAAATGAAATTCGTATTAATCTAACTAAACCAGAAATCACTACGAAACAAGGACTTCTTGTTCTTCTCTATGTGAAGGAAGAAATTGTTAAAGATTTGGCTTCTTTTTGTAAAATTACTCTAATTGGTAAATTTGTCAACACAATGCCTAGAGTGGAACTTATTAGGAAGAATTTTATTCTTCAAACTCAACTATCGGGAGGAGTCAAATAGCACATTTCAATTCTCGACATGTTTACATTGATCTTGACAATGAGATAGATTACAATATAGTTTGGACCAAACAAAGAATGACTATAGCTGGGCAAGTTATGGGGTATATATGCTTGGACAAATAACTTCAAGCCAGTTGAAGAAACTCCTCTTGTTAAAATTTGGATTACACTGCCTGAGTTACCATGGCACTGTTATAATAAAGAATTCATCACTAGTCTGCTTTCACCTATAGGGAGAGTTCTTTATTTAGATTCAGCCTCTACTAATAAAAATAGGGATAGTCAAGCTCGAGTTAAGGTTCAAGTAGACCTCACTAAAGATAGATCTCCTCACATTTGGATGGGATATATAGAGGAGGATATTACTAATTGTAGGTGGTAGAAAATTGAGTATGACAATATTCCTATTATTGTCTTTACTGTAAACATGAAGGACATAAGGAAATTATTTGTATCATTAAACAAAGAGATTAAGATAACAAAATAAGGAAAGAGTTGGAAAAAAATAAAACAAAAAAAGACGATGTTCCTAAAGGTTTGTAGGTTCATGAGCTTAATACAACAATCAGAATGGAGGAAGATACTACTCAACCTGATAACTCAAGAGAACAATAACAAAGAACTGTCCTTCGGGAAGAACCATGACAGATTCAGAGGAGGAAAATGCCAATCTACAACAACAACAGGCAGACAGACCATCACTTCAATCACATAATACACAAAAAAAGTATTAATATTATTACTACCAACAATACTTATATAGATTTGGAAGTGCAGGAACATTCATCAAACTCCTGAAGAATTTGAGAAGCAGAATGCTAATACTCAGGAATATAATTATCCACATACTTCAAGTGGTTCTAAATAACAACATCAACAGTAGAGACAAGTAGTGATTGAGAGAAGAAATGCTAACATGAAACAATCATTTGGACTATACTGAAATGTAAGGTGGTGGAAGTGCATGATCAATACATTACTTGTGAAATCAATCATTTGGACTGTACTGAAATGTTTCTAATCATATATGTGTATGTTAAATGTAAAACCACTTAAGGAGACTCTTATGGGGTAGTTTGTTACAATATTCTGATAAAAATTTTACTTGGTGTGTGATTGGTGATTTTAACGTTATATCATCTACTAATAAAAAATTAGGTGGTAGGGAATATAATATGAACAAAAGTTTTGAATTCATTAGTATTATTGAATCTTGTGGATTGGTGGACATAGGATACAATGGATAACCTTATACTTGGTGTAATCAAAGGGATGAAGGAGCTACAATTTGGAAAAGATTAGATGGGGCTTTGGTAAATGATAAGTGGATAAAAAAAATGCCCCAAACTAATATCAGTAATCTACCATCAGTTGGGTAAGATCATTGTCCTCTACGACTAGAAATGAGTATTAGATTAGAACATGTAACTAAATACTTTATATTCCTTAATTACTGGACTGAAAACTCTTCCTTTTTATCTACTGTGGTAAGTTGCTGGAAAAGAAAAGCATCAGGTAACCCTATGTGGATTCTACATACTAAAATGAAGAGATTGTCTACTAATTTAAGTTTATGGTCAAGAAAAGTGCTTGAAGATATCTTTGCAAAAATAAACGATTATGAGGAATTAGTTAAGAAAGCTGAAGACAATTTGATTAATGCCAATACTCAGGATAGTAGGGCTAAATTGCATTGCATTAATGTAGAATATATAAGGTTTTTAAAAATGAATGTTCATTGTTACAGAAAAAAAGTCAGATTCATTGGCTAAAAGACGGTGATACAAACTCTGATTACTTTCATGCTGTGTTGAGAGGGAAAAGGAGAAAAATGTTTATGCATAAAATTTTAACAGTCTGGAGATTGGGTACAAGGGGAAGATGATATTGCTAGAGAAGTCTGTCATTATTATCAAAATATCTTCACTTGCAATAATAAGAGAAATCAATGACGAGATTTTACAATGCATTCCAAATATGGTTACTCATGAACAAAATTTAATCTTGGAATGTATGGAAATCATGGAAGAATTAAGAAGAGTGGTATTATAAATGAATCCTAATTCAGCACCGGGTCCGGATGGTATAGGAGGTAAATTTTATCAGACTTGTTTTGATATAATTAAGATTAATTTGCT
This sequence comes from Solanum pennellii, assembly GCF_001406875.1. Lineage (NCBI taxonomy): Eukaryota > Viridiplantae > Streptophyta > Magnoliopsida > Solanales > Solanaceae > Solanum > Solanum pennellii. Next base: position 46,128,470 of record NC_028644.1, read on the forward strand.
TGTTGCTGTTGAATCATTCTTTAGTGGTCAAGACATGCCTAAACACTTGACTCATTCTTGTCTAATACTGCTTCCCAAAATAGAACATCCTAATAAGCTTAATGATTATAGACCTATTAGCCTTAGTAATTTCACTAATAAAATCATTTCAAAAATCATGAGTACTAGGTTAGCTCATATTCTTCCTAACATTATTTCAGCTAATCAATCTGGTTTTGTAAGAGGGAGGAGCATATCTGAGAATATAATGTTGGCTCAAGAGACCATTCATGGTATTAAACAACTCACTGAAGGTGCTAATGTGCTCATTAAACTAGATATGGCTAAAGCTTATGATAGAGTATCTTGGGCTTATACTTGTCTGGCCTTGAGAAAGATGGAAGTTGGGGAGATATTCATTGATAGAGTATGGAGAATCATGAGTAATAATTGGTACTCTATAGTCATCAATGCTAAAAGACATGGTTCGTTCCATTCCACTAGACGTCTTAAGCAAGGTGATCCATTGTCTCCGTATTTATTCATATTTGGTGTTGAGGTTTAATCTAGACAACTTAATCTCTTAAATCAAAATTTGTTGTATAAGGGTTTTCATATGGAGGTTAAAGAGCCACAAATTAATCATTTATGTTTTGCGGATGATATTATCATTCTTACTTCTGCTAAGAGAACTTCTTTACAGCTTATTATGAAGACCATTTCTGCCTATCAAAAAGTTTCTGATCAGTTGCTAAATAAAGATAAAAGTTTTTTCATGGTGACTACATATACTGATGAGGATATTATTGCAATTATCAAAGAGGAGACTGGTCTTTGTAAGAAGGATAGTCCTATTAAGTACTTAGGATGCCCTTTATATATAGGAAGACAAAGGATCAACTATTACACAGAATTAGAGGATAATGTGATTAAGAGAATCACTGGATGACAATCTAAAATATTAAGTTTTGGAGGTAAAATAACATTGGTAAAACATGTATTACAATCTATGCCTATTCATACTATGACTACAATTTCTCCACCTAAGACTACTTTGAAAGACATTAAAAATGCCATTGCTGAAATCTTTTGGGGGACTTAAAAGGAAAAGAAAAAATATCATTGGGCATCATGGAAAACTCTAGCGAAACCTACTGATGAGGGGGGGGGGGTATTGGGATAAGGTGATTGGAGGATATTTGTATGTCTTTCCAATATAAACAATTGTGGGAATTTAGAACTAAACAATCATTGTGGGGTTTTTTTTGAAGTCAAAATACTGTCAAAGATCTAATATAGTGGAAAAGAAATTTGATAATGGGCAGTCACTAGTTTAGAGGTAGATACTGTCAAAGATCAAAAATCCTTGTGGGGGCTTTCTAGAAATAGAGATGATGTTGAATCTCATATTAGTTAGAAGATTCTTTCAGGTACATGTATCTTTTGGTGGGATAATTGGCTTGGGGATGAACCTCTAGATAAGTATTGTGACAATATTTTTAGTTTGAACAATATTAAAGTATCATATTTTTTACAATCATGACATTGAAAGGAATGGGAGGTTAGATTACATGCTCCTCTATTAATAATCCCTATCATTCTTGGTACCAATATTCAGTACCAGGAAGACTAGTCTGACACAGCTAATTGGATACCTGCTGAAAATCGGCAATTCTCTATATCCACTGCCCGGGAAAACATAAGAAACAAACATACAAAGACCCTATTAATAAAATTATTCTGCACAAAAAGTTACCTTTTAAAATCTCTTTCTTTATTTGGAGAGCTTTAAGGGGTAAATTACCTACTAATGAAAAACTTCTTACTTTCAGAAAGGAAGCTGCTATTCCGAAGTTGCTGATTGTTATTGTTGTCATAGACCAGGGAAGGATGAAATAAATCACATTTTGGTGAATGGCCAATTTGCTAACTATGTTTGGCAGAAACATGCAGACTGGTGGGCACACAACACATCAATAGCAATTTGAGGAGTTTATATCGGACAAGTCTTCGATATCAGAATGAGGTACAAAAAACTCTATTACAAGTTTTACCTGATATTATTTGCTGGCATTTGTGGAAACACAGGTGTGCAGTGAAGTACGGAGGGAAAAAATCCGGTATGCATAGAGTTCAGTATGCGATATTGAGAGATATCATCCAGGTGTTAATAGTCTCTTTTCCTAATATCCAATGTCCTCATACTTGGGGAGGTCTGATCAGCTTGATTGAGCAACGCAAGCAACAATATAAGGTCACTATTGTAGAATGGGAAAAATCTCCAATTGAGATATATAAGCTGAAAACAGATGGTAATGGTATGCACACTCCAGGTAGAATAGGAGGGGATCCATTTTAAGAGATTACAAAGGAAAATTTGTTTATGCATTTTGTATTCCTCTTAGTTTTGGTACTAATAACACTGCCGAGAGTACGGCTGCATTGCAGGGACTTAGTTTGTTTGAACAATATGGTTATGTCACGACCCATATTCAGAATCCGAATTGCAACCGGCGTCGTTGACCTCTCAAAGGTCGCAAACAAGCCTCTTCTTGCATTCATCATATTCATATGGTTAATTTAAGCGAAAAATTTAAACTTCTTAAAACATATGAATTATACATAGACTTCATGTAGTTATTAGATAGTTACACTATATACTAAGCTCAAAGTAAAGAACAACCATCTATCATAAAGAATCAATTCAAAATAGCAGATGAATATATAATAAATAAGTTTTCCAAACATGGCCTTATTATAAAGCTTAGAAATGAAAGTATGAAAGAAACGCTAGTGACAACATCCACTAGCTATGTCTACTAGAAGGCTAGACTGAAACTGTAGCATCCTCGAAATAAGGAGGACCTACCAAATGGTCTGGTGAACGTTGATGTCCAAACTTCTGCAATGAATCTTCAATCTTCTCTCTGACCTGCACCTATAAAAATAATAAATTGTATAGGATTAGTACACCACTTGTACTAAGTATGGGTGTATGCACAGATAACATAAGGGTATGCATGATCAAGGAAAGCTCTTCCTAAACAACATGCCATTTCTGGTAAGTGACTTCACTAGACTTTCCTAATTCGTTATTTGTGAATTGCGGTATGAATATGACGTATTTTAATGCATTCAAAGCACAAAACTCATTTTCTATGTGATTAAAAGACATTAGAATCATCAACATAATTTTAGAACAACCCAGGCGAGAAATCAAAAATTTAATAACCCCCAACTCGAGAGCTAAGTCTTTTTCTTATTCTTATTGTGTAGTTCAATAATTCATTTAGTCCTATATTTTACTTACAAGCTCAATGATTCATTGTAGTCCCATACCCACAATGAATCAAGTAAGAAATGCAAGGACTGAGGAAATATTTCACTACCTTACAATGAGTCATTCGTTACTCTATGTATTCATTAACATTTCATACGCCAGTTTTTATTTGCTATGCCATCTGTTTCATTACTTTCATGGTAGGGAAGTTATATGGATTTTAGTTGTCATTAGTTTCTACTTACCTTTATTGGCATCATATAATAAGTCATTATAAGCCAATCTTATTTGGCCTTGCCCATTATTTGCTGAAACTTCATAAGTATTGATATTGGAAATTGATATTCTTAAGCTCTTCTTCATAGCTCACTTTGAACATACTTTCCGTCATCATTATTTCTTGCTTTCATAGAGACATCTTTAGAAGTAATATCATGCGAGCTAACATGAAATGCAGTGTCTTCCCCACACCGAAAAGTTGTCTTACTGGCCAAGGTGAAATCGAAACATACCTAGCTCTCTTAGGTGGAAACCACAGACTAATTCCTATGTTTGCTAGACATAGTTCGAAGACTAGGGAATTAAGGAGACTACTTATCCACCTCGGTGGTAGCCTCGTCTCATGAGACTTACACGTTCAAGCACATGCTCATAACTAGTCTATCGGTTCTTTGCTCACTTTCATTATCTTCTTTATCATTTAGAGTAGACTCAAACATTATGGAAGCTTACTTCTAGATTGAGATTTACTTACTATATGATGATTTGTCATCCTTACTTTACATTGACGAAATGTGAATTATCCTTACATATCATCTTTTTGTGTTAATGATAATAGTCTCACACATTCTAACACCTTCATTCGTGAGTATTTTTGACATACTAGCTTAGGTGTAAGTGAGGCTTGTCTCACTTCCTTTAAAACCTCATTCTGGTCATTTCTTTAACTTAGACCTCATTAGTTATGTTATTTCTCGCATTACTTACTTATTTTAGTGTAGTATCTTCATATCATTGGTTATGGACGATGAACACTTCATTCAATGAGTTTCATATGGTCATATATCATTCTTGTAGAACATGTTGGGAGTTGTCCCAATGAATGGCATGCTCTTGGATATGAGTTCATTGAATTAATTTAGAAGTGCTTATTTTGTTATTTCTTTACAGTAACTACACAAGATTGGCATATGATTAGTCTTGGCCTAAACACTTGGATATTAAACTATATAACCATTTTTGTTGGCATAAGCCAATTTTACGTGTCTGCATATTTAAATTCAATATGTATGAACCATTAGCCAATACTTTAATCATTTAACATAAATTTATAGACATTTGTATGCATCCTTTTTGGGACAATTTACTTTTAGCCAATTTATTGCCATAAGATAAGCAATACACTCAAGATGTGAATTCATGGAGGTCGTTTTAACAAATCTTAGTTCATGACTTTAGGGATAACATTTTTAAACATCTTTGTCAGCATCATATTAACATTTGATGAATATAACATCTTCATAACTTCACAGTAATAGCAACCCAACATTCGGACAAACACATAAACACTGAAACATTTACAAACGTAACTAGCATACCCTAGATTCTTAATTAACGTTGTAAACATTAAACTTCATACGATTACAATTTCGTAGGTTAATTCGAAATTCATAATTCAAGAACCCTACATATTAAGATCATCCAGAACAACATACCAACAACATGATGTCTGACCGATTCAACATTGAAATCGTACAAGGATACTAGGGAAAGGAAGTTTGACGAGAACGATGGGAACAACCCTAGTTTTCAAGATCTCATGAATCGTTCAAAGGAAAGTAATCTTGGAGAAAGAATTTTAGGAGAGAAATCCATACCTTCTGTAGAACTTAATCTACGACGCCCACCTTGAACGAAAACTTGAAGAAATCTTTGAATTGCCTAAGAACGTCGATGGAAACTTTTCCGTTTTTGCTTTCGTTGTTTACTGATTGGCGTTTTGTGAAACTCTAGTGTTTGAACGTGAGTATAAGTCTTAGGAAATGAGCTTTACTCATTCAACTAAGGTTTAATAATTTAATTAAATAAATTAATTAATTAATTACTAAAAAGCCCCTCCTAGATTGACTAGAACTAGGAAAACACAACACTTAGTCAAATGTGAAATTTTCCCTAAGAAATTCGTTTTGCCCCTTTAAATTAATTAATTTAATAGCTAATTTAATTAATTAAGGGACATATGGTAATAACTAAAGTACCCCTAAGTCGTTGGAACTATAACTAACCCTTTTGGACCATCCTAGGTTAAGTACTATGATGTTTCTTGAGTTATACTAGGTTAGTGTAAGAATTTCGGTTTGACCCCTTTAATTTAATTAATTAAATGGTTAATTTAATTAATTAAGTGATTTAGTAAAATTACTAAAGTACCCTTAAGTCGTTCTAACCATAACTAACCCTTTGAACCATCCTAGGTTAGGTACTAGGTTGTCTTTTTCTTGTCTTAACAGAAATCTAGAAATTGCTTTGTGATTTCGGTTTTGCCCTTTTAAATTAATTAATTAAGCTTCTAAATTAATTAAATAATAAGCCTAGGGTAATTAATAAAGTATCCCTTAGTTTTTCGGACGATAACCAACCTTTTCGACCATCCTAGGTTAGGTACTAGGTTGTCTCTATAACTAGTACTAGGTTAGTGTCAACCAGGTTTAGTCCTAGGTTGTCAGGTGCACTAGTGGGTCCATTTCGGTTATTCCTAGGTTAGTTAGCTAGTTAGGACAACTAGTTAGAGCCTAGAGTTGGTTAGGTAGTTAGGCCTCACAAGGAGGGACCCGTCCGCACATGCTATCCTTTAACTACCATAACCTAATTCGATTAGGGTGATCCCCTCCTTTGGCCGATTCCCACATGTGTTGCCCATGTGCTTGCACATGGGTTGGTTGTACTTTACTAACTAAATAACAAGCACATGGGTTGGTTGTACTTTCCTAACGAATTATTCTTGATGGCTATTTTGGAACGTTTACTTATTGTCCCAAGGACCCTCACTATGTCCTTGGGTACTGCTTAATTTACATGATCATTTTAAATGGTCATGTGCTATGGTACTAGGCTTAACACTTGGATGCCTAGTACATAGTGCATTGGGTTTACAAGTCATCGTTTTTATTAGATTAGGGTCTTCGTTGTAGGTACATTTTTTAAACAAGCTCATTAATACTTAGAAAAATTTGATAACACCCTTTAAGCCAATATTTTCTAATATGCCCAATATTTTGCTTATTTAGGTATTATATAGAAATTGGCTAATACCCCTTAGCGCAATTTTCTATACTATGCCCAATATTTCTCAATATTGGGCATTGGAATGCCTATGTATCCCCAAAACGCATTCTTAAAGACCTATTGGGCTCTCCACTCGACATGTAATTTTCCGGAATGTTACTTTATCCCCCCCCCTTAGGAACATTCATCCCGAAATGATACTACACATAATTTAACACAAAGAGGGTGATATTCGAAAGTTACTTCAACATGCTGAAACTTTTCTTTTTTGTGAATATCTGATTCAAACTTATTTGGATGATGCATAACATTCAAGCTTATCTGAAGCTTCATATTTGATATTTAGGAATTTCCTTCTCAATCACACTTAACTTAATGCACATCACAACTCATGCAACACAAAAATCATGTCTACGCTATACAAAAACAGTCACATGAAATGCAAACATGACTTTGTTTTAACTCACGTGGTGCAATTATAAGACATACGATTTGGGACTTACAACACCAAATTTATCAATGCGTTAAAACTTAGAGTTTCTTACACAAAAACTAGACTTAGGAAGAGTACACCTAATCTTAAGAACTGAACAAATGAGGGTAGGGGGATCTCGTATCAGCCTCAGCCTCCCATGTTGCTCCCTCAACAAGGTGGTCCCTCCATACACCCTTAGAGTGGAAACCTCCTTGTTCTTCAACCTTTTCACTTGGTGCTCTAAAATTTCAACGGGAACCTCTTCGTAACAAAGGTTCTCATCGACTCCTAGCCCCTTAGATAACATTTTGTTGGCCATAAGATTTGAACTTAATGAAGTCCAACTTAATTTTAAAGGGACTTGCTACTATGCCACCTATTTCTCTACATACCCCTTCAGCCCTAATAATGTCTCATATTGGAGTATTTACTAGAAAGGGTTCATGTAAGATCTCAGGAAGTAAGTCAAATTCACTATCCACTAAAGGAGTAACAAAAGACAAGGTAGATCCTGGATCTAATAACGCATAAACTGGAAAGGAGAAGAAAGCAAGATATAGTATCCACATCCGCATACTTCTCTTGTTCCTCTGTTCCTTTCAACGAATATAACCACTTTCTCTTGGGGGGTTCAGCTGTAGCATTAAGATTTGGCCAAGGCTGCGCATCTCTCCTGGCCTGATTTCTTACATGTGGGCAGTCCCTGACTATATGCCCACTCTTGCCGCACCCATATAACGCATTAGTACCTACCAAACACTCACCTCCATGCGAACGACCACACTTATCACACGACTTGCTATCACGCTGGGCATTTCTATCATTGCCCTCCTTGTCATTAGTATTCTTAGAAGGAGTAGGATTTCGTGAGTGCCTCTTGAACTTAGGCATGTTCTGGACTATAAATGAGCCCATACCCGAGCTAGAACCAGTCTAATCCACAGTCTTAGGCTTCTTGCCTTCATGAACACTCCTCTTACTATAGCTCTCCTCCACTTGCTGAACATGCACCATCAATCTTCCCAGACCCATGTTGCCATGCAACATGGCTGCCCAACAATATTCTACTAGATCCTCCAACACGCCAGTCACAAATCTGCTCATCTCATCCCTGCTATTTGCCACCAGAGAAGAAGGATACTTTGAAATTTTAACAAACTTCAAGGAATACTCTTTGACATGCATACCTCCCTATCTCAGGTTGATGAAATCTTCAACCTTGGCTTCATGTTGCACTCTGGGAAAGAACCTCTCTAGACAGTCTTGAGAACATCCCAAGTGGTGGGGACATCTCCTCGTGCTCGGCCATCTGCCTATATCCGGTACCAAACCTGTGCCACATCCTTGAGCTGATATGCAGTCAACTCAGCCTTCGCCTCCTCATCAACTCCCATGGCACACAAAATCTTGTGTACCTCATCTACGAACTCCTAAGGATCCTAATTTGTCTTGGATCCGTAGTAAACTGGGGTATTCATTCTGGTGAAGTCCATCAGCCTGCTAGCCATGGTGCTAGCATGCGGGTTCTCTCTGGGAGCACCCACTCTTGTGGCTTGAGCCGTGATGTCTTCAGCTGAGTGGTGATGGCTTGTGCCATCTGCCGCAATGCTTCCCTCACTTCACCATTTGTCAACCAAGCTGGGTTGACCGACACTGAATTCCAGCAGCTTGGGCTTGAGGAGGAAGCTTGGTTTCCTCCAGCAACTGCTTCCTTAACTCTTCCCACAACATTCCTCCTTGTATTCATCTTTCTACACGTATACACAAGAAGGAAGTTTGATGCTATTATAAAAAAATGTCAAAGCTCTACACGGCACGATATAGAGTAGAAGAAGGGAAGATTCTTAACATCACATAGTCTCTAAGTCATGATAGTGGCGCGCTTCAGAACCATAATTTAGAAACACGTAACGTGGTTGTTTTGAACTTTAGTTCCTAGGTAATTTAACCTGATGCTCTGATACCAAGTTTGTCAGGACTTGGATTCGGAATCCGAATAGAAATTGGCGTCGTTGACCTCTCAGAGGTCGCAGACAAGCCTCTTCTTGCATTCATTACATTCCTCTGGCTAATTTTTGCAGAAAATTTAGAACTTTTTAAAACATACAAAGTTTACATAGAATTCATATAGTTATTAAATAGTTACATCATATACTAAGCTCAAAGTAACCATCTATCATAAAGAATCAATTCGAAATAGACGATCAATATATCAAAATAAGTTTGCCAAACACGATATTATTATAAAGCTTCGAAATGAAAGTATGTAAGAAACTCTAGGGACAACATCCACTAGCTATGGCTACTACTAGGCTATACTAAAACTGTAGCATCCTCGAAATCAAGAGGACCTACCAAATTGTCTGGAGAACACTAATGTCCAAACAGTTGCAATGAATCTTCAATCTGCTCTCTGAGCTGCACCAATAAAAATAGTAAATTGTACAGGGTTAGTACACCGCTTGTACTAAGTATGGGTGTATGCACACATACACATAAGTCTATACATGATCAAGGAAAGCTCTTCCTAAACAACATGCCATTTCTTGAAAGTGAATTCTCTAGACTTTTCTAATTCGTTATTTTAAATTGTGGTATGAATATAACACATTTTAATGCATTCAAAGCACACAACTAATTTTCTATGTGATTAAAAGACATTAGAATCATCAACATAATTTTAGAACCACTAGGGCGAGAATTCAAAAATTTAATAACCCCCAACCCGAGAGCTCCTATACTGAGTGTTATTTTCAGTCTTTTTCTTCTTGTTGTTGTGTTTTTTAATAATTCCTTTAGTCCTATGCTTTACTTACAAGTGAAATGGTTCATTGTAGTCCCATACCCACAATGAATCAAGTAAGTAATCCAAGGACTGAGGAAAGATTTCACTAACTTAAAATGAGTCATTCGTTAATCTATGTATTCATTAACATTTCATACGCCAGTTTCTATTGGCTATGCCATCTGTTTCATTACCTTCATGTTAGGAAAGTTATGAGGTTTTTAGTTGTCACTGTGTTTCTACTTCCCTTTATGGGCATCATATAACAAGTCATTATAAAGCAATCTTATTTGGCCTTGCCCATTATTTGTTGAAACTTCATTTAGTATTAATATTGGCAATTGACATTCTTAAGCTCTTCTTCATAGCTCACTTTGAACATACATTCCATCATCATTCTTTCTTGCTTTCATAGAGACATCTTTAGAAGTAAGATCATGCGAGCTAACATGACATCCAATGTCTTCCCCACTCTTAAATGAGGTGATTCACCAATTAAAAGGAATCTAGATCATGTGCGCTACACATGAAATCCATTGTCTGCCCCACACCGAAAAGGGGTGATTCCCGGGTAAGGTGAATCTATCTCAGGTGATCACTCCACACCGAAAAGGAGTGGCTCACGGCTATAGTAAACCAAGAACATGTTTGAGCATTAACCGACATAGATCATGTGCGCTAGACATAGTTTGAAGACTAGGGACTTAAGGAGACTACTTATCCACCTCGGTGGTAGCCTCGTCTCATGAGACGTACACGTGCAAGAACATGCTCATAACTGGTCTATCGTTGCTTTGCTCGCTTTCATTATCTTCTTTATCTTTTAGAGTTGACTCGAACATTATGGAAGCTTGCTTCTAGATTGAGATTTACTTACTATATTGATGACTTTTCATCCCTACTTTACATTGAAAAATGTGAATTGTCCTTACATATCATCATTTGGTGTTAATGAGACTAGTGTCACAAATTCTAACACCTTCATTCGTGAGTATTTTTCACATAGTAGCTTAGGTGTAAGTGAGGCTTGTCTCACTTCCTTTAACACCTCATTCTGGTCTTTTCTTTAACTTAGACCTCATTAGTTATGTTATTGTTCACGTTAATTACATACTTTAAGTGTAGTAGCTTCATATCATTGATTATGGAAGATGAGCACTTCATTCAATGAGTTTCATAAGTTCTTATATAATTCTTGTTTAACATGTTGGGAGTTGTCCCAATGAATGACATTCTCTTGGATATGGGTTCATTGAAATAGTTTAGAAGTGCTTATGTGGTCATTTCTTTACTCTAACTACACTAGATTGGCATATGACTAGTCTTTGCCTAAACACTAGGATATTAAACTACATATCCATTTTTTTTGGCATAGGCCAATTTTACGTGTGTTCATATTTATATTTAATATGTAAAACCATTATCCAATACATTAATCATTTAAGATAAATTTATAGCCATTTGCATGCATCATTTTTGGGACAATGTACTGTTAGCCAATTTATTGGCATAAGATAAGCAATACACTCAAAATGTGAATTCATCGAGGTCCTTTTAACCAATCTTAGTTCATTATTAGGGATAACGTTTTTAAACATCTTGGACAGCGTCATATTAACATTTGATGAATATAACATCTTCATAACGTCACAATAACATCAAGTCAACATTCACATCAACACTTAAACATTTACAGACGTAACTAGCAGCATATCCTCGATTCTTAATTCACGTTGTAAACATTTAACTTCATACTATTACAATTTCGTAGGTTCATTCGACATTCATAATTCAAGAACCCTACACATTAAGATCAGCAAGCACCACATACCAACAACATGATATCCAACCTATTCAACATTGAAATTGTACAAAGATACTAGGTAAAGGAAGTTCGATGAGAACGATGGGAACAACCCTAGTTTTCAAGATCTCATGAATCGTCCGAAGGAAAGTATTCTTGGAGAAAGAATTCCAGGAGAGAAACCCATACCTTAAGTATAACTTAATCTACGACGACCACCTTGAATGAAAACTTGAAGAAATCTTTGAAGCCTAAGAACGTTGATGGAAACTTTTTTGTTTTTGCTTTCGTTCTTTACTGATGGCATTTTGTGAAACTCTTAGTACTTGAACGTTAGTGTAATTCTTAGGAACTGATCTTGACTCACACTACACCATTTTAGGTCTACAGCCACACTTATTCTGGACTACAGTTGTAAAGTGTTGCCTAAAGTAGTTTTGAGAACGCTTTTAAAGCGTAAGCAAAATTTTTAAATTTTAGCTACGATAATTTTGGAACACTTCAAAAGTGCACTCTTTAATGGTATAAGCTACACTTTATAAGTGTTGTTAAAATATAAAACAAATGGCTACAATAATTTACATATATGACCACACTTAGAAAGTTTGCTTTGTTTTAATTGTAAAAAAACACATTAAAGTGTGACCTTAAAATTTTCACTAAAATATAATATTCCCTCCAACATTTTTAACTCTCCCTCCCATTTTTATTGGCAAAGAAAAAACTAATTAATAAAACATTAATAATTCATAAAACCTTTTTCTTCTCCAGGGTCTATAACACTTTACTCTTTTCTCCAGAAGACGTTTTACTCCTTCTCCAGCTTTATTGAGCTGAAGACGAAGGCCTAATTGAAGAGTTGAGCTGATGATGGAGAATTAAGCTGAAGATCGAAGAACTGCGTTGAAGATTTCTTCGATACCTGTTATTCGCTTCTCATCGTATTGTCTTAGGTCATTCAGTGTTTCCTGCCTATGAATTTTGCAATATTATCTCTCGTAAAGAAAGATGATTGAAATATGGGGCATTTGGTAGGTTGCTTTTTACATGTTGCCCAAAACCTAGGAGGAGGATGGATATGTTTATTATTCATTACGAATTTGAGTTTTGTCTGCTTAACGATGTAATTTGTAAGTATAATTTGATTGGTTCTAAAAGGGTTTTACCCCCCTCTTTTCTTAAGATACCAATTTGTGTTGGGTGTTATGTTTTTACTTGATCCGAGGTGTATCGGAAACAACCTCTCTACTCAAGGTAAGGTCTAGGTGCACACTACCCTTCTCAAACCCCACTCGTGGAATTACAAAGGGTATGTTGTTGTTGTTGTTACCAACTCATGCTGGGTATAGACACTTACTTGCAGTTGGCTTCTAAAACCATTTGATGATTTGAAAAATTCTTTCTTTGTCGCTGGGAAACTCTATTTCACCATTCTACCGCCAATGGCCGGTTTAGCAGAGTTGGAAGAGTTTCAAATCTGTGTAAATGCTCTTATTAGAGTTTTTCTCTTCTGTGGTGGGGTTTTGTATTATCTTATTAATGACGATGTTGCAACAGCCTGATTGTTGTATTCTCGTATGAGCTGATTAAGTCTTATCTCAGAGGAGTGAACTCGTGTAGTCTCCTATGTTTTCCTGTGAGGTTTAAAGTCAATATCTACAACTTATATGAGGGAAGATGACTGATCCTGCTAACTAAGAACACCACGTCCAAATCCTTGTACCATACCAGTACCTTTTGTACCTCAACAGTGTTTGTGGGGATGATAAATCTTCTCCTGATTTATAAATTTCAGTAGATGTGCACTGCATTTCTTGTGGTGGTGGCATATGAAATTCTAAGCTTTTCTTCAATTTCCATATTAGAATTGGTGTGACTGCATGGTGTCTTTGCAAGACCTCATATTACCTTGTTAAAACCCACTGTTTTTTGATTTGTGACATGTCCTTTAGAATTTTTTGAAATCTCAGTTGTCGTGGAATGTAATAATCCCTGTGGAGAACCTTGATGTGGAGGGCTTAATGCTTCAGAAGGCAATTGTTATTCGCCTCATGGATGACTTTGCTGCCAAGAAGGCCTCAAAGTATCTTGGTTACTTTATGGCTCTAACTACATTGGAGAGGATTGGGAAAGGAAAAGTTCGAGAACACACTGGTGAATTGATGTGATTTTTCCTATAGAATTAAGCTGTGTTACCTTCAAGATATTCCGTAGAGAGATCTTGGATGGGGTTGCTGACAAGATCTTGAAGCATGCTGTCTTTTTGTATTGTGGCCCCATAGACAAGGTGTACCTCTCTCATCAGAAGATGGTGGATTATAAGTATGTGCCCGGAAAAAATCCAATCTTTATGAATGAGAATATGTCAAGAATTGAGAAAGACAGTGTGGTGCGTTTCATCATGGTTGGAGCAAGGTATGCGGAGGTGGAGAAGGAATCCAAGCATTCGTGATCTTGGAGGGTGATTATCTCGGATCCCATCTCACAAAACTCTGTTTATATTTCGGTTATTCTCCATGATTGGCTCATTTTGGACATAGAAGAGTCACATGTAAAGCTAACTACTGTACGTATATCTATGTTTAGTACTATTTTGAATTGAATGTGACTTTTCTTTTGATGTTGCAGAACCTCTCTGAAGTGTCTTTACTGATTTGGTTTCTTAAGCCCTCAAGTGGTCATATGAATGTTATAAGGTGTAGCATGTCTTCACATATACATTTACTTACATTTCATGATACCCATAAGTTCATTATAATATTTTTTATAGGAAACTTCTCATCCCTATTACATATGTTTAGTGACTTCATATAGGAAGATTTGTGCTTTTCCAATTGGATTATTGTTTCGGGTGTCATACATATGTTGCTTGTTAGTTTTGCTTCGCTTCTTTCTTCTAAAAGAAATGATTGCAAGCATTCTGAAGTATGGACTTGTTGGTTAATATCCATCCAGGATAAACTCCAGTTATGGCATTAGTGTTCATCTTTTCCCTGCCAACTAACTGTAGTAAGATCAGGTAGTGTTGTTTTTAGCTTTTGATTTTCTGTCAACTGATTTTTTGTGCAATATAGACAGAGGAAGGAGGACATTACAGGTGCATTTTAGAAATAAGTTAATTCGATCAGTAGAACATGTAATGATATGTCACAAACGATTTTTCTGAAAATAGTGGGTAGTGATAACATTCATAGTCCTTAAGGTGTGTGTGTGGGGGGGAGGTTATCTGATACTTCTGTGTAGATTTGCTGGTAAAATTGGTTGAATGCTTGCGTAGTGTATGCCTCTGGCTATATGCTATGGTGTACACATTATTGCATTTGTCCTTTTTCGAAGAGAAGGAAAGTTTGTGCTACTGAGAGGGTGCAAACGCAGGTCGAAAGAACTTGTTCAAAGAAGGGTGATATTTTTCTTGCTCAATTTAGTGCTAATAACTCATGGAACCGAGCAATGGTATGTGATCCAATAACTCAATTACTCTTAATTTATTTTATTTACTTAGTTCCATACGCCTTTAAACAGTTGAAGATATGACTTGAATTACTGAGTACCCTAACTTTGTGTTATTCTATTATATAAATGTAAATTACTAGTTTGGATAGTTGTATGACGTCAAACAATTAAATATATCGTTATGAATGTCTATTCTTATTTTGGTACCATTTTGGTGTTATTTCACGTCATAGTAAAATGTTATCACTTCATGGTAAGAAAATGAGCACAACTTATTAATAACTAGGTGTTGTCTCTCGAATTAATTTGGAACTGTGATATGTGATATGCAATTTGGAAATAATATGAAACTTGAACTGTAATCTGCAATCTTAAGTTTGGTTTTAATTGTCCAAAAGAAGTATAATAGCAACTTGAATTTGTTCGTCACGAAGCAGAGGATTTTTATAAGAGAGAGAAGCATGCCAGAGATACAGCAGAGAAACTGCAAGTTTCCCTTTCAGAAGAGCTCGAAAGAGCTCAACTAGACACTGCAAGTGCAAATCAGAAGGTAAGAAAGAATCTCAGGTATATTGGTTTGGCTTCATTACAGTTTTGAATCCATTGGTAAGAACATAGGTTAAAAATCCTAATATCTGCAGATACAGTCACTAAGTAATACATACAAGGGGTTACAAGAGTACAACAAAAAATTACAGGATTATAACACTAGTAGGCTCCAGAAAGACCTTGGCACAGTCAATGAAACACTGAAGCGCGTGGAGACAGAGAAAGCTGCAGTGGTTGAAAATCTCAGTGGACTAAGGGGCCATTATACTTCTTTACAGGAACATTTCACTTCTTCTAGAGTAAGTCTTTGATTAGTTGTTTCTTCTGCTTTTGATATTAAAGTTGCTTGCATCACCAGTGATACTTACATGAACTGTTATTATAGAATTTTTAAAGTGAACTAGCAAATACGGAGTCTGCAATCATTTATCAGGAAATGCTGCAATCTGGAACTGATCTGGAACTTCTTGCCTCCTCGGTAACTTTTGCAATCTGATTTTGTTGCACATTTTAAATGTGTAGGGAAATGGAGGTGATCAAACTTGAAGGGTCGCCACAAGTCAATTTGATCTCATTTAAGTGGATGGTGAAGAGTCTTTGAACTATTGTGGAAGTTTGAATACATTATGTTTGATTTTGTGAATATATTCATTGGTGGAATATATTGAATTATTGTAAAAGTACTTTTTGAACTATTGTGTACACATTTAGAATATTGCTTTATAAGTATGTGTATGTACACAACACATATTATGTTTTGAAGTTTATGAAAAATCTATAAATTTGAATTCTTATTAGCTAATTTAATGCTTGAGATTATTTATTGCAAAACAATATTGGTGTATTTTACTTAGAAATTGTGGCATATAAATTGTGTATGCATATGGTCAAAGACTAAACTTCAAACTGTTGTCATACTTTAGATATAAAAGGCAAAAACACTTCATAATTGTGGGAAATATGGTAGCAAAGGCCACGCTTATAAGTGTAGCAGCTAAGGCAACACTTTTAAGCGTAGTTGCAAAGTGTGGCCTTTTTACCTATTAGGCTACGCTTGAAAGTGTCGCTGCTAACGCCACACTTTTAAGCGTAGATGAAAAGCGTGGTCTTTTTGTCTTTAAGGCTACGCTTAAAAGTGTAGCTGATAAGGCAACACTTTTAAGCGTAGCTGCAAAAGCGTGGCCTTTTTGCATTTCTGCACCTCTTTTAAGCGCAGCTGCTAGGCAACACTTTAAAAGTGTCGCCTAAACTCTAAGGTTACGAGACTTTCAGCCACCCCTGAAAAAGTGTGGCTTAAAGTCAAAAAGTGTGGCCTTTTATCAAAGGAACACTTTTTCATAGTTTAGGCCACACTTTTCTAGGGTGGTTGTAGACATAAAATGTTGTAGTTTCATTAAACTAAGGTTTAATAGGTTAATTAAGTAAATAAATTAATTAATTACTAAAAAGCCCCTCCTAGATTGACTAGAACTAGGAAAACACAACACTTAGTCAAATCTGAAATTTTTCCTAAGAATTTCGTTTTGCCCCTTTAAATTAATTAATTAAATATCTAATTTAATTAAATAAGAGACCTAGGGTAATTACTAAAGTACCCCTAATTCATTAGAACTATAACTAACCCTTTCGGACCATCCTAGGTTAAGTACTAGGATGTTTCTTGAGTTATACGAGGTTAGTGTAAGAATTTCGGTTTGACCCTTTAATTTAATTAATTAAATGGTTAATTTTATTAATTAAGTGACCTAGGGTAATTACTAAAGTACCCTTAATTCGTTATAACCATAACTAACCCTTTGAACCATCCTAGGTTAGGTATTAGGTTGTCTTTTTCTTGTCTTAACCAAAATCTTGAAATTGCTTTATGATTTCGGTTTTGCCTTTTTAAAATAATTAATTAATCTTCTAAATTAATTAATTAATTAGCATAGGGTAATTACTAAAGTATCCCTAAGTTGTTCGTACCATATGATATGCTCAAATTTACTTCTCCAAAAGAAGTATAAGGGGTCGTATCAAGTAAAGAACCCAACTATCAGGATCAGGTCAATCCTACTTAACTATAAGCTACAATTACTTCTATTTAGTTAAGTCCTTTCCGAAAATGGGTAATAAAAGGGGGATTTTAAATAACAAAAGGAATTAAATATTTCTAAGTAAACAAGTAGCAAGTATGAATGTTTGTTATTTATCAAGTGATGAGAGTAACTAGGGCATAAGTGTTCCCCACAGGTTCATAACGCGGTAATTCTAGCTATAACAATCATTTCCTAGTATCTTTCATGCAAAGTGGTAAGTTATGTATCCCTAATTCCTTTGTTTGGCAACGAGGGAATTTCACTCCGCACCTTGGTCCGACTACGTGTGTATACTTTACAAAACCTTACCTTTACCTCATATTAAGCGTCATAATTGATGTATGGATTAGTTTTTACTTCGCACCAATCGACACTAGCATATTAGATAGTGTATACTAAATCTACGTTGATGATTCTTTTCTTATTGTCTAGCTCCTTGGTTCGGAAAGTAGCAACAACCCGAGTTCTAACGCATACACTCGTTAAAAAGACTTCTAAAGGAAAGATTTATCAATACATGCAAGACACTATTCTAGAATTGTTATTTTAGCTAGTTTTTACCTTATATTTACCCATGGTTCCCACAACCCTAATTATGGATTTAGTTACCCATGTTCATAATTACAAAATTCATATTGATTAGACAAGAATTCATGTACTTACTTTGATGAGATTGAAGAAAATCCAGAAAATCACTTGGATTCAATGCAATAAACGTTTCTAGAAAATTAAAGTATTTTCCAAAACCCAATATACAACAACCAATATTACAAATCAGAAAAACAACCAAGAGTCTAACCCCAAAAACGAGGTTTTTACAAGTATTTATAATAAAGAATTCCTAACATAAAGAAGTCCCAAAAACGCGTCTGAGTCGACGATCGGACCGATGGACCGTCGAGGCCACGACGGACTGTCGAGGCCTCCCGTCGTTCCATACTTAGAATCTTTTTTAGCTGCTTTTTTCTCCTACTCACTGTTACCATCAACGGACCAGGATGGCAGTCCGTTGAGTGCACGACGGTCCTTCGATAGCTTCCGTTTCTCCACACTTAGAATTTTTTAAAGACGGGTATTGGGGCTACTTTCTGTTAGCAATGACGAATGTGCAGGACGGTCCGTCGTAAAAATGACGGTCCATCGATAGCTTTCGTAGCCCCACACTTGGTCAAAATTCCTCGATCTTCCTTCAGCAGCATTTTCTTCAATCGACGGTTTCCACGTACGGATAGTCAAGGGGTCAACGGAACGTCGATGGCTCCATAGTTCATCACTTCTATAATTTCAGCACAGTTCGTCCGTATTTTCATTCTAGACAGTTTTCCTGCAAACAAAGAGAAAAGTACATTAAAACTACTCCAAAAAAGCCTTAGACACACACTAAACTTAAGGAAAAAGCATTGAAAGTACAGTGAAACCACGGTACATCAACACCCTCAACTTAAATTCGTTATTTGTCATCAAGCGACGCACTATGACTCACCACAAAAACTTTGTACAAAAGTATCCTTATTTTGGCTTTCGCAATCTCTATCTATCAATCCCAATTATGTTAATCATGTTTATGCATGCTATCACCAATAGGCTTGCTCCTGTGGATCAAACCATGACACAGACTCACCACACACCGACACCTATCCTCTTTGATATCTCACCAAGGTACCAATATTCCGGTATTGCAACTAGTGTCCTCACTTCAAAACAACATCCTCATTTTTCACACAATGATTTTTTTTTTAGTATAAGGATTATTTTTTTCAACACTTGCTCTCAGAATAACTTCAAACCTAATTTATACTTGTTGCCATAGGCTTGCCCTTATTTTCACTGCTTTAAGTTCACCATAATAGACTCTTAGGATCATGATAGAACTTTCTTAGCTTGTAACATAGGCTCAGGGTCAGGGAGGGTACATTTGGATGTATTTTAGTGACTTATTGCCCTCCTTCACATAACGGTTAAGCGTTCTACCATTTCATCATTTTATTCCGCCCTTTTTCTTAATTTTTTTTATATTCTTTCGCTTTAGTTTTCTCCATTCTTTATCCTTTTGTGTAAGTGATTTTTTTTAAAACAAAATTTCACTTTGCTTTCAATTTTTCTTGAGTAACTTTTCTTTTGTTCTTTCTCTTTCTTTATTCTTTCAACCCCACATTCCGGAGCATTCCTCAACTATCCACCCTCAACTTATGGTTTTGCCATGAGTCAAGGTACACAACTAACTCACCACTAACCTCCACTACCTCATCATCACCTCTTATCACATTTTCTACACCAGACGACATCGGTGGGTCAATGGTTTTCTTACCACCTCGAGTTGTGACTGCCATACAATGTCCTTCATTTTTCAGATCTTAGACTGTATTGATAGGAAGATTGCCTGGTTGGCGTGGGTTCACAGTCGAAGACAATTGGGCCATTTGCAACTCAAGATTCTTGATCGATATTGCATGTGCATCAACTTTTTGCCCGTTACTCGTTAAGTCACTTCTCAACTCTTTAGTGTGCTCATCACTAGCATCAAACCTCCTCCTCATTTTCTACAACATATCCTCAAATCAGGCCATACTGCCTCCACCATCCCTAGGAGAAACTTCACGATTTTGAGGTGGAACATAGGGCCCACTCCTATAATTTCTGTTACCATAGTTACCCCGGTTGAAGTTGTTGTCGCAGTTGTAATTCCCATCTCGGACATAATGACCCTCTCGATTGTAATTACCATAGTTCAGACCTTTATTTCCTTGACCTTGGCGTCAATTCTCCTGATTGGAGACTTGGGCGTTTGGTCGGAAACCCCCCGTCTGCTCATTTACCGCATAAAAGTCCTCCTCATAGTAATACTCATCAATCGCGGTGGTGGTTTAGACAAGTAGTTCACAGCATTTACCTTTTCTGCACCTCCAGTGGCGTGTTTCAACACCAACCCAAACTCAGTTCTAATTTGAGCCATTTTTTCATGAATCTCATCTGTGGCTGGGTTGTGTGCAGATTGCACTGCAAAAGTGTTTCTCCTAGTATCTGACTTCCTAGTGCTCCATGCTATGTTATTTCGGGAGATTTTCTCTAACTTCTAAGCTATCTCAGCATAAGGACACTCCCCATAAGAACCAACCGCTATCGTATCCAGTACCGCTTTATTACTATCATCTTGTCCCCGATAGAAGTAATCTTGCAGTTACTCATCATCTATGTGGTGATTGGGGACAGTTCTCAAGAACGAGGTGAACCTATCCCAAGAACTACTGACTGATTCTCCCGATAGTGCAACAAAGTTGTTCACCCTATTCTTGTGATTTAGCTTCTTAGACACTGGGTAGTAACGTGCTAAGAACACATCCCTCAATTGATTCCAAGTATAGATTGAGTTATAAAGGATCTTGGTAAACCATATAGCAGCCTCTCCCTTCAGTGAGATAGGGAACACTCTTAACCCAATGACGTCCATGTTCAAATCAGGCCTCCCCACAGAACTCTTACACACAGACCTCACTTTGGCGATGTGAGCATGTGAGTCCACAGAAGATAGTCCCGAAAATAAACGTCTAGCTGTGAGCATTTGCATCAGACTACTAGTTACCACAAAAATATGACCATGTGGTAGAGCAAGTAGGACAAGTGGCCCATCAGAGTCAGTGATGTTAATATTTACCCTATAATAATCTTGAGGGCGTGGGGCGGGAGGTTGCCTCCTCGGATTATCTTCACCAGGGGTATCATCATCTATATAAGAAGGATTGTTTTGAATATTCATTTTGAAAAGTGTGCGGTCAGTTCTTGATCAAGTGGAAGTATTGGTTCTCCTCGACTTCGTGTACTTGGCATACACTAAAGTTATATCTGCAAGAGATAAAAACAAAGAGAGAAAGTAAAATTAGGAAATTGTTGAGTAATCTTCGGTAATGTGCTTAAAGTTAATGTAAAAGCCACTTTCCCCGGCAGCGGCACCAAAACATGATACGCTAAAATTTACTTCTCGAAAAGAAGTACAAGCGGTCGTACCAAGTAAAGAACCCAACTATGAGGTAGGGATCGATCCCATGAGAAAAATGATTTAGACTTAACTTTAACCTAGAATTACTTCTATTAATCAAGTCCTTTCCGAAAATAGGTAATAGAATGGGGGTTTTAAATAACAAAAGGAATTAAATGTTTCTAAGTAAGCAAGTAGCAAGTATGAATATTTGATATTTATCAAGTGATGAGAGTAACTAGGGCATAAGTGTTCCCCACAGGTTATTAACGCGGTAATTCTAGATATAACAATCATTTCCTTGTATCTTGCATGCAAAGTTGTATGTTATGTATCCCTTATTCCTTGGTCCGGCAACTAGGGAATTTTACTCCGCACCTTGGTCCGGCTACATGTGTATGCTTTACTAAACCTTACCTTTACCTCTATATTAAGCATCATAATCGATGTATGGCTTAGTTGTTACTTCGCACCAATCGACACTAGCCTATTAGATAGTGTATACTAAATCTACGTTGATAATTCTTTTCTTATTATCTACCTCCTTGGTCCGACAAGTAGCAAAAAGGCGAGTTCTAATGCGTTCATCATTAAAAAGACTTCTAAACGAAAGAATTATCAATACATGGAAGACACTATTCTAGAATTGTTATTTTAGCTAGTTTGTACATTGTTATTTACCCATGGTTCCCAGAACCCTAGTTATGGATTTAGTTACCCATGTTCATAATTGCACAATTCATATTGATTAGAAAAGGATTCATGTAATTACTTTCATGAGATTGAAGAAAATCTAGAAAATCACTTGAATTCAAGAAAATAATGCAATAAATGATTACGAAAAAATGAAGTATTTTTCAAAACCCAATATTCAACAACCAATATTACAAATTAGAAAAATAATCAAGAGTCTAACCCCAAAAATGAGTTTTTTACAAGTATTTATAATAAAGAAGTCCTAACATAAAAAGGAAATCTATTTAAAGAAAATCTGCCCAAAAACGCATCTAAGTCGACGACCAGACCGACGGACCGTCGAGGCCTCCCGTCGTTCCACACTTAGAATCTTTTTCAGCTGCTTTCTTCTCCAACTCACAATTACCATCGACGAACCTGGATGACGGTCCGTTGAGTGCACGACTGACCGTCGATGGCCTCTGTTTCTCCACACTTAGAATCTTTTTAAGACGGGTACTGGGGCTACTTCCTGTTAGCAATGACGGATGTGCAAGATATTCCGTTGATAGATTTTGTAGCCCCACACTTGGTCAGAATTCCCCGATCTTCCTTCAGCAACATTTTCTTCAGACGAAGGTTTCCACCTACGGACCGTCGAGGGGTCGATGGACCGTCGATGGCTCCTTAGGTTATCACTTCTGCAATTTCAGCACAGTTCTTCCGCATTTTCATTCTAGACAGTTTCCTACAAACAAAGAGAAAATTAGATTAAAACTACTACAAAAAAGGCCTTAGACACACACTAAACTTAAGGAAAAAACATTGAAAGTACCGCAAAACCACGGTACATTACCATAACAAACCTTTTGGACCATCCTAGGTTAGGTACTAGGTTGTCTCTTTATCTAGTACTAGGTTAGTGTCAACCCTGTTTAGTCCTAGGTTGTCGGGTGAACTAGTGGGTCCATTTCAGTTAGTCCTAGGTTAGTTAGCCAGTTAGGACAGGTAGTTAGAGCCTAGAGTTGGTTAGGTAGTTAAGCCCCACATGGAGGGAGCCGTCCGCATATGCTGCCCCTTAACTACCCTAATCGAATTACGTTAAGGTTGTCCCCTCCTTTGGTCGATTCCGACATGTGTTGCCCATGTGCTTGCACATGGATTCGTTCTACTTTCCTAACTAATTATTCTTTATGGCTCATTTGGGAATGTTTACTTATTGTCCCGAGGATCCTCACTTTGTCCTTGGGCACTGCTTAATTTACATGATCATTTTAAATGGTCATCTGCTATGGTACTAGTCTTGACACATGGATGCCTAGTACATAGTGCATTGGCTTGACAACTCATCATTTTTATTAGCTTGGGTCTTCGCTGCAGGTAGATTTCTTAAACAAGCTCATTAATACTAGAAAAATATGCTAACACCCTTTAAGCCAATATTTTCTAATATGCCCAATATTTTTCTTATTTGGGTATTATATAGAAATTGGTTAATACCCCTTAGCCAATTTTCTATACAATGCCCAATATTGAGAAATATTGGGCATTGGAATGCTTATTTATCCCCCAACACGCTTTCTTCAAGACCTATTGGACTCTTCACTAGATATGTAATTTTTTGGAATGCTACAGGTTATAAACGAGTTATTTTAGAGTTGGATTCGGAATTACTAAGCAAATGGATCAATAATGCAAGTAGCATTCCTTGGAGAAGTAGGCATGATATCTATGCAATACAAAAGATTGCAGGTAAACTAGACTTTTTCAAATGCAGTCACGTTTGTCATGAGGCCAATGGAACAACAAATCTACTATCGAAGTGGAGTCATAAACAAGATATCATACAAAAATTTTACACTCAACATCAACTTGTGTGATTAATCAAAGGAAGCTACATTTTGGAAAAAACATGGAATGCAAAATTTTATAAAAAAGAAGCTCAAAAGGATTAAAGAACTATCATGAAGGACACACTGGTAGATGATGCAGTAATACCTAATGACATATTTATGTTCTTTCATAACCTATTATAATTGTCTATATGTATATATAGTTTAGAAGATGGTTAAGTTTTTCCATATCCAATTATAAGGGGAGAGTCTCCCTTATTTATGGTGTTCTAGAATTTAGTTTTAGAATATATACATGTTGTAAGGGTAAAAGGACTAACCTTAGTAGGTAGGTCATTTTGACCCATCATAGGTATGAAGGTAAGGTATAGCCCCCCTTCTTGTATAAATTTTTTGGAGAAATGATAAGACATGGGGGTTGCTCAGCCTCTCACCCACCACAAGGGTCGTTCCAATAAAAAAATCAAAACACTGAAACCCAAACACTAAATACTAAAACATAGATTTCAAACCTCAAATGTTAAACCTTGAACCATAAAGCCTAAAAAACCTACACACTAACCCTAAAATTAACCATAACCCTAACTCTAACCCTAAACCCTAAACCCTTAGTCCAAAAAAATAAATGTTACAAAAGAAAACCTAAGTCAAAAATACAAAAACTCAAACATTGAATACTAAACCGCAGATTTTTCACCTCATATACTAAACCACAAACCCTAAAACCTAAAAAAAGAACCTAAACCCTAACGCTAACCCTAACCTTAACCGTAACCCTAAACCATTAACCCGAAGTTTTCATTTCCTAGATACTTTGTAACAAGAGGAGTCCTCTCCATAGGTTCTTAGTATTTTGGTTTCATCTTTTATTGTTAGGGGAGGAGTTGACCTTCTTTTGGAAAGTTGACTCTAAACCATCGTAGGATTGGAGGTTAGGTTTATACCCCCCTCCTTTGTATTTTGTTTTTGTTGTTAATGATAAGGCCTAGGGGTGTCGCTCAGCCCCTACCCCTCAAAGGGTTATTCAACTAAAAAAAAAGACAAAAATACCAAAACCCAAACATTAAAAACTAAACCATAGATTTTAACAACAAACCATAACCTAAAACTTGAAAGAAACTATACCCTAACACTAATCCTTTCCCTAACACGAACCGTAACCCTAACCCTATTCTTAACACTAACCCTAAACCCAAAGCCCAAAGCCCAAACTACCAAAACCTAACATTAAACACTAAACCATATATAGTAAAACTCAAATCCTTAACCCCAAACCCTAAAACTTAAAAACTAACCTAAACCCTAACCCTAACTCTTCCATAAACCCTAAATCTCAAGCCCAAAATATGAAAATCCAAATATTAAACACTAAACCATTGATATTAAATCTCAAATCCTAAACACTAAACCCTAAACCTAAAAAAAAACCAAACCCCTAACTCTAACCCTACACCATAAACCCAAAACCCTAAGACCAAATACAAAAACCCAAACATTAAATACTAAACCATAGATTTTAAACCTCAAATGCTGAACCATGAACCATAAAACCTAAAAATAACCTAGACCCAAATCCTTACCCTAATCCTAAACCCTAAACCTTAAACCCTAAGTCCAAAAAAAAACCATATGTCCAAAAAATGAAAACCCAAATATTAAACACTAAACAATATATTTTAAACCTCAAATCCTAAACCACAAACCCTAAAACCTAAAAACACCTAAACCCTAACCCTAGACCATTCAACTAAAAATCCAAATTCAAAATACCGAAACCCAAACATTAAACACAAAACCGTAGATTTTAAACCAAAAATCCTAAACCCAAAAACCTAAAACCTAAGAATTCCGAAAAACCCTAACCCTAACCCTAACCCTAACAAACACCCTAACACTAACCCTATCAATAACCCTAACCCTAACCCTAACAAACACCCTAACACTAACCCTATCATTAACCCTAACCCTAACTCTAAACCCTAAACCCTAAAACCAAAGCCTAAAATAAAAAAACCCTATCATTAAACACTAAATCATCGATATTATAACTCAAATATTTAATCCCAAACCCTAAAACCAAAAAACAACCTAAACCCTAAACCTAAACCCTAACCCTACCATAAACCCTAAACTGCAAGGCCAAAATACAGAAACGCAAATATTAAACACTAAACCATTGATATTAAATCTCTAATTCTAAACCCTAACCCTAAAAACCTAACAAAAAACCAAAACCATAACCCTAACCCTAAGCCTAACCTTAACCATAACGCTACCTTAAAGCATAAACCTGAAACCCTAAGCCCAAAATACTAAAATCCAAACATTAAATATTAAACCATATATTTTAAACCATAAATTCTAAACCATGAATCATAAAATAGAAAAACACCTAAACCATAAACCTAATCTAACCCTAACTCTAAACCTTAAACCCTAAAACAATGTCCAAAAAAACCCTATGTCCAAAATACGAAACCCCAAACATTAAACACTAAATCATAGATTTTAAACATCAAATCCTAAACCACAAACCATTAAACCCCAAAAAAAATCTAAACCTTAACCCTAACCCAAATTCTTATCCTAACCTTAACCCTAACCCTAACCCTAAAGCATAACCCAAAACCCCAAACCAAAAATACCAAAATGCAAACATTAAATACTAAATCGTAGATTTTTATTCCTAAAATCCTAAACCCCAAAACCTAAAACATGAGAAAACCCTAAACCCTAATCCTAACCCTATCGCTAACACAAACCCTAACCCTAACCCTATCCTTAACCCTAACCCTAAACCCTAAACCCTAAACCCAAAGCCTAAAATACAAAGATTAAACACTAAACCATATATATTAAAACTAAAATCCTTAACCCCAAACCCTAAAACCCAAAATAATATAAACTCTAACCCTAACCCAAACATTAACCCTAACACTAACACAACAATAAACCCTAAACCCCAAGCCCAAAACACCAAAATCCAAACATTAAACACTAAATCGTTGATATTAAACCTAAAATCCTAAACCCTAAACCCAAAGACTTAAAAAAAAAAACCTAACACTAATCCTACCCTAACCCTAAACCATAAATCCAAAACGCAAAGCCCAAAATACCTCCCAACAAACGCAAATATTAAAAAAAAAGCCAAAAATACAAAAACCCAAACATTAAATACTAAATCATAAATTTTAAACATCAAATGCAAAACCCTAAACTGTAAAACCTAAAAATAACTTAACCTAATCCTAATCTAACCCTAACCCTAACGCTAACCATAAACCCCAAACCCAAAACACTAAGTCCAAAATACGAAACCCCAAACATTAAACACTAAGCCATTGATTTTAAATCTCAAATCCTGAACAACAAACCCTAAATCCTAAAAAAATGAAAGCCTAACCCTAACCCAAACTCTTATCCTAACCTTACCCTAACCCTAACCCTAAACCATAACCCAAAACCCCAAGCCGAATATACCAAACCAAGAATTAAACACTAAACCATAGGTTTTAAGCAAAAAATCCTAAACCCCAAAACCTAAAGCCTAAAAAAATGCTAAAACCCTAACCGTAACCATATTCCAAACACAAGCCCTAACCCTTACCCTATCCTTAACCCTAACCCTAATTCCTAAACCCTAAACCTTAAACCCTAAAATCAAAGCCCAAAATAAGAAGATTAAACACTAAAACATATATATTACAACTCAAATCTTTAACCCCAAACCCTAAAACCTAAAAAAAATCTAAACCCTAACCCTAACCCAAACATTAACCCTAACCCTAACCCAATAATAAACCCTAAACCCCAAGCCCAAAATACAAAAACCCAAACAGTAAACACTAAACCATTGATATTAAACCTCAAATCCTCAAATCTAAAAAAACCCAAAACCGAACACTAACCCTAACCCTACCATTAATGCTAACCCTAATCCTAAACCATAAATCCAAAACCCTAAGCTCAAAATACCTCCCGGCAAATGAAAATATTAAAAAATCCCAAATACCAAAACCCAAATATTAAATATTAAGCCATATATTTTAAACATCAAATGAAAAACCCTAAACCATAAAACCTAAGAAAAGCGTACACCCTAATCCTGATCCGAACTGTAACCCTAACGCAAACCATAAACCCCAAACCCAAAATCCTAAGTCCAAAAAAAACCCAAAATCCAAATACGAAAACCCAAACATTATACACTAAACCAAATATCTTAAACCTCAAATCCTAAACCAGAAACCCTATAATCTCAAAAAAAACTAAACCCTAACCCTAAACCCTTACCCAAACCCTAACCCTAACCTTATCCCTAATCGTAAACCTAAACCATTAACCCGAAACCCCAAGCCCAATATAAAAAATCCCAAACATTAAACCCTAAACCATAGAATTTAAATCAAATATCCTAATCCCTAAAAAATAAAACCTGAAAAAAGAACTTAAACCCTAACCATATCCCTAACACGAACCCTAACCCTAACAATAAACCCAAAGCTAATACCAAAACCATAACATTAAACAATAAACCATAAATATAAAACTTAGATCCTTAACAACAAATCCTAAAACCTAAAAAAACCTAAATCCTAACCCTAACCCTAACCCTATTATAAACCCTAAACCCCAAGCACAAAATACAAAAACCCAAACATTAAACAATAAACCATTTATATTAAACCTAAAATCCTAAACCCTAAACCGAAAAACTTAAAAAAAAACCAATACCCTAACCCTTATCCTAACCTTAACCTTAACCTTAACCCTTATCATAAACCATAAACCCGAAACCCCAAGCCCAAAATACCAAAACCCAAACATTAAATTCTAAACCATAGATTTAATACCTCAAATTCTAAACCCTGAACCATAAAACCTAAAAGAAACCTACACACTAACCCTAAGTCCAAAATATGAAAACCCAAACATTAAACACTAAATCATAGATTTTAATCTCAAACCCTAATCCACAAACCCTAAAATCTAAAAAAAAAACTAAACCCAACCCAAACTGTAACCCTAAACCATTAACCTGAAAATCGAAGCCCAAATACAAAAAGCCCAAACATTAATAAATAAACCATAGATTTTAAACCAAAAATCCTAAACCTCAAAACCTAAAACATAAAAAAAAAAAACTAAACCCTAACACTAACCCTATCACTAACACGAACCTTAGCCCTAACCCTATCCTTAAACCTAACCCTAAACCCTAATATTAAACAGTAAACAATAGATATTACAACTCAAATCCTTAACCCCAAATCCTAAAGCATAAAAAAGAACCTAAACCCTAACTTTAACTCTAATATTAAGCCTAACCCTACCATAAACCCTAAACCCCAAGCCCAAAATACACAAACCCAAACTTTAAACACTAAGCCCTAAACTCTAAACCCAAAATCCTAAAACAATCCAAAACCTTAATATTAACCCTAAGCCTAATCCTAACCTTAACCCTAGCCCTAAGTCATAAACCCGAAATCCTAAGCCCAAAATACCAAAACCCAAGAATTAAATACAAAACCATAGATTTTATACCTCAAATGCTAAACCCTGAACCATAAAACCTAAAAAAAACTACACCCTAACACTATCCTAACCCTAATGCCCTAAACCCTAAACCGTAAATCCTAAGTCTAAATAAAAACAAAAAAACAAGTTTATAATACGATAACCCAAACATTAAACACTAAACCATAGATTTTAAACCTCAAATCCTAAACCAAAAACCCTAAAACCTAAACCCAAACCCTAACCCTAACCCTAAATCATTAACCCAAAACCCCAAGCCCAAAACACCAAAACCCAAACATTAAACAATAAAACATAGATTTTAAGCCAAAAACCATAAACTCCAAAACCTAAAACCTAAAAACAACGTAAAGCATAACCATAACCCTATCGCT
Source organism: Solanum pennellii (assembly GCF_001406875.1). Classification (NCBI taxonomy): domain Eukaryota; kingdom Viridiplantae; phylum Streptophyta; class Magnoliopsida; order Solanales; family Solanaceae; genus Solanum; species Solanum pennellii. The sequence goes on from NC_028644.1 coordinate 46,158,577, forward strand.
AACACGGACCCAAACCCTAACCCTAAAGCCTAAACCCTAAACCTAAAGCCCAAAATACCAAAACTCGAATATTAAATGCTAAAACATAGATATTATAACTCAAATCCTTAACCCTAAACCCTAAAACCTAAAAACAACCTAAACACTAACCCTAACCCTAACCCTACCATAAAACCTAAACCCCAAGCCGAAAATACCAAAACCCAAACATTAAACACTAAAAAATTGATATTAAACCTCAAATCCTAAACCATAAATTGAAAAACCTAAAAAAACAACACCCTAACCCTAATCAACCCTAACCTTAACCCTAACCCTAACCCTAAACCATACACCCGAAACCCCAAGGCCATAATACTAAAACCCAAACATTAAACATTAAACAAAAAGTCTTCAACCCCAAAACCTAAAACCTTATAAACCCTAAACCCTAACCTATCCCTAACACGAACCCTAACCCTAACCCTATCCTTAGCCCTTATCCTTAACTCGAAACCCTAAACTTTAAAGCCCAAAATACAAAAACCCTAACTTTAAACACTAAACCATTTATTTTACAACCCAAATCCTTAACTCCAAAGCTTAAAACCTAAAGAATAACCTAAACCTAACCCTTAACCCTAACATTAACCCTAACCCTAACCCTATCATAAACCCTATATCCCAAGCCCAAAATACCAATAACCCAATAATTAAACACTAAACTATTGATATTAAACCTCAAATCCTAAACCCTAAATTCAATAATCTAAAAAAAACCAAAACCCTAACCCTAACATTAACCCTAACACTAACCCTAAATCATAAATGTGAAACCCTAAGCCCAAAGTACTAAAACCCAAACATTCAATACTAAACACTAGATTTTACACTTCAAATGATAAACCCTGAACCATAAAACCTAGAAAAAACCCTACACCCTAATACTAATCCAAACCCTAATGCTAACCCTAAACCCAAAATACAAATATCCAAATATTAAACACTAAACCATAGATTATAAACCTTAAATCCTAAACCAAAAATCCTAAAACCTAAGAAAACCTAAACCCTAACACTACCCTAACCCAAACCCTAAACCTAACCTTAACACTAACCCTAAAAATCTTCAAAAATATTTGCAAGTTGAGGATGTTGTTACTGTTATGTTGGAAATTGGCATCAATTCTTTGACCAAGGCCAAAGAATATGATAAATCAAGAACATGCACAAATTGTGGGAGAACTCCGAGTGTAGAGGGGAATCAGAAAGTTTAGATGTAATGCCTAAAGTAAAGCTGATTAGACAAAGTTTTATCAAGCAAACTCAATTATGAGGTGAGGTTAAAATTTCTCATTTTAATGTTAGACATGTCTACATTTATTTTGATAATTAACTTGAATTCGTAACAATTTGGACTAAGAATGACTATTGAGGGGAATCCTATGTGAATTCAAACCTGTACTCCTACTATTTAACCTAATCTTGCAATGTTATGGTTAATAAGACTAGGGGTAGCATTGCAAGGTTAGAATGTAACTAGATCTTACAAAGGGAAGACCTAAACATGTGTGGATTGGTTATGATGAAGAGTATTTGAATATAGATCAATGACAATGTATTGAGTATGAAAATGTGCTTACCTATTGTCCTTATTGCAAACACCAGGGCACATGATAACTGAGTATACTGTTAAGGTAAGAGATGAAGAGTTTCATCAAAGAAAAGATCTAAAAGCTGGAAGGAAGGACAAGAATAATGTAGGAAAAAACAGTCGTGCAGGGGATACGAAGCCAACTTTATAAGTTGAAGGTGGAATGCAGCAAGGTAAACAACCTGCAACGAATAAATCCATAATGCACGAGATTCCAGAAATGGTAGAGCAAGGAGATAACTGGCAAAAACAAAGGAAGGAAAAAATACTTTGGAAACCTACAATTCAAGAAAAAGACAAGGACAATCAGCAACATGCAGTGCAAGGTATGGTTCCCAGTATCCCTATTCATATTGATTTTGATACTTTAAATATGCAGGAACAAGGTACAAGTACATTCATTTAGCTGGAGATGAGTTCTTCCTCAACGAAGGGAGACCAACCAGAACATACAGAGGAACGACCTAATTATAAATATGCAGGAACAAGAAAAAATTGTGGAACTGCAGATTGGTGTGCAGGGGGAGGAGTTGAGTGATTCGCAACAAACAAGTTATGCTGGTCATGCACAGTCGAATGTAGCAGGCAATGTGCAAATTATAGGTAATCCAAGTGTCAATCCATTACCATATATGAATGTTTAAACATCTAAATATCCCACAACTTTATGTGAGACTAATACATGTCTAGAGGATGGAGGCAGTGGCACTGATGTAGGTACATGGATTGGTTTGAAGAAGAAAATGTTGGTTGAAACTGGGCAGGAAGGGCAATGAATCGATCTTAGAGTTTCTGCTCTTATTTCCGATTCTAGGAGTCAAGAAACTGCACACAACACCAAACATGAACAATAGGATAAAACAATGGAAGGAAGTTCTCCACAAGATGAAGAATATCCTTAGAACAGTAACAACAAATCCAAATCTAGACTGAGTAAAAAAATAATAAATACAATAAAAAAAAGGATAAGGAAAGGAACAGGATCAGCAAGAAAAAATTTAAGAAGTGGATGAATATAGCCATATAGCATCTGAGGATGAGTATGATGAAGATACTCGATCTTTAGACAGTAAGGAAAATGAAGAAGAGGTTCAATCAACCTTAAACACTAACTATGAAGAAGAAATACAATAAGTTAAAGACAAACAAGCGTTGTCACCAAGAGGAAGGAGGACTACAAGATACAATCTTAGTACGGAGAATACTAGAAGGCCAATCACAAGGACTAGAAGTAGATGCTTATGATAATACTTCAAGTCGTGTATTACAGTACTTATTATATTTTTCATTTTGTATATTGTAGATGTACAATATTTTTTTTCATCGTAGTCTTTGATTAGAATAGGCTCTTTTATGTTAATAGGATTTCTTGTAAAAGGGAGAGTCTCCTCGTTTATGTAGTCTTAGGAAAATATGAATTGATGAGGAGTCCTCCATAGGTGCCTAGTTTCTTTTTGAATACAATTTGATGTATCGGGTTGAGTTGATTAACCTTAGGAGGTTGGTCAACTTATAACCCACCTTAGGATCGGAGGTAAGGTTTACGACCCCCTCTACGTACTTTTGTTTTTAATAAATTATAAGGCCTGGGGGTGTTGCTTAGCCCCTGACCTACCACAAGGGTCGTTAACCAAAAAAAAGCCCAAAATACCAAAACCCAAACATTAAACACTAAAACATAACTTTTTAAACTAAAAATCCGAAACCCCAAAACGTAAAACCTAAAAAAAAAAAAACATAAACCATAACCTTAACCCTAACCCTAACAAGAACCATAATACTTACGCTATCCCTATCCCTATCCCTAACCCTAACCCTAAACCCAGAACCCAAAGACCAAAATACCAAAGCCCTAACATTAAACACTAGACCATAGATATTACAACTCAAATCCTTAACCCCAAATCCTAAAACCTAAAAACATCCTAAATCCAAACTCTAACCCTAATAAAAACCCAAAGTCCAATATACAAAAACCAAAATATTAAAGACTAAACCATATATTTTAAACCTCAAATCCTAAACCACAAACCCTAAAACCTAAACTATAAACCCTAACCCTAACCTTGACCGTGATCCAAACCGTAACTATAACTCTAACCCTAACCCTAACCCTAACCCTAAAACATCAACACAAAACCCCAAGCCCAAAATACGAAAACCCAAATATTAAGCACTAAACCATAGATTTTAAACCAAAATCCTAAACCCTAAAACCTAAAAAAGAACCTAAAAACCTAACCCTATCCCATCCCTATTACAAACCCTAACCCTAACCCTAAACTCTAAACCCTAAACCCAAAGTTCAAAGTACAAAACCCAAACAATAAAAACTAAATCATAGATATTATAGCTCAAATCGTTAACCCCAAACCCTAAAACCTAAAAAACAACCTAAACCCTAACCCTAACATTAACCCTAACACTAACCCTACCATAAACCCTAAAACCCAAGCCCTAAATACCAAAACCCAAACATTAAACACCAAGCCATTGATATTAAATGTCAAATAAGAAACCCTAAACCGAAAAACCATCAAAAATCCCAAAACCCTAACCCTTACCTTAACTCTAACCCGAATCCTAAGCCATAAACCTGAAACCTTAAGCCCAAAATCCAAACATTAAATACTAAACATAGATTTTAAACATGAAATGCGAAACCCTGAATCATAAAACCTAAAAAAAACTACACTCTAACGCTAATCTTAACCCTAACCCTACACCCTAAACCCTAAACCCTAAGTCCAAAAATAAAACCCTAAGTCCAAAATACGAATACCCAAACATTAATCACTAAACCATAGATTTTAAACCGCAAATCCTAAACCACAAACCCCAAACCAAAGAAAAAACTAAACCCAAACCCAAACCCTAATCAAAACCCAAACCCGAACCCTAACCCAAAAGCCCAAGACCTAAATACCAGACCAAAATATTAAACACTAAACAATAGATTTTGAACAAAAAATTCTAAACCCCAAAACCTAAAACCTAAAATACCCCTAAACCCTCACCCTAACCCTATCCCTTAATCGAACCTTCACACTATCCTTAACCTAACCCTAAATCCTAAACCCTAAACCCTATGCCGAAAATACCATAACCCAAATATTAGAAACTAAACCATAGAGATTACAACTAAAATCCATAAAACCAAAGCCTAAAATCTAAAAAATAACCTAAACCCTAACCCTAACACTAACATTAACCCTAACCCTAGAACTACCATATACCTAAAACCCCAAGCCCAAAATACCAAAACCAAAAATTAAACACTAAATCATTGATATTAAACCATAAATGCCAATCTCTAAAACCAAACGCCTAATAAAAACCCAAAACGCTAATTTTAACCTTAACCCTAACCTTAACTTGAACCCAAACCATAAACTATAAACCCAAACCTAAAGCCCAAAATATCAAAACCCAAACATTAAATACTAATCCATAGATTTTAAACATTAAATGTTAATCCTGAAACATAAAACCTAGCAAAACCTACACCCTAACCCTAATCCTAACCCTAACCCTAACCCTAACCCTAAACCCTAAACCCTAAATTTACTCTAAGTCCAAAAAAAATCCAAAAAGACCCTTAGTACAAAATACGAAAACCCAAACATTAAACACTAAACTGTAGACTTTAAACCTCAAATCCTAAATCAAAAACCCTAAAACCTCAAAAGAACCTAAAACCTAATCCTAACCCTAACCCAAATTTTAAGCCTAACCCTAACCTTACTCTAACCCTAACCCTTAATCATTAATCCGAAACCCCAAGCCCAAAATACAAAAAAACCAAACGAAACACTAAAACATAGATTTTAAACCAAAATGCTAAACCTCAAAACCTTAAACCTAAAATAAAAACCTTAACCCTAATCCTAACCCTAACCCAATCCCTAAAACGAACCTTAACCCTTAGACTATCCTTAACCCTAACCCTACACTCTAAACCCTAAGCCTAAAGACCAAAATACCAAACCCTAATATTAAAAACTAAACCATAGATATTACAACACATCCTTAACCCCAAATTCTAAAATCTATAAAACAACCTAAACCCTAACCCTAACCCTAACATTAACCGTAACCCTAAACACTACCATAAACACTATTCTCAAAATACCAAAATCCAAATAGTAAACAATAAGCTATTGATATTAAACATTAAATCCTAAAGCCTAAATCCAGTAACCTAAAAGAACCAAAATCCTGACCCTAAACCTATACAATAAACTGAAACCTTATCCATATCCCTAACCCTAAACCTTAAAACTAAAACCCTAAGCTCAAAATAGAAAGAAAAAAAATCTCAAATTAGAAAAACCCAAACTCTAAATACTAAACCATAGATTTTAACACTTAAATGTTACCCCTGAATCATAAAACCTAAAAAAACCTACACCCTAACCCTAATCCTAACCCTAACCCTAAACCCTAAACCCTAAATTTACCCTAAGTCCAAAAAAATCCAATAAAAACCCTTAGTCCAAAATATGAAAACCCAAACATTAAACAATAAACCATAGATTTTAAAGCTCAAATCCTAAACCACAAACCTTAAAAGCTAAAAAAACCCTAAGCCCTAATCCTAACCCTAACCCTTACAAAAACCCTAATCTTAACCTTAACATTAACCTTAACTCTAACCCTAACCCTTAACCATTAATTCGAAACCCCAAGCCTAAAATACAAAAACACAAACTAAACACTAAACCATCGATTTTAAACAAAAAATTCTAAACCAAAAACCTGAAATAAAAACCTTAACCCTAATCCTAACACTAACCCTATCCCTAACACAAACCCTAACCCTAACCCTATCATGAACCCTAACCCTAAACTCTAAAACCCTAACCCCAAAAACCAAAATGCCAAAACCCTAACATTAAACACTAAACCATAGATATTAAAACTCAAATCCTTAACCCCAAACTCTAAAATCTAAAAAACAAACTAAACCCTAACCCTAACCTTAACTGTAACCCCAACACTACCATAAACTCTAAACGACAAGTCAAAAATACAAAAATCCAAATATAAAACAATAAACTATTGATTTTAAACCTTGAATCCTAAACCCAAAACCCAAAACCCTAACAAAATCAAAACCCTAACCCTAACCCTAACTTTAACCCTAACACTAAGCCTAAAAAATAAAACCAAAACCGTATCCCTAACCCTAACCCTAAACCCTAAAACTAAAACCCTAAGCCCAAAATAGAAAAACCCAAACATTATATACCAAACCATAGATTTTAAACCTCAAATGCTAAACCCTGAACCATAAAACCAAAAAAAATTCTACACCTTAACCCTAATCCTAACCCTAACTCTAAATACAAACGGTAAACCCTAAACATTAAGTCCAAAAAAACACAAGATCCATAATACAAAAACCAAAACATTAAACAGTAGACAATGAACTTTAAACCTCAAATCCTAAACCACAAACCCAAATACCTAAAAAAACGTAACCCCTAACCCTAACCCTAACCCTAACCCTAACCCAAAACCATTAACTAGAAACCCTAATCCAAAAACGGAAACATTAAACACTAAACCGTAGATTTTAAACCAAAAATCCTAAACCTCAAAACCCAAAACCTAAAAAAACCCTAACCCTAACCCTAAACCCTAAACCCAAAGCCCAAAATACAAATCCTACCATTAAACACTAAAACATAGATATTACAACTCAAATCCTTAACCCCTAACTCTAAAACATAAAAAACAACCTAAACCCTAACCTTAACCCTAACATTAACCCTAACCCTAACCCTACCATAAACCCTGAACCCGAAGTCCAAAATACCAAAATCCAAATATTAAACACTAAATCATTGATATTAAACCTTAAATCCTAAACCGTAAACCCAAAAACCTAAAAACACTAAAAGCCTAACCTTAACCCTAACCCATAAAACCAAAACCCTAACCCTAACCCTAAAATAAACCTGAAACCTTAAGGCCCCAAATACAATCGCGCCCCATTTTCCAGATTTTTTCTCTCTAGAATTTTCTCTCTCTTCAGACAGTATGAGCAGCTCATAACGGCTACTGAAAAGTAAGGTTCGCGTATCGCCGCTATGGTGCGTGCGCCGCCCGCGAGCGCCCAATGGCCGCCGGACCACAGCCAAAAGGATCGCTTTAACAATAGCAACAATCCTCAGAGTACCACGCACCACGATCCATCTCAGAACTCCTTGAATTCGCAAGACAGTGTGGCAATGAACGCTGCGATACCAGGAAGGGAGTTTGATAGAGAACGAGAAATTAAGTCCCAACAAATTTTTGTGTTGAATCGAGGAGAAAGGATGATGGAAATGGGTTCTCCTAATCAAGACCTATTACATAACAAAAAATTGGAGAATTCCACCGTCCCAGTTGACCAAAATCGAAAGGCGACTCTTGAAGGAATCGCGAGTGTGTCGCCTGAGTTGCGCACTCAAAATCGATCATCTTCAAGCAAAGCTCGTAATGATTTGATTACTAGGGTTTGTTCTCTTAGCGAAGACGCCCACCTCACTGGAATTTCAGGTGGAATGGACGGCGGAATCGTCGGCGAGGAGAACTCTGGCGAAAATAGAGTTCCAAACGTCGAAGTCCATGGAAGTTTGTCGAACAACACTGATTCTCAGACTAAAGGCACCCATCGAACAGGATTATTCGACCATCTCAAGGGTGAAATCAGTGTGGATAACAATTCAACAACTTCCATTGATTCTACAGCCAAAATTCCACAGGAAAAGCATGATAGTGTAGAAGAAATCTCTGCTGCTAATCGTGGTGTCGAACAGGACAACACCCTAATTGACTCTCAATCTAACAGAGCAAAAACAGTGGGGGAAGGAAGCAAATTCCAAACTGGGGAGAAGTTGACTGCACAACATGATCCTAACATGAACACAAAGAGGATATACACAAAGAGGATACACACAACCTTCAAGTTTTTCCTTTGGTATTGCTTGTAGCTCATCACATCTTACTCCTAACTTTATTGCAGGTAATTCACAGGATAGCTCAAGTCAAAAACTTGAGCAATCAGGCATGGGAGAAGGGGCAAAACAAGGTTGAAGAAGCCAAGCAAGCCACTGAACAGGTTAAAGGAAAGGCAGAAAGGCAAAACTACAATCAGCTTGGAGATAGTTCATCAAATCAAACCAATCGAACTCACATGGATTACCAAAGCAATTTCCCCAAGATTTCCAATAACTACACAATGTATGAGCCTAATTCTCAGACTGATAAAAATTCTAAACAAGGCAATAATGTTGGTCAAGGTACTACTAGAAATAACAAGATGCAGGGTAAAAATTCTAGCAACAATTTTAAACCTGATAAAAACTCTGAGCCGGCTCCCTATACTGTTGTGCAATCATTTTCTGCGAGATTGAGGTATAATCAAGCTTTGAATGAAATCCCTATAGTTTTGAATGATCCTATACATACAACTAGGCAGGGATTTCCGGCTGTTCTTCTAGATGAGGATGACTATTATGTGAAGTTGGCTGAGATGTGTAAGTACACACTTGTGGGCAAATTCACTAACACTATGCCTAGGATGGAATTGGTAAGAAAAAGCTTCACTCTGCAGACTCAGCTCACTGGAAGTGTGAAAATTACACATTTTAATTCTAGGTATGTGTACATAGACCTTGATAATGAGTTTGATTATCAAACTGTTTGGACAAAGCTAAATATGACTATTGAAGGGCAATTAATGAGAATCCAAGCCTGGACCCCAGATTTCACCCCTGTAGAGGAAACCCCCATTGTTCCTATATGGGTGGTTATTCCTGGCCTACCTTGGCATTGTTACAATAAGGTATTGCTGACTACTATATTGGAGTCTATCGGGAAGGTGCTAGTCCTTGTACTGTGAACATCAAGGTCATATGGGTGAAGAATGTACAATCAAAAGGAGGGATGATGAGTTCAAGAAAAGGAAGGAACTGGAAGCTGGGAAAAAGAGCAAAGAGCAGGAGCAAATAAAAATTCACAAGAACAAGAAAGAAGTACAAATGAGGATGCAGCAAAGACACAAAATCAGCAGAACAAGGAAGAAAACCAAACTCAAGCAAGGAAGCAACTTACAAGCCATCAACAAGAAAAAAACACCTTCAAACAGAATGAACAGGAGCAGCAAGTAGAGTTACAAGAAAAACAGTGGCAGACCGAAAAAAAGAGGCAGCACAAAATCAGGAGGCAACTAACTCCAAGTCTGTTTGGAGACCAGTTTCACCACAAACACAATGAAGGAGGGACAGCCAACAACAGGAACAAGAAACAGCAGGTATGACTAATATACCAACTCAAAATATTTTCTCTAACCTTGGAATGCAGGAACAACAGGGGACAGACAATAGAGACAAGGAGCACATCAGTGGACTAGCAACACAGCAAAATCAACAAAAAAAGGAGCTACTAACAGCTCACCTGACACAAAAAGAAACAACATAAACAATGAACAAAAGCAGCATACTGCTGCAGCATACAATCACAAGATCACATGTATTGACTCAATGCTCCCAAGTCCCAATTCCCCCAATATTATTAATGTTGATGATGATCTTTCTGGAGAAGTTATTGGAGGTATGGCTGGGGGGTGTTAGGAGAAAATTACTAACTTGCAAGATGGGGTTACCAAAGAGGGGAGTTTGCCTCATGTTCTGAATGAGGGGTTGGTTGACCATAGGACAGACTCTAGAGACCTTGATAACTCTAGGAACATGCAGCAACAAGGGGAGAAACAACACCGCAAACAACAAATACAGAGCAGAGATAACAGGGAACAAGATTCTGGCAACAATAAGGAAAAACAGCAATCTAAAAAAGAATGAAATAAAAATAAAGGGGACCAAGTTGCTACTTGTACTCCGGAAAGCACACCCAAGAGCAAAAACAAGCCCAACAAATAGAAGAGGGATGCTGCTAAAAGGAGACAGAATAAGCAGCAAACCAATGACAGTGATCAGGGACAGAAAAAGAGGGAGGAACCATACAACAAATTTGTTATGATTGATGATAATCATGGATTGGATATCCTCCCTCCTGAAGCTCAATTTATGACTCCACCATCTTCTGAACCACCAGATAAGGAACAACAAATTTGTAAGATGAATAAGATGCCTAATATAGATCAATATGCCTAGTGAGGCCCTTATTAAGGCATTTAGTCATCATAATGATCAAACCCTAGAGGAAGAGCTCCAACAAGTAACACAAAGTCAATGTCTATCTCCAAGGGGTTTCCACCATGACAAATTTCATTTCAAGAAACAAGATGTCAATATTGTCACTGCTGGCAGACCTAATACTAGGCTCTTTTCCTCTAGATCTTCCCAATGATTAAAACAATCATATGGAATGTGAGAGGGATCAACACTCAATGGGTGTTGGAGAGACTCAAGATGCTCAGGAAGCTTCACCATTTATGTGTTATCACTATTTTGGAACCTTTCTTTGATAGTGTGCATGTTCACAGCTTTAAGGTCCAATTAAACATGGAAAATGCTACTAGTAATTGTAATGGTAAAATTTGGGTTTTTTGGAGCAGTGATATTGACTGTAATATTCTTGATGAAGATGAACAACAAATCACTTGCAACATCAAACACAATGAATTACAATACCAATTTACAAGTACATTTGTTTATGCTAAATGCAAAGATCACCTCAGGAGACCTTTTTGGGACAAGATGATTCAGCAAGCCACTTTGAATGACAACCCTTGGTGTACTGTAGGTGATTCCAACGTTATAACTTCTGTGGAGGAAAATCTTGGAGGGCTGCCTTATAACATGAGGAAAAGTTTGGATTTTATAGCTGTCATTGAAGCCTGTGGCCTTTTGGACATTGGATTTAGTGGTCATAAATTCACATGGTCCAACAAGAGGGTCATTAATCACAGAATTTGGAAGAGGCTTGACAGGGCTATGCTAATGATTCATGGTTGGAAAAGATGCCTCAAACCACTATAACTCACTTGTCAGCTACGGGGTCTGATCATTGTCCTCTCCTTATGAAAATGGACTCCACAACTACTGATCACATCAAGTACTTCAGATTTCTCAATTGTTGGGTTGACAACCCTCATTTCATGGAAACTGTTAAAACCTGCTGGGAGAAGGAAGTGATAGGTACTGTTATGTGGAGATTTCACAAAAAAATGAAAAGGCTGTAAAACACTCTTAGTGTTTGGTTTAAGAAGGAATTTGGTGATATATTCCAAAAGGTTAGGATGCATGAGGAACAAGCGCACAAGGCAGAAGAAAACTACATCACTAACCCAAGTGACTCAAATAGAAGTATCCTTCATGAAATTAATGCAAAGTACATCAAGTTTCTCAAGTTGGAAGATACTCTTTTGAAACAAAAAACCCAGCTTCAATAGTTTAAAGAGGGTAATACTAACTCTAAATATTTCCATTCTGTGATATGGGGGAGAAGAAGGAAGTTATTTATTCATAAAGTTGACAATGAAAATGGAGATTGGACACAAGGTAATGACAACATTGCTCAGGTAGCTTGTGAACACTTCAAAGAAATCTTTAATGGTGAAGAAAAGCTTACCAATGAGCATACTTTGGAATGCATTCCAAGGATGATTAGTCAAGACCAAAATACTCAACTTACCAATATTCCTAGTATGGATGAGATTAAAGAGGTGGTTTTTTCTATGAATCCTAATTCTACAGCTGTACCAGATGGTATGAATGGGTATTTTTTTCAAAAGTGTTGGCATATTATCAAGAATGATCTTATGGGGGTTGTACAGGCCTTTTTCAGTGGACAGATGATTCCTAAATACTTCTCCCATTCTTGTATTGTGTTGCTCCCTAAAGTGAATAATCCAAACAAGATCACTGAGTATAGGCCTATAAGTCAAGGCAACTTCACTAGCAAGATCATATCTAAGCTAATGAGTAACACACTTAGTCCTATACTCCCTGCTCTAATCTCTCCTAATCAATCAAGGTTTGTTAAAGGTAGAAGTATTTCTGAGAACATCATGCTAGCTTAGGAAATCATTCACCAAATCAAAAAACCCAATATTGGTAGCAATGTCATCATTAAACTAGAAATGGCAAAAGCTTATGACAGGGTTTCTTGGTCATATACTTGCCTGGTTATAAGGAAAATGGGATTTGCTGAGATATTTATTTATATGGTGTGGAGAATCATGGCTAATAATTGGTATTCAATTATTGTCAATGGTAAGAGATATGGCTTTTTTCATTCCACTAGAGGTCTCCGGCCCTATTTATTTTAGGTGCAGAGGTATTATCTAGATATCTCAACAGACTACACAATCACCCATACCACCATGGTTTTTTTCATGGAAAAGAGAGGGCTAGAAGTAAACCATCTCAGTTTTCCTGATGATATAACCTTGTTCACTTCAGGAAGATGCAAAACTTTGAAGTTACTAAAGAGTATCTTAAATGAGTATGAACATACTTCAGGGAAACTCATCAATGGAGACAAAAGTCACTTTATGCTACACTCTAATGTTTTCAATAGCACAAGAGATTGAATAAAGAGACTGACAGGTTTCAAAGAAAAGCAAGGTCCTATTACTTACCTAGGCTGCCCTTTATTTGTTGGTAGGCTTAGGAATATATATTTTTCTGACCTTGTGAATAAAGTTGTTTGCAGGATTACAGGTTGGCAAACCAAACAACCTAGCTATGGTGGAAAGGCAGTTCTTACAAAACATGTGTTACAGGCCCTCCCTATTCATCTACTTTCTGTAGTAACTCATCCAGCTACTGTTCTTAAACAAATTCAAATGCTTATGGCTGACTTCTTCTGGGGATGGAAAAGTGATAGGAAGAGGTACCATTGGGCTTATTGGAAAAACCTAAGCTTCCCTTATGATGAGGGAGGATTGGGCATGAGGAATCTAAAAGACATTTGCAAGGCATTCCAATTCAAACAATGGTGGATTTTAGGACCAAACAAACCTTGTGGGGAGATTTTTTGAGAGCAAAATACTGTCAAAGGTCCAACCCTGTCAACAAAAAATGGGATAATGGGGATTCTTTAACTTGGAAATACATGCTGATGAACACATAACAAGTGGAGCATCACATCCAATGGAAACTTCAAGCTGGAAATTGTTTCTTTTGGTGGTATAATTGGCTTGGCGTTGGACCATTAGCACAATTCACCACCAATAGTAACAGATTCAACAACTCTACAGTGGCTGAATTTTGGGAGGAAGGGAAGTGGAGTTGGAGAAAGCTGATAGGGCAGGTACCAGCCAGCCAGTTCTCCAACATATTGGCAACAGAGATATCTCCACAGCAGCACATTCCAGATAGGGCAGTGTTGAAACTCAACAATCATGGGAGCTTCACCTGTTCTTCAGCTTGGGAGGAAATCAGGGATAAAAGAGTCAAGAACCAATTCAATTCCTTCCTATGGCATAAGAACATTCCTTTTAAATATTCTTTTTTATTATGGAGAACCCTTAGGGGTAAACTTCCTACTAATGAAAGATTGATTAACTTTGGCATTGAGCCATCACTTTGTTTTTGGTGTCTTGATGGAGCAGGTATGGACAACATAGAACACACATTCAATTCAGGGAAATTTGCAGCCAAGGTATAGAGTTATTTTGCAGGAAGTGCAGGCCTACAGCCGGACCATTCCTTACTGCATCTGCTGCTACAGCAATGGTGGACAGCAAAGTCCAAAAATGCAGCCCATGAACTGCTGCTACAAGCTACTCCAGTATTCATCTGCGGGAATCTGTGGAAGAACAGGTGTGCTTGCAAGTATGGAGGTAAACCAACCAATATCAGCAGGGTGAAGTATGCAGTCTACAAAGACAACTTCAAAATGCTAAACAGTGCATTTCCACATCTCCAATGGCCTGCAAAGTGGACTGATCTAATCCAAAAGAGTGAAAAGTGTGTGCATGACATAAAGGTGAACATGGTGAAATGGCTTAAACCTGCAGATCAGTGGCTCAAAGTGAACACTGACGGCAGTGCACTCATGAACCCTGGCAGGCTGGGGGCAGGTGGAATCTTGAAAGACAAACATGGCAAATTGGTGACGGCTTTCACAACACCACTTGGAGAACGAACAAACAACAAAGATGAAATAGAGGCAGCCATCTTTGGTTTAACTTGGGCACCTGAGCTTTGATACAGGAACATAAATTAGGAACTTGACTCTCAACTAGTAGTGCAATGGGTCCTAAAGAAGGCAGTCCCTCAATGGAGCATCATCACTCAACTTGGAAGGCTGCAACAACTTATCGCTCAAGTCCACAACTTCAAATGCATTAATGTATTTAGAGAAGCAAATTGCGTAGCAGATGCATTGTCAAAACATAGTCACAACATTGCCAATCCTCAAGTATATTTCAACAGCCATTAATTACCTAAAGAAGCAACGGCCTACTATCAACTTGACCTATTGGAGATGCCTAATTTTAGAAGAAAGAAGAAAAAGAGAATTTTGAACCTCCTTGAGGTTGTATATCTTTTCAACTTAGCTATAATCAAAATTATAGCTACTTTGAATAGGTTAGTTTAGTTTATAGGCTTTCTTGTAAAGGGAGAGTTTCCCTAGTTTATGTTTCCTAGATATTTTGTATTGAAAGGAGTCCTCTCCCTAAGTGCTTAGTATTTTGGTTTCATCTTTTGTGTAAGGGGAGGAGTTGACTCTGTTTGGGAAGTTGATTCCAAACCATCTTAGGTTGGAGGTTAGGTTTATTCCCCCTCCTTGTATTTTGTTTTTTTGTTATTAATGATAAGGCCTGGGGGTGTTTCTCAGCACCTACCCCTCCAAGGGTAATTCACGGGAAAAAAAAACCTAACCCTAAAATAAAGACTAAAAAATTCACTCTCTAATTCTCACAGCGGCGGGTAATCGGAGGTTAATCAAATGGTGTTAGCGCCACCGGTAAAACAGAATCGTCCACCAGATAAGGAACAAGTTCATCATCCTAATATTGATCCACAAACAAAAGAACATTCCACAAATTCGAAGTTGTGGCATGAAGAAACGAGTCATATTGCAATTTCCTTAGGGGAATTAGAATGGGAAAGACGAGTCATGTTAATGGCGAATTCTAGTTTTCTTGTTATTGAATATATGGAAGAAAGAATACTAGCAAGAAACAGTTCAAAAAATCAATTGAGTTTGTAGGTGGTCTAAAGATTGGAGATCGCAATTCGCTAGATGAGCGATCTATTTTTAGAACGATTTATGGTGGTGTAAATGTGGATCCAAATATTGGGGATTATTATCCTTGTCAAGGCAATTAACATATTGAAAATTTACAGCAAATGGGAGCCGTAATCGCCAGCTATAAAAGATCAGTTGGTGGTAAAGGAGGAACTCCGATCGAAATTGAAGAGGAGGAATCTCAAGAAACGAATCCAAGAGTTGTAGGTGTTAAATCTGAGGTAATATTTTGAAATCCTAATCTACCACAACATACTTTTATTAACATTAAAATTCAAGAAGCAAGTTCACAAAAATGTCGAAAGAACCTTGTTGAAGATGCTGGGCAATCTATGTTTCAAATTGGAACCAGTTCCTTGTTCAAAGATTCAACACAAAGTACTTTAGAAACAGGTCAAGATGCAGATGAGAATTTCAAGCCTAATCTTGATCAACAACTGAAGCAGCAAGTTCAAGGGACTGGTGCAATGATACAAGGTGATGAATTGATCCTACAATGTTATAAAAATGTAGCTGCAAGTACTAATGATGAATGAGTACACACAGGTAAGATCGTTTCAACTAGCATGGATCCTATGTTACTAGTGTGCATTGTATAGATAAATAGAATGTTTGTCTAGTTGCTGTTGATAATGTTAATATGTGTGCTGCTTCTAAGCCTGCTGTTGTTGTTGATAAACTGAAAGAACAGGGATTAAGGCATGAACATGCCAAGTACAAGGTGGGAATGGAGGTGGTAATCAGCATAAAAATCTTACTGAATTCCCTCTAATTTCAAACAATTTTACTAGACAAAATGCTCAGAATAAGCAGGGTTCCAGAATCTAGTTCCTGTTAGAATGTCCAATAATCAAAGTAGTCAACATTTACCCAGAAAAGGAGAAGATCAAGAACCAACTCCCTATACTGTTATACAAACGTATGCAACTAGACTTAAATATAATCTGGCTAAAACTACTTCTCCGATAAAGTTTGAGACACCTAAGATTACTACGAAGCAAGGTAGACCAGCAATTATATTTAGTGCTGTAGATTTCTTGGTTAAATGATATGATAGGTGTAAGTATACTCTAGTTGTTAAGTTTAGTTATGCAATGCCTAAAGTGAAACTAATTATCAAGTAGAGTTAAAATTGCCCATTTCAATGCGAGACATGTCTACATTGATTTGGATAACTAATTAGACTTTGTAAAAGTTTGGACTAAACAAAGAATGGTTATTAAGGGATACCTTTAAACCTATAGACGAAACACCTATTGTTCTAGTTCGGATAGGTCCTTCGGAACTCCCATGGCATTTCAATTATAAGGAGTTTGGATAGGTCCTCTGGAACTCCCATGACATTTCTATTATAAGGATATACTTACTGCTATGCTATCTCCTATTGGTAAGGTTTTATACTTTGATAATGCTACTGTTAATAAGACAAGGGGAAACATGGCAAGATTTAGAATCCGACTTGATCTTACAAAAGAAAGACCTAAGCATGTGTGGCTTTGTATTGAGTATGAGAACTTAACTGACTATTGTCCATATTGTAAAAATCAAGGCCACATGCTCAAGGACTAAACAATTAAAGCAAGAGATGTGGAATTCTATTAAAGGAATGAATTGGAAGAAGGGCGAAAAAGGAAGCCAATACAGAACATAAAGACAAGGATACTACTAGTCATGCAGTAGGTGAAATAATGCAAGGTAAACACCCTGCAGATAACACACAACAAATGCAACAGGTTCCAGAATTCATTGATCAAGATGATAAATGGCAGAAGCAAAAAACAAAACTAACTACATTGTAGGAGCATGTCCTTCCGAAGACTGTTTGGAAAGCTAAGAATCTACAGCAGAATACTATGCAAGATGTACAACAACCAGTACAAACAGGTATGCAAATTAATGTTCCTACATCTAACAATTTAATTGAATTAGATAAGCAAGAACAAAATACAATAGCTTAAACAGAGATACACGATGAGGATTACGCAGCTGTTCTTCTCCAATAAACAGACCATGTAGGCCATGCATAAACTGAATTAGGTAAAATCAAACTGTAGATGCTATACAAGGTATGATTTCACATTCCCATCTATCACAACACACTCCTATTTTATGTGAGATTAATAGAATTTGTGTAGATGTGGAAAGAAGTGAAAACATGGAAATAGAGGAGAACATAGAATTTGATTTGAAAGGGAAGGAAATACCAAAAAAAGGGTTGATTTAGCAAAAAGGGGAGTGTAGCAGTTCAGCTCCAGCCCAGCAATATGACGAGGAGAAAGCTCCAACAGAGTCTCCGTCAGAAGCATCATAAGAAAAATCAACACGAAGAGGAAGGAAATTCACCTAAAGATTGTAACAACAAATCCATGAATAGGGTGAGTAAAAAAAGAATAAATGCTCTAACAAAATGACAAGGGAAGGAACAGCAGGGACTACAATAAAGAGGTGAAGAAGAGGATGAATATAGTCATATAGCTTCCGAGGATGAGTATGATGAAGATATTAGATCCTTTGACAGTAATGAAGATGAAGAGGAAGTTAAATCGACTTTCCACATTGAATATGAAGAAGATATTCAAGATGTTTGAGATAAACAAGGGTTGTCACCAAGAGGAAGGAGGACGACAAGACATAATACAAGTTCTGGGAATATTGGAAGGCATCTTACTAGAGTCTTTGATCATGTTGTTCTGTTAAAATTAAAGGTATTCTTATGTTTACAGGTTGTATAAGAGTCAGGTTCTTTTAGAAACATACTATTTGTAATGACTATGTATTTTAGTAATCTATGTATTAAGGAGGAGTCCTCCATAGTTGCTTAGTTTCTTTTTGAAATAACATGGTGTAATAGGGTTGAGTTGAATAAACTTAGTAGGTGGATTAACTCATAACCCACCTTAGGATCAGATAAGGTCTATACCCCCATCTATGTACTTTTGATGTTAATAAATGATAACCCTTGGGGTGTTGCTCAGCCCCTGACACACCACAATGGTCATTCTTTTAACAAAAAAACCCTAACCCTAACCATAAACCATAAACCTAAAACCCTAAGCCCAAAATATAAAAACTCAAACATTAAATACTAAAACCATACGTTTTAAACCTCAAGTGCTAAACCCTGAATCATAAACCGAAAAACAACCTACACACTAACCCTTATCCTAACCCTAACCCTAACTTTAAACCCTAATTTCTAAACCCTAAGTCCAAAATACCAAACCCAAACATTAAAAACTAAACCATAGATTTTAAACCAAAAATTCTAATCCCCAAAACCTAAAACCCAAAAAACCCAAAATCATAACCCTAACCCTAACCCTTATCCCTAACATGAACCTTAACCCTAACCCTATCCTTAACCCTAACCCTAAGCCCTTAACCAAAGCCCAAAATACCAAAACACTAATATTAAACACTAAACATAAATGTTACAACTCAAATCCTTAACCCCAAACCCTAAAACGTAAAATAGATCCTAAATCCTAACCCTAACCCCAACATTAACCCTAACCCTACCCTTACCATAAAAACTAAACATACAACCTTATGTGCAAAAACCAAAACATTAAACACTAATCATTATTATTAAACCTCAAATCCTAAAGACTAAACCCAAAAACCTATGAAAACCAAAAACTCTAACCCTAACCCTTACCCTATACCATAATCCCGAAACCCTAAGCCCAAAATACCAAAACTCAAACATTAAATACTAAATCATAGATTTTAAATCTCAAATGTTAAACCCTGAACCATAAATCCTAAAAAAACTACACCCTAACCCTAATCCTAACCCTAACCCTAACCTAAACCCTAAACCCTGAATCCTAAATCCAAAAAAAAGGCAAAAAAAAAAGCTAAGTCTATTATATGAAAAACCAAACATTAAAGACTTAACCAAAGATTTTAAACCTCAAATACTAAACCTTGAAACACAAAACACTAAACAATCGATTTTAAACCTCAAATCCTAAACCACAAATACTAAAACATAAAAAAGCCTAAACCCTAACCCTAACCCTAATCTAAACACTAACCCTAATCTTAACCCTAAACTACCCAAAAAACCAACACCAAACATTACACACTAAACCATATAATTTAATCCAAAAATCCTAAACCCCAAATCAAAAAATTCTAAAAAAACCCTAAACCCTAAACCTAAACCTATCCCTAACACAAACCCTAACATAACTTTATCCTTAAACCTAACCCTAAATCTTAAATCCTAAACCCAAAGCCCAAAATACCAAAACCCTAAATTAAACACTAAATAATAAATACTCAAATCCTTAACCCCAAACCCAAAAACCTAAAAAACAACCTAAACCCTTACCCTAACATTAACCCTAACCCTACCATAAACCCTAAACCCCAAGTTCAAAATACAAAAATCCAAACATTAAAGACTAAACCATTGATATTAAACCTCAAATCCTACACCCTAAAACAAAAACCTAAAAAAACCGAAAACACTAACCCTAACAATAACACTAAACTTAATACTAACCCTAACCATAAACAATAACTCTAACCTTAATGCTAACCCTAACCATAAACCATAAAACCAAAACCCTAAGCCCAAAATACCAAAACCCAAATATTAAATACTAAACCATTGATTTTAAACCTCAAATGCTAAACCCTGAACCATAAAAGCTAAAAAAAACCAACACCCTGACCCTAATCGTAACCCTAACTCTATACGTGAACCCTAAACCATATGTAAAAAAAACTAAGTCCAAAATACAAAAACCCAAACATTAAACAATAAACAATATATTTTAAACTTCTAATCCTAAACCATAAACCCTAAAGCCTTAAATAGACCTAAAAGCAAACCCTAACCCTAACCCTAACCCTAAGCCATTAACCAAAAACACCAAGCCCAAAATACCAAAATCTGAACATTAAACACTAAACCATAGATTTTAAGCAAAAAATCCTAAACCTCAAAACCTAAAACCTAAAAAACCCTAAGCCCTATCCCTAACACGAACCCTAACCCAAAACCCTAACATTGAACACTAACCATAGATATTACAACTCAAATTCTTAACCCCAAACCCTAATACCTAAAAAAACCTATACACTAACCCTAACCTTAATCCTACCATAAACCCTAAACCCCAAGACCACAATACCAAAACCAAAACATCAAACACTAAACCATAGACGTTAAGCCTCAATCATAAACCCTATACCCAAAAACCAAAAAAAACTGAAACCCTAACCCTCACCCTAATCCTAAACAATAAAACCCAAATCCATAAACCAAAAATATGAAAACCCAAACATTAAGTACTAAACAGTATGTTTTAAACCTCAAATGCTAAAACATGAAACATAAAACCTAAAAAAATTCACACCCTAACCCTAATCCTAACTCTAACCCTAACCGTAAATCTTTAACCCTAAACCATAAGTCCATAATACGAAAATCCAAACATTAAACACTAAACCATAGATTTTAAACCTCAAATCCTAAACCACAAACCCAAAAACCTAATAAGACCTATTCCTTAACCCTAACCCTAAACTTAACCCTAACCCATTAACCTGAAACCCCAAGATCAAAATAGAGTTCGAAAGGTAATTCCAAAGGTACAACAAACAAAAATGACAAAGGTGGGGAAGCTGCTAATAGTCAGCTGCAAACCTAGGAGCCTTCAAGTCAAAAACTTAATCAATCAGACATGGAAGTGCAGATTGGGAAGAATGCGCAAAACAAGTTTGAAGGAGCCAAAAGGCCACTGAACAGAGTCAAGGAAAAAAGGGAAGGCAAAAAGAACAGGCTAAGGTGCAGGGTGGAACTAATCCAACCAATCAAGCTAAAATGGATTACCAAAGCAAGTTCCCCAAGATATCCAATAACTACACTATGAGCCTATCACTCAAATTGACAAAATTACTAAGCAAGGCAATAATGAAGGTCAGGGCACTGCTAGAAATAATCAGCTTCATAGTCAAAATTCTAGCAATAGTTCTAAGCTTGATAAAATCTTTGAGCCGACTCCTTATATTGTTGTGCAATCATTTGCTGCAAGATTAAGATATAACCAAGCTATGAATGAAATCCCTATAGTTTTGAATGATCCTATACATACAACTAGGCAAGGATTCTCGGCTGTGCTTCTTGAGGAGGATGATTACTATGTGAAGTTGGCTGAGGTGTGTAAGTACACACTGGTGGGCAAATTTACTAATACAATGCCAAAAATGGAGTTAGTTAGGAAAAGTTTCATACTCCAAACTCAACTCACAGAGAGTGTGAAAATCACACACTTCAATGCTAGGCATGTTTACATTGACCTTGACAATGAGTTTGATTACCAAACTGTTTGGACAAAGCTTAGGATGAACATTGAAGCCCAAGTAATGAGGATACAGACATGGACTCCTGATTTCACCCCTGAAGAGGAGACTCCCATTGTCCCAATTTGGGTGGCTATCCCTGGTTTGCCTTGGCATTGCTATAACAAAATGTTGTTAACAACTATTGTTAGTTCAATTGGGAAGGTGTTATTCTTAGACTCACCATCCTATCAAAGAACTGGAGGTAGCACACATAGAGTCAAAGTTCAAGTGGACATTGAAAACAGTTTTATATTTGTCCTTTTTGGAAATTTGACTTTTCCAAAAATATGATTTTAAATCAAATTTGCTATAAATATTGGCCTTGAAAGTTCTTTTTAAAAGATCTCTTTTATTTGGAATTGGATAGCAAATCCATTTGAAGGCTGCGTTTAAATTTATATTAAGTCTTGGAGAACCTCGTTCTTGCTCATCTGCATTGTTAACATAAAATGCTGAACAACTCCAAGGAGATTTAGAAGCTCTAATAATTTTATTAGCCAAAAGTGAATAATTTCCTTTATACAGATTTTCATCAGTTCATGGTTCATCTGAATTGGCCAAGCTTTCGTCGAAATGGCCCTTTCATCAAGACCATCAATATATGGTAAATCTATAATGTGGGTCTTTTTGGCCCAAAAAGGATTTGGAAACTCAGAGCAAATTTCTCTTTCAAAAGTTTTTCGAAGATTAGCAATTTTAGCCATCATTCCCTGGGTTTTTAAAATTTGCTCATTTTCTTAATTTTGATATCTTCTTTAAGAAAACAAATCTTATTAATTTTGAAAGCAGTTTGTTTGTGTAAAAATTTACTTTCTTCAAGAGAAAGTGTTTTTATAAAGGGAAATGAAATTTCTATTCCCAAATTTTTTGTTTTGATAGAATCAAAATCTAAAATATATTTATCTGAGTGATAAAAAGAATTCCTAAAATGATTTCTTCGTTAATATTTTTAGTAATAAAGATATCATTAGAAAGACAAATATCATCATTGCAAATATGGGCATTGGATAATTTATAATTAATAAGGGTACGCTCACCAGTTGCGCTGTATAGCTTGGTGGTTCCCTTATAAAGGTACTTAGTAGGGATTAAACCTTCAACAATGCAATTTCTATCGGTGCCACTGTCTAACAAAGCAATTTTGTTAAGAACATAATTATTATTAATGATTAATTTAATAAGGATGTGAGACCTTTGAGGTCTTATTTTTGTAATCATGTTTACACCTACCTCAGTTTAATCTCCAGGGGATGAAGATTCTTCGAAACCATTTTCCTCATTATCTGAATGAGTCGGTTCTTTTCCTTTAGATGTCCCTTCTGCTTCTTTAAGGATTTCTTTTGTTAGGGCATCAATTTCGATTTTATGAATTCAAGATTTGACTACTCTGATTTTTTTTGTTTAAGAAGATTGACTTCTGATCAAAGCTCATCTATAGAAGGTTCTTCCTTCTTATTGTCAAATCTATTCATAATATGTTTCATACTGAAAGGAATTACACTTGTAGTAAGCTCCTTTTCTTTTCGGTTACTAACTAGTTTTTGAAGTTCCAATAAATAACTTCTTCGAGCGTCATCATCTTTGATATGCTCAATTGTTGCAAATAAGATTTCAGCTGAATCTTCAGAGATAACCCTTACAGAATGATTGTCGCATAGGCAAAAGGCTCTTTGACAATTGCACTCTAGGCTACTGTCATCTGTGTTTTGAGCTACATTAAGAAACTCTTTGTGTTTAGTTTCACTATCAGAAGAGGGTTCAGATTCTTACTCTTCTTCGTCTAAGATAGAGAGAAATTGCTTTTTAGTTTCTTCGTCTACTTCAAGAAGGTTGATCTTCTTCTTTTTTCTTTTGTTTTTGGGACAATCAAGAGACTATGTCCTTCTTTGACACAAGTCCAACACTTATCCTTTTGAGAAGTTTGTTTAGTTCTCTTTTTAAGTGGTTTTTCGTTCTAGAGGATTTTTTACAATCTGGCAATTTTCCAGATCACTCTTTCTTAGAAACCTTTCTTGCTGAAGGTGGTTTAAGAATTGGAAACCCAAAGTCTTGACTGAAGATTCCAAGCTCGGAAACCGAAAACATTTGATCCTTCTTAAGTTATTCCTTTAGATTAAGATCAGTGCAAAGCTCCATGGCCACAAAGTTGATTAAACTTATTAGATCACCATAAGAGAGTTGTGAGTAAGGGATTTTACCTTCACATCGATCTCTTATCTTTGACCTTACTTTTTCGGCAAATTGGGGAGGCAATCCACTAAGGAAACGTTCTTTCCAATAGTCGTTGTTGCAATCTTCCCTTATCATCACTTTGGCTATAAGCATATCTTTATACCACCTGAAATCAATTAATTTCTTGCAGTAAAGATTGTATACAATCTCTAAACTTCTATATTGGAAAAGGCGTGGTTCTCCCACGAAATGTTTAGCAATACTATAGATAAGAGTAGCCGTAGCATCTTCTACTGCTTCTATAGATGTAGAAGTTTGTCCTCCTTCAGTTTTGACAAGATAATTGTCCCACCAATCTCTAAGAGTTCCTGTGAAACCTGCTACTAATCTGTTAGCAGCTTGCTTGTCCGCGGAATTCTTCCATTTATAAGCTGTGACATTCATGCCCATCTCTTGAAGTTTCTTGTCGATCTGGCCATCCACCATTCCATCTATATTCCATTCTGTAATTCCCGTTCCATCTGCAATTCCTTGAGGGTGCATATGGTTTTCTTCGAATTGAACATCGGGAAAAGAGGGTCTAGGATAAAAGTTTTTGTAATAGTGGATCCTATCCTTAAGAGGGCTGATTTTTCCGCCCTGAGTTATTTTGAGCTTTGAAAGCTGGTCATTGATCCTTTCAAGGATCTCGGGAGAGTTATTGAATTCATTAGAAGGTTTAGAAAAAGTTTCAGGAGAGAACTCATGGATTTTAGAAATGGGATTGGTTTCTAAGTTAAAACCATTTTTTAAAGAACTGGGTTTATTAAAAATCTGACTGGTACCGCTGTAATTATAACTGGAGTCTTCTGTTTTGAAACAACATGAATAACTTGGTTAGTATGATTATTTTGTTTGAATACTTTGTTGATATCTGCTACAGTGATAGGGTTGTTGTCCCTTTCTGAAGACTTTTTGAAAGGAGCAGCTTTCAGGACTTCTTTTCTGTAAGGAATGTGAATACCTTCAAGAGGAGGATTTATACTTTCAACAACCTTATCTTTGGTATGCCACTTGTTTATCAAAACTTGAAGTGATGAATTTGTTTCATCAATTTGGACGGAACATTCAAACCATTTGAAGAATTCAATTTCAGTTTTGAATCTCTTCATCTCTTTGAACCATTTGTCTATGAATGAGATTCTCTAATCTTTTGTATATGTGTCAACATACCAAGCCTTTTTAAGAGCATGCTTGGGGTTGTTCCACCACTTGCTGATTTTCTTTTTATCTGGAGTAAAATTCTCTGTAGATTTGATAACACCTACTGAGTCCTTTTTTCTATGGAAAGAAGGTCTCATGTCACTGGGAGAAGGACTTCCTTGAGTTGATTCATAATAAAATTTAGGAATAGTGTTGGTAAAATCCACACCCTGAAATTTACTCTGTTCTAAAGCTTCAGAAACTTCATCATCTTCTTTGTTTTTTGAATAAGACGGTCTAACCGAAGATATTTTCGACTTGAAGAGGCTTGGTTGAAAGAGTTGGATCTTAAAAACATAAGGTTAATAGATCCGTCTAAAAACTGGGTAATACTTTCTAGCGAAGACCTAGAAGGTTGAATGGGAAGGGGTTTAGTATTAGATTCAAATTTCCAGTCATTATTGGAAAGAATCTCATCCCATTTAAGAAAACGAGGAACAAAGGTAGTACCATGCTCTTGGTTTGCTTCCATGAGCATGGTGACTCATTTAGCATTAGAGTTAATAGCCTTTGGAGCTATTGTAGTCTTCATTAGCTTGTAATATACCCTGTATATTACAGCTATTTCTCTAGTGTCAATTTTGCTATTCATATTCTTGGTTTTGAGGTTAAGCGTCAAGGTATCTATGAGATTAGGGTCGTCGATGTCAACTGTGAAATTTGGATAACAATTAAAATAGACTGGGCCATTAGCTAGGTTACTTTCAAGGATACCTAACAAAGATTCATCAAAATTGAGAAGTCTAGTATCACGAAGAATTAAACAAATAGGAATATTGAAACCTTTACGAGAAAGAGGTTTAACAACAACTTGGATTAAACCAATATGGAGGAATTTAAAATGCTTCTTATATCTATCAATATCGGCAGCAACTAGCAGTTTGATAGTATCTAAAGAATTATTAATAGTAGAGGTTGACTCACAAGTCTTGATATTGTAATTCTTAAACAAGTTAAAATTACCTATTTGGTAAATCTTTTAAAAAGGTTTTTTGGGAATAGACCAATTTTGCAATCTTTTTCTTCTTTAGAGATAGAAATATTAACGCTATTAACAATATGACTATTCATAATTCTACAAATGTTGTCTTTAGTCTAGAGAGAAGTCACTAATTACCATCCAGAGAAGATAATATTTACAGAGATTAACCTGATTATGTGAACATGAATATTGGTAAAACAAATTAATTGAACTGTAACAAGGATCATCAGATTCATCTAAGGATTAACAATGATATAAACAATTAAATTGGCCTTGGATATTACTCATTCTTTGGCAAGTCATGTTGCAGGACGGAACACGAAAAGATCTTTTGCCTGCCCTTTAGGCCTTACGGACTTACAACGATCCAGTTTCAGGCTTACCAAGTCCTTAAGTCGGAGATTAATCGGCATACTCAGACTTATGCAAAGAAGAAACCTTAGCCTTTAACTTCTTTTAATCAGAGTTAATAACAAGATGAAAATAATAATCACTAAGTCAAAATTCTATACATTGTGTTAACCAAGATTAATAGAAACATAAGCAGTACAGTAAGTAAGTTAACATTATTTTATCTAGATACAATCATATGACTTCTAACTGCCCAGACAACAACACAATTACCTATGCATGCTAAATATTAACGCCATTAACATGGCTCTGATACCATATTTCATGATCATAAAGATAAGATATAGAGATAAATAAAAACTTACTTTTTTATATATATTGCGGAAGCTTCAGAATTTACAGATAGAGAGAAGTAAAAACATTGATGAAAAATTACAAAGTGTCTTGTTGTTTTTCGGTCTGCTCTTTCTTCTATAAGGATGAAGTCTTGAATAGACTTTAAAGGATAAGGGAAATCTAAAAGCTCTTATTCTGATTGGCTGTTGATTTCCGTCCGTTGCTTTTGATAAAGCAAAGTATTTTGTTTTCTTTTGAAAATCATCTTCACCTTTATCTTTTGATAAGGTTATGTATGCCATGTTTGTCGGCAATAATTGTTGATAATGCTTTGTTGACCATGCTTTGCGGGTCCTGACAGAGTCCACTTAATAGTTTAATTAAAAGGAAATTCCATCTCTTTGAGACTCTTCCTTTTCTTTCTAGATAATTCTAGCTCTATGAGCCTCTATCTGAAAGACTAGTTCCGGATTTTAATACCCTCTACTAGTGATTAATCATAAAATGGATGTAAATAAGACTGTGCCAAAACTTTAGGTTTTAACATGTCTCCATTATTGTCACTTTGAGAGGACGAAGCTTCTTCAAGGAGCTTCATTATAGACTGTTCATTATCTTCAGAGTCTAAATCTGACAAGGCCTTTTGTAATCTTATCTTCAGTTCATTCTTAGATAAAGATTTCTGGGGAGATCTTCTAGAGATCGATTGGTTGACGATTGCAGCTTCTTTTGGAGCTGGAGACCATCCTTTAATCAGGACTTCTCTTGACGAAATACTTGATTCTGTCAAATTCTGCAATACAGAGAGTCCAACTAATAATATAAGAAATTCTTTTTTGAATAAAATATTTACATAGTTTTATATTCTCTAGGAGAGAGATATGTCTTGATCTACCTGAAACTTACTAAATTTGTCAGCGAAGATTTTTGACAGAACTTGTTTATTACCGCCAAAACAGTTCCACCATTTGTAAAACCATCTTGGGATGACTCTCTTGGTCACTTCTGGACTGTACTTGACAAACCACGTGAGTTGTTGGCCTAACGTATAGGAAGTTGAACCAGGCTGATCTTTAGTGATGCCAATTGAATGTTTGAGGTCTATTTTCCCTCGATAGATTAATAGGGGTGTGCAAGTGATCTACCTGCCACTCAAAAGGAGATAAAATTTTCTTGATAGTCACTTTAGAGTAAGCAATACTATCAGGATCAGAGTTCTCATTAAGTTTGTGTTCAACTTCAACTGAACCAGTATCAACAAGGATAATATCAGGGAATTTTTCAAAAAACTCAATGGCCCTGCAAATAGGTTTATAGGTACCTTGATACAAATCATGACCTAAAAATCTGATTTGTGTTTGAAATAATTTTATTTTCTTAGAACTAATGACCAAACCATTGTGCTTAATTATTTTGAAAAAAACATTAAGATGTTTGAAAGGAGAATCAATGTCCTCGGAGAATATTAATACATCATCAATATAAACAATTGATATATTGCTAATATGATTAAAAATGGAATTCGTTGTATTTTGAAATTCAGAAGGGGCGTTCTTAAGCCCAAAAGGCATGACGTTCCATTCAAATTGTCCAAACGGGACATTGAAAGCAGTTTTATATTTGTCCTTTTCGAAAATTTGAATTTGCCAAAAACCTGATTTTAAATCAAATTTTCTATAAACATTGGCCTTGAAAGTTCTTTTTAAAAGATCTCTTTTATTTGGAATTGGATAGCGAATCCATTTCAAGGCTGCGTTTAAAGGCTTGTAATTTATAACAAGTCTTGGAGAACCTCGTTCTTGCTCAGCTGCATTGTTAACATAGAATGCTGAACAACTCCAAGGGGATTTAGAAGGTCTAATAATTTTATTAGCCAAAAGAGAGTTAATTTTCTTTTTAAAATTTCAATTAGTTCATGGTTCATCTAAATCGGCCCAGCTTTCGTCGAAATGGCCCTTTCATCAAAACCATCAACATATGGTAAATCTATAATGTGGGTCTTTCTGGACCAAAAAGCATTTGGAAACTCCGAGCAAATTTTTCTATATATATTTTAAAGGGTTTATTAGAGATCGGAGGCAGAGGAGGAAAAGGAGTTATTGAAAATGCTGGTTTATGGGTAGTATGCTAGCTAAAGCTAAGTATTTGTTTTGGTCATTCGAT
Organism: Solanum pennellii; assembly: GCF_001406875.1. Lineage (NCBI taxonomy): Eukaryota > Viridiplantae > Streptophyta > Magnoliopsida > Solanales > Solanaceae > Solanum > Solanum pennellii. Next base: position 46,188,030 of record NC_028644.1, read on the forward strand.
GATGGCCTGATAGTAAATGGTTTGGCTGATGGTTTTCCTTCAGGACTCTTTCCTTTATTCTTGAAGGGGCTCCCTGTTATGGCTCTTGAAGAGGGCCTCTTGATGATTTTCCCTGCAAGAATTCTCGCGTTAGAAAGTCTGCAAAGAATTATCTTTTCCTTTAATAAATTCGGTTTTAAAATCGAAGCTGGATAATAAGGCTTGCCACCTAGAAAAAATGTGTTTAGAAACAAGATTTTTAACATCTTTTTGCAGAATTTCTTTAGCAGATTTGCAATCTACTCTAAGCAAGAATTCTTTATTAATAAGATCATCTTGGAATTTAGTGATGCAGAGAACTATAGAAAGAACTTCTTTCTTAACAGTACTATAATTCTTTTGTGCTGAATTCCAGATTCCTGAGGTATAACGAACTAATTGTTCTGATGAATCTGGGGTTCTTCTCAGTTTGAGGATACCACCAAATCCTATATTAGATGCATCAGTCTCTACGATCATAAAATAGTCTGGGTTAGAAATACCTAGACAAGGAAGGCTTTTAACCATAAATTTAAGAAGAACAACTGATTTAGTATGTTCATTAGTCCAGGGAGACGGATCCTTCTTTAACCTGTCAAAGAGTGGTTTACAGATTTGCCTTACTTTAGGGATAAAGTCGACAATATAATTAAGGCTTCCTAAGAACCTTTGCAACTGAGTTTTATCAAAGATAGTATCAGGGGATTTTTTTAGAAAACTCAATGTCCTTGCCAATAGGTTTATAGGTACCTTGATACAAATCATGACCTAAAAATCTTATTTGTGTTTGAAATAATTTTATTTTCTTAGCACTAATGACCAAACCATTGTGCTTAATTATTTTGAAGAAAACATTAAGTTGTTTGAAATGAGAATCAATGTCTTCGGAGAATATTAATACATCATCAATATAAACAATTGATATATTGCTAATGTGATTAAAATGGAATTCATTATATTTTGAAATTCAGAAGGGGCGTTCTTAAGCCCAAAAGGCATGACGTTCCATTCAAATTGTCCAAATAGGACATTGAAAGCAGTTTTATATTTCTCCTTTTTGGAAATTTGAATTTGCCAAAAACCTGATTCTTAATCAAATTTTCTATAAACATTGGCCTTGAAAGTTCTTTTTAAAAGATCTCTTTTATTTGGAATGAGATAGCGAATCCATTTCAAGGCTGCGTCTAAAGGCTTGTAATTTATAGCAAGTCTTGGAGAACCTCGTTCTTGCTCAGCTGCATTGTTAACCTAAAATGCTGAACAACTCCAAGGAGATTTAGAAGGTCTAATAATTTTATTAGCCAAAACAGAGTTAATTTCCTTTTTACAGATTTCCATCAGTTCATGGTTCATCTTAATAGGCCTAGCTTTCGTCGCAATGGCCCTTTCATCAAAACAATCAATATATGGTAAATCTATAATGTGGGTCTTTCTGGCCCAAAAAGCATTTGGAAACTCAGAGCAAATTTATCTTTCAAAAGTTTTTTGAAGATTAGCAATTTTAGCCATCATTCCCAGGTTTTTTAAAATTTGCTCTTCTTTAAGAAAACAAATCTGGTTTATTTTGAAAGCAGTTTGTTTGTGTAAAAATTTACTTTCTTCAAGAGAAAATGTTTTTATAAAGGGAAATGAAATTTCTTTTCCCAAAATTTTTGTTTTGATAGAATCAAAATCTGTGTGATAAAGGAATTCCTAAAATGATTTCTTCGTTAATATTTTTAGGAATAACGAAATCATTAGAAAGAAAAATACCGTTATTGCAAATATGGGCATTGGATAATTTATAATTAATAAGGATACGCTCACCAGTTGCGCTGTATAGCTTTGTGGTTCCCTTTTGAAGTTACTTAGTAGGGATTAAACCTTCAACAATGCAATTTATATCGGCGCTACTGTCTAACAAAGCAATTTTGTTAAGAACATAATTATTATTAATGATTAATTTAATAAGGATGTGAGAACTTTGAGGTCTAATTATTGTAATCATGTTTACACCTACCTCTGTTTCATCTCCGGGGGATGAAGATTCTTCGGAACCATTTTCCTCATTATCCGAATGAGTCGGTTCTTTTCCTTTAGATGTCCCTTCTGCTTCTTTAAGTATTTCTTTTGTTAGGACATCAATTTCGAACCTCATCTATAGATGGTTCTTCCTTCATATTGTCAATCTATTCATAATCTGTTTCATACTGAAAGGAATTACACTTGTAGTAACCTCCTTTTCTTTTCGGTTACTAACTAGTTTTTGAAGTTCCAATAAATAACTTCTTCGAGCATTATCATCTTTGATATGCTCAATTGTTGCAAATAAGATTTCAGATGAATCTTCAGAGATAACCATTATAGACTAATTGTCGCATAGGCAAAAGGCTCCTTGACAGTTGCACTCTGGCTACCGTCATTTGTGTTTTGAGATACATTAAGATACTCTTCGTCTTCAGTTTCACTATCAGAAGAGGGTTCAGATTCTGACTCTTCTTCGTCTAAGATAGAGAGAAACTGCTTTTTAGTTTCTTCGTCTACTTCAAGAAGGTTGATCTTCTTCTTTTTTCTTTTGTTTTTGGGACAATCAGGAGACTTATGTCCTTCTTTTCCACAAGTCCAACACTTATCCTTTTGAGAAGTTTGTTTACTTTTCTTTTAAAGTGGGTTTTCACTTTAGAGGATTTTTTATGATCGCGATTTTCCAGATCGCCCTTTTGTTAGAAACCTTTCTTGCTGAAGGTGGTTTAAGAATTGGAAATCCAAAGTCTTGACAGAAGCTGCCAAGCTCGGAAACCAAAAACTTTTGATCCTTCTTAAGCCGTTCCTTTAGCTTAAGATTAGTGCAAAGCTCCATGGCTACAAAGTTGATTAAACTTATTAGATCACCATAAGAGAGTTGTGAGTAAGGGATTTTACCTTCACATCGATCTCTTATCTATGACCGAATCGGCAATGTGGGGATGCAATCCAAGGTATGTAACTTTTTTGCAGGTAGTGCAGGCCTACAGCCATACCACTCTTCACGACAACAGCTGCTACAGCAATGGTGGACAACCAAGCCTAGAAATGCAGCCCAAAAACTACTGCTACAAGTACGCCAATGTTAATCTGCTGGAATCTGTGAAAGAACAGGTGTTCCTGCAAGTATAGAGGTAAAGCAACAAACATCAGCAGAGTTAAATTTGCAATCTACAAGGACAACTACAAGATGTTGAACACTGCATTTCCTCAACTTTACTGGCTAGCCAAGTGGACATACTTAATGCAAAAGAGTGAAAAGTGTGTGCATGACATCAAAGTGAGCATGGTGAAGTGGCTTAAACCTGCAGATCAGTGGCTCAAAGTGAACACTAATGGTAGTGCACTCGCGAACCCTGGTAGGCTGGGGGCTGGGGGAATCCTGAGAGAAAAACAAGGCAAAGTGGTGACGGCTTTCGCAACACCACTTGGGGAAGGAACAAACAACAAAGCGGAAATAGAGGCAGCCATCTTTCGTTTAACTTGGGCACTTAAGCTTGGATACAGGAACATAATTTTGGAACTTGATTTTCAACTAGTAGTGCAATGGGTCCTAAAGAAGGCAGTCCCTCAATGGAGTATCATCACTCAACTTGGAAGGCTGCAACATCTTATCAATCAAGTACACAACTTCAAATGCATTCATGTATTGAGAGAAGCAAATTGCGTAGCAGATGCATTCTAAAAACATAGTCACAACATTGCCACTCCTCAGGTATATCTCAACAGCCACCAACTATCGAAAGAAGCAAAAGCCTACTATTAACTTGACTTATTGGAGATGCCTAACTTTAGAAGAAGGAAGACAAAGAGAATTTTTGAGCCTCCTTGAGGTTGTATATCTTTTCAGCTTAGGTATAATTAAAATTATAGCTACTTTGAATAGGTTAGTTTAGTTTATAGGCTTTCTTGTAAAGGGAGAGTCTCCCCTAGTTTATGCTTCCTAGATACTTTGTATTGAGAGGAGTCCTCTCCTTAGGTGCTTAGTATTTTGGTTTCATCTTTTGTGTAAGGGGAGGAGTTGATTTCCTTTTGAGAAGTTGACTCCAAACCATCTTAGGTTGGGATTAGGTTTATGTCCCCCTCCCTGTATTTTGTTTTTGTTATTAATGATAAGGCCTGGGAGGGTTGCTAAGCCCCTACCCCTCCAAGGGTAATTCAACTAAAAAAAATAAAAGCCCAAAATACCAAAACCCAAACATTAAACACTACACCATAGATTTTAAACATAACAATGCAAAACGTCAAAACCTAAAACCTAATGAAAAACCTAAACCGTAATCCTAACAATATCACTAACATGAACCCTAACCCTAACCCTAAACCCTAAATTCTAAACCCTAAACCCAATACCGAAAATACTACAACCCTAACATTAAACACTAAACCTTATATATTATAACTCAAATCCTTAACCCCAAACCGTAAAACCAAAAAAAAAACCTAAAACCTAACCCTAAACCCAAAGACCAAAATACAAAAACCCAAACATTAAACACAGAACCATTGATAATAAACCTCAAATCCTAAATCCTAAAGCAAAAAACCTAAAAAAAAACCAAAACCCTAACCATAAAAAATAAACGCGAAACCCTAAGTCCAAAATACCAGAACCCAAACATGAAATACTAAACCATAGATTGTAAACCTCAATTGCTAAATCCTGAACCATAAACCCTAAAAAAACCTACACCCCACCCCTAAACTTAACCTAACCCTAAACCCTAAACCCTGTGTAAAAAAACCCTAAGTCCATTGTACGAAAACCCAAACATTAAAGAATAAACCATAGATTATAAACCACAAATGCTAAACCCTAAACCACAAAACCTAAAAAACCTACACCCTAACGCTAATCCTAACTGTAACCCTAACCCTAACCCTAAACCCTAAGTCCAAAAAAAACCCTAAGTCAAACTTAAAAAAACCCAAACATTAAACACGAAACCATTGATTTTAAACATCAAATCATAAACAACAAACCTTAAAACCTAAAAAATTACCTAAACCCTAATCCTAACCCTAATCCAACCCCTAACCCTAACCCTAATGCTAAACCATTAACCCGATACCCTAAGCTCAAAATATGAAAACCCAAATATCAAACACTAAACCATAGATATTTTAAAAAAAAATCCTAAACCCCAAAGCCTAAAACCTAAAAAGACCCTAAACCCTAATCCTAACATTATCCCTTACACGAACCCTAAACCTAACCCTAAAACTATCCCTTACACGAACCCTAAACCTAACCCTATCCTTAACCCTAACCCTAAATCCTAAACCCAAAGCCCAAAATACGAAAACACTAACATTAGACACTAAATCATAGATATTACAACTCAAATCCTTAACCCTAAACCATAAAACCTTTAAAATAACCTGAACCCTAACCCCAACCCTAACCCTAACCCTAACATTAACCCTAACCCTAACCTGTAATAAACCCTAAACCCCAAGTCCAAAATACCAAAATCCAAACATTAAACAGTGAACCATTGCTATTAAACATCTTATCCTAAATCCTAAACCCAAAAATCTATAAAAACCCAAAACCCTAACCCTATCCTTAACCTTAACCCTCACCCTAAACCCTAAGCCCAAAAAAAAACCCAAACATTAAATACTAAACCATAGATTTTAAACCTTTAATGCTAACCCCCGAACCATAAAACCTTAAAAAACCTACACCCTAACCCTAATTCTAAACCTAAACCAAACTGATTCAAATAGGAGTACCCTCCATGAACTCAATGCTCAATATATCAAATTTCTCAAGTTGGAGGACACTATCTTGAAACAAAAAACCCAGCTTCAATGGTTTAAAGATGGTGACACCAACTCCAAGTATTTCCATTCCATTATAAGGGGAAGGAGGAGGAAACTATTCATTCACAAAATCGTCACAGAAAATGGGGATTGGATTCAGGGTGAGAACAATATTGCTCAGGAGGCTTGTGAGCATTTCAATAACATTTTCACAGGTGAAGACAAGCATATTAGTGAACACAATCTGGAATGCATTCCCAGAATGGTCAATCAGGATCAAAACACTCAGCTTACAAAAGTACCAGACTTGGATGAGCTTAAAGAGGTAGTATTTTCTATGAATCCTAACTCTGCAGCTGGTCCGGATGGTATGAATGGGTATTTCTTTCAAAAATGTTGGAACATTATCAAGAATGATTTAATAGAAGTCCTTCATGCTTTTTTCAGTGGCCAAATGATTCCTAAGTACTTCTCTCATTCTTGTATTGTATTGCTCCCTAAGGTGAATAATCCAAACAAACTTACGGAATTTAGGCCGATAAGTCTGAGTAACTTCACTAGTAAGATCATATCTAAACTGGTAAGTAACAGACTTAGCCCTATCCTTCCGTTATTGATTTCTACTAATCAGTCTGGTTTTGTGAAAGGAAGAAGTATTTCGGAAAATATCATGCTCGCTCAGGAGATCATTCATCAAATCAAGAAACCCAACATTGGAAGTAATGTAATTATTAAATTAGACATGGCAAAAGCTTATGACAGGGTCTCTTGGTCATATATTTGCTTAGTTCTAAGGAAGATGGGCTTTGATGAGGTGTTCATTGATATGATCTGGAGAATCATGGACAACAATTGGTACTCTATTATTGTCAATGGCAAAAGGTATGGTTTCTTCCGCTCTACTAGAGGTCTCAAACAAGGTGATCCTCTCTCCCCGGCCTTATTTATTTTAGGTGCCGAGGTATTATCGAGATCACTCAATAGGCTTCACAACCACCCGGATTATCAAGGTTTCATCATGGAAAAGAGGGGGCCCCAAGTGAATCACCTAAGTTTTGCGGATGACATTATTCTTTTTACTTCCGGAAGATGCAAAACCTTGAAACTCCTTATGAATACTTTAAAGGAGTATGAAAAGATTTCGGGGCAACTTATCAACGGAGATAAAAGCCATTTCATGCTACACTCTAGTGCTTTCAATAGCACTAGGGGTAGAATTAAGAGGCTGACAGGTTTTAAACAGAAGCAGGGCCCTATCACTTACCTAGTCTGCCCTTTATTTGTTGGCAGGCCTAGGAATGTTTACTTTTCTGATCTTATTAACAAAGTCGTTTCCAGAATTACAGGTTGGCAAACAAAGCAACTTAGTTATGGGGGAAAGGCTATACTCTCCAAACATGTTCTTCAGGCATTGCCTATACATCTCTTATCAGCAGTAACCCCTCCAGCTACTATCATCAGACAAATTCAAATGCTCATTGCAGATTTCTTCTGGGGGTGGAAGAACGATAGGAAAAAATACCATTGGTCCTCTTGGAAAAATCTGAGCTACCCTTATGAGGAAGGGGGGATAGGGATGAGAAATTTACAAGATGTTTGTAAAACCGTCCAATTCAAGCAATGGTGGATATTAAGAACTAAACAAACCTTGTGGGGAGATTTCTTGAGAGCTAAGTATTGTCAAAGATCAAATCCGGTGAGCAAAAAATGGGATACTGGAGAGTCTTTAACTTGGAAACATATGTTAGAGACTAGACAGCAGGTGGAGCAGCACATTCACTGGAAACTCCAAGCCGGGAATTGTTCATTTTGGTGGGATAACTGGCTTGGCACTGGACCTCTAGCTCAACATACAACCAGCAGCAACAGGTTTAATAACAGTACTGTGGCAGACTTCTGGGAAAATGGAGAATGGAGGTGGAGCAAATTGGTGAAGCATGCACCAGTAACCCACCTTCCCAACATCCTGGCTACCAGAATTCCTCACAATCAACACAGGCCGGACCAAGCAGTTTGGAAACTAAATATTCATGGCAGCTTCAGTTGCTCATCTGCGTGGGAGGAAATCAGGAACAAAAAGGCTAAGAACAATTTTAATTCCTTAATATGGCATAAATCCATTCCTTTTAAGACTTCATTTCTTTTATGGAGAACATTAAAGGGTAAACTTCCTACAAATGAAAAGTTATCTAACTTTGGCATTGAGCCATCACCTTGTTTTTGTTGTTTTGATAGAGCAGGCATGAACACCATTGAGCACATCTTCAATTTGGGACCTTTTGCAGCTAAGGTGTGGAAGTTTTTTGCAGCAACTGCAGGGCTGCAAGCTGACCACTCCACACTGCCCACATTGATCAAACAGTGGTGGACAGCCAAGCCAAGCAATGCAGGCCACCAACTGTTGATGCAAGCAACACCAATATTTATTTGCTGGAATTTATGGAAGAACAGGTGCGCAGGCAAATACGGAGGCAAAGCAACCAACATCAGCCGCGTCAAGTATGCAATCTACAAAGACACCTTCAAGATGCTGAAAAATACTTTCCCACATATCAAGTGGCCTGCTAGTTGGACAGCCTTGATCCAAACGACTGAAAGGTGTTTCCATAACATTAAAGTGTGCATGGTAACTTGGTTCAAACCTCCAGATCAATGGATCAAGATTAATACAGATGGCAGTGCACTCACCAATGAGGGAAAGATTGGGGCTGGGGGTATCATCAGAGATAAAGAAGGCAAGATGGTGATGGCATTCTCAACACCACTTGGAGAAGGATCGAACAACAAGGCTGAGATTGAGGCTGCTCTCTTTGGACTGACTTGGGCTTTTGAACTAGGATTCAAGAACATTTTACTTGAGTTAGACTCTCAATTGGTGGTTCATTGGATTTCAAACAAAACAGCCCCACATTGGAGTTTTACCAATCAGCTTGAAAGACTCCAACATATCGTCATGCAAACTCAGAATTTCAGATGTTCCCATATTTTTAGAGAAGCAAATTGGGTAGCAGATGCACTTTCAAAGCACAGCCACAACTCAACAGCTCCCCAAGTTTACTTCAACAGCAATCAACTCCCTAAAGAAGCACAAGCCTACTATCAAATGGACTTAATGAACATGCCAAGCTTTAGAAGAAAGAAGACCAAGATGATTTTTGAGCCTCCTTGATTTTAATACCTTTTCAACTTAGCTATATTTAAATAATATAGCTACTTTGAATAAGGCATAGATTAGTTAGTTGATAGGCTTTCTTGTAAAGGGAGAGTCTCCCTAATTTATGCTTCCTAGATACTTTGTAACGAGAGGAGTCCTCTCCTTAGGTTCGTAGTATTTTGGTTTCATCTTTTTATGTACGGGGAGGAGTTGACACTCTTTTGGGAAGTCAACTCCAAACCACCTTAGGATTGGAGGTTAGGTCTATGTCCCCCTCCTTGTATTTTTGTTTTGTTATTAATGATAAGGCCTGGGGGTGTCGCTCAGCCCCTACCCCCCCAAGGGTTATTCAACTAAAAAAAAAAAAGCCCAAAATACCAAGTCACCTCATTTTCCGGATTTTTTTCTCTCTCTAGATTTTCTCTCTCCTCTCAAACGCTCTCTCACAACGGATACTGAATAGGCACGCAGGCACATCACCGTAATGGCGCGTGCGCCGCCGGTAGAGCTCAGACGATCGCCGGATCAAATCCATCAGGAGCGCCCTGAAAAGGGAAACAAACCCCACTGCATCACGTACCATGATCTATCTCAAAGCTCCCCGATTTTGCAAATTAATACTGTGCTTTCAGAAATGGAATTTGATAGAGAACGTGAAATCATTTCCCAAGGAAATTCTTAGTTGAATCGAGGAGAAAGAGTTATGGAAATGGATTCCCCTCATCAATATCTACAACACAGTAAAAAATCAATGAATTCCATCGCTGCAATTGATCAGAATCGAAAGGCGACTTTCAAAAGAATCGCGAGTGCGTCGCCTGAGTTGCGCACCCAGATTCAATCATCTTCCAGTCAAATTCATAATGTTTCAACCATTGGGGTTGTTCTCCTAAAGATAAGGTCCATCTCACCCAAATTTCAAGTGAAATGGACGGTAGAGCTCCAAATGTCGGAAATCATGGAGATTCATCGGAGGGGACTGACTCTCAGGCCAAGAGCATCCATATAACTTATATTTCCAATCAACTCAAGGGAGAAATCATCAACAACAACAATCGAACATCCGCCACTGATCCTAAGTGCAAATCACAATATGAAAAACAAGGAAGTGAAGGGGAGAACCCCATGCTTGATTGAAGTGCTGGACAAAACAACATTGTTGAGGTCCCCCAGTCAATCGAAAAAACATCAAAAGGAGAAAGAACAGGAATTCAACATGGGGAAAACTCGATTGAGCAGCGGGACAATACTAAGAACACGTTGAGGAAGCATACAATAGCATCATCAAATGAAACAACATAATCTAACTTTTCATTTGGCATTGTAGGTAATTCTTCTTACCAAACTCCCAACTTGAATGAAGGTAATTCACACACCATAACCAACGAAGATGAGAAAGGCAAAGAACATGGAAAGTTACAAATGCTAAGGCAAGAACACTCAAGCCAAAAACTTGAGCACTCACGCAAGGAATCGCAACAGACTAGGAGTGCTGAGGAGGCAAGCATAGCTCAGATCAGGGTCAAGGAAAGGATGGGAAGCAAACTGATCAAGGCTAGGAACACCTACAAGCAAGGAGAAAGCATCCCATTAAACCAAACCAATCGAAGAAATGTGGAATATCACAACTACTTCCCAAAATTATCAAGTAACTACTCCAGGTATGAATCTAATCCTCAATCTGATAGAAGTAATAAGCAGGACACTAATGTGGTTCAGGCAGCTGCTAGAAACTCTAATAGCCAACAGCATGGTCAAAATACCAACAATGTGAAAAATGGGAAAAATTCAGATTCAGCACCCTATACAGTTGTGCAATCATTTGCTGCAAGATTGAGATATAACCAAGCGAAAAATAAAATCCCAATTATTTTGAATGATCCAATACATACAACTAGACAAGGTTTTCCTGCTGTACTTGTGGATGAAAATGATTATTATGTGAAGTTGGCGGAAGTTTGTAAATATACTTTGGTGGGCAAGTTTACGAAACAATGTCAAAAATGGAGCTGGTTAGGAAAAGCTTCACCCTCTAAACTCAACTTACGGGGAGTGTGAAGCTCACATACTTTAATTCTAGGCATGTGTACATTGACTTAGACATTGAGTTTGATTACCAAACTGTTTGGACAAAACTTAGGATGAATATTGAGGGACAAGTGATGAGAATCCAAGCTTGGACCCCAGATTTCACACCGGAGGAGGAAACCCCCATTGTTCCCATATGGGTGGCTATTCCTGGACATCCTTAGCACTGTTAAAATAAGGTGTTATTGCCTACTATTTTGGAATCTATTGGGAATGTACTTTTTCTTGACTCACCAACCTCCCAAAGGACTAGAGGTAGCACTACTATAGTTAAAGTTCAAGTGTATCTTACCAAAACTAGACCTTCTCATGTTTGGCTGGGATTTAAAAACTCAGACCCCAACAAAGGAAGATAATTAAAGGTGGAATATGAGGGGATTCCTAATTATTGTTTGTACTGTAAACATCAAGGCCATATGGAAGAGGAATGTACAGTCAAGAGGAGGGAGGATGAGTTCAAGAAAAGAAAGGAGTTAGAATCTGAAAAAATAAATAAGGAGTAGACTGGAAATAAACATGCTCAAGAACAGGAAAAAATTACAGATCAGGCAGCTGCAAAGACACAAAATCAGCAGAACAGGGAGGAAAACCAGAAATCAGTCAAGGAAACAACTTACAAGCCATCAACATGGGAAAACAACCTTTAATCAGAATGAACAAGACCAGCAGGTAGATTTGCAGGAAGAACAGTGGCATACTCAAAGAAAGAAACAACACAAAAATCAGGAAACTGCTACTCCAAGTCTGTTTGGAGACCAGTTTCACCACAAACACAAAAAATCAGGGACAACCATCAGCAGGAACAAGAAACAACAGGTATGACTAATATCCCAACTCAAAATATTTTCTCTAACCTTTAAATACGGGAACAACAAAGGATAGACAATAATGTGGAGGAGCACACCAGTGGAGAAGTAACACAACAGAATCAGCAAAAAAAAGGGTCTAATAACAGCTCACCTGGCACAAAAAGAAACATCATAAACAAGGAACAAAAGCAGCAGGTTGCTGCAGATTACAATCACAAGAGCACAGGTATTTACTCAATGCTCCAAAGTCCCAATTCCCCCAACACTACTATTATTGATGATGGTTTTACTGAAGTAGTTTTTGGAGGTATGGATGGGGGGTGTCAGGAGAAAACCACTAACTTTCTGGATGGGTTTGTCAAAGGGGGGTGTTTGCCTCATGTACTGCATGAGAGGTTGGTTGACCATAGGACTGACCTTAGAGCCTCTGATAGTCCAACAAACAGGCAACAACAAGGGGAGAAATAACAGCAGCAAAGTCAGAATAGAGATAACAGAAAACAAGATTCAGAGAATAATAAGGAAAAACAACAGTCTGAAAAAGAGGAAAATAGAGATAAAGGGAAACAGGTGGCAACTTCTACTCCAGTAAGCACTCCTAAGAGCAAAAACAAGCCAAGTAAACAGAAAAAAGGATGCTGCTAAAAGGAGACAGAATAAGATACAAACCAATGACAGTGATCAGGGACAGGAAAAGAGGGAGGAATCATGCAACAAGTTTGTTATGATGGATGATAATCAGGGTGACTCCACCATCATCTGACCCACCAGACAAGAGACAGTGTAAGATGAATACAATACCACTTTTTGATGAGTATGCAGTGGATAATTCTGAGGATGAGTTGGAACAGGGACAACCATTCTCTAGATGAACCCGATGAGGATGATAAGACTAGTGAGGCTCTTATTAAGGCCTTTAGTCCTGAAAATGATAAGTCCCTAGAGGAGGAGATTCAACAGGTAGCACAAAGTCAATGCTTATCCCCAAGAGGGTTCCAACATGACAAATTCCATTTCAAGAAACAAGATGTTAAGACTGTCACTTCTGCCAGACGTAGCACCAGACTCTTTTCCTCTAGATGTTCCCATGATTAGTACAATCATTTGAAATGTGAGGGTGATCAACACCCAAGGGGTGTTGGAGAGACTCAAGATGCTCAGAAAGCTTCACCAACTATTTGTTATCACTATTTTGGAACCTTTCTTTTATAGTGTGCTTGTTCAAAGCTTTAAGGCTCAATTAAACATGGAAAATGTTACTAGTAATTGTAATGGCAAAATTTGGGTTTTTGGAGCAATGGTATTGACTGTAATATTCATGATGAAGATGAACACCAAATCACTTGCAACATGAAACACAAGAATTACAATATCAATTTACTAGTACCTTTGTCTATGCTAAATGCAAAGATCACCTCAGAAGACATCTTTGGGAAAAAATCATTCAGCAAACTACTTTGAATAATAACCCTTGGTGTACTGTTGATGATTTCAATGTAATACCTTCTGTGTAGGAAAAACTTGGAGGGGTGCCTTATAACATGAGGAAAAGTATGGATTTTATTGCTGTCACTTAAGCCTGTGGCCTTTTGGACATTGGTTTTAGTGGTCAGAAATTCACTTGGTCCAACAAGAGAGGTATTAACCACAGAATCTGGAAGAGGCTTGATAGGGCTATGATAAATGATTCTTGGTTGGAAAAGATGCCTCAAACCACTTTAACTCATCTGTCATCTATTGGGTCTGATCATTGTCCTCTTCTTATGGAAATGGTTTCCACATATACTGATCACAACAAGTATTTCAGATTTCTCAATTGTTGGGTGGACAACCATCAATTCATGGAAACAGTAAAAACCTGCTGGGAGAAGGAAGTGGCAGGTACAGGTATGTGGAAATTTCACCAAAAAATGAAAAGGCTGTTAAACACTCTTAGTGGTTGGTCTGAGAATGAATTTGGTGATATTTTCCAAAAGGTTAGGATGTATGAGGAACAAGTACACAATGCTGAAGAAAACTACATCACTAACAAAAGTGACTCAAATAGAAGTATCCTCCATGAAATTAATGCAAAGTACATCAAGTTTCTCAAGTTGGAAGACACTATTTTGAAACAAAAACACAGCTTCAATGGTTTAAGGAGGGTGATACTAACTCTAAATACTTCCATTTTGTGATAAGGGGAAGAAGAAGGAAGTTATTATTCATAAAGTTGTCAATAAAAATGGAGACTTGATACAAGGTGATGACAACATTGCTCAAGTAGCTTGGGAACACTTCAAAGAAATCTTTACTGGTGAAGAAAAGCTTATCAATGAGCATACTTTGGAATGTATTCCATGGATGATTAGTCAAGATTTCTTTCAAAAGTGTTGATATATTATCAAGAATGATCTAATGGGGGTTGTACAGGCCTTTTTAAATGGACAGATGATTCCTAAATACTTCTCTCATTCTTGCATTGTGCTGCTCCCTAAAGTGAACAATCCAAACAAGATGACTGAGTATAGGCCTATAAGTTTGAGCAACTTCACTAGCAAGATCATATCTAAGATAATGAGCAACAGACTTAGTCCTATCCTCCCTGCCTTAATCTCTCCTAACCAATCCGGGTTTGTTAAAGGTAGAAGTATTTCTGAGAACATCATGCTAGCTCAGGAAATCATTCACCAAATAAAAAACCCAATATTGGTAGCAATGCCATCATTAAACTAGACATGGCAAAAGCTTATGACAGGGTTTCATGGTCATATATTTGCCTATTTCTAAGAAAGATGGGGTTTGATGAGGTTTTTATTGACATGGTGTGGAGAATCATGGCTAACAATTGGTACTCAATCATTGTTAATGGTAAGAGGTATGGTTTCTTTCACTTAAGTAGAGGTCTCAAGCAAGGTGATCCTCATCCCCTGCCCTATTTATTTTAGGTGCAGTTGTACTTTCAAGATCTCTAAACAGGCTTCACAACCATCCGGATTATCATGGTTTCTTCATGGAAATGAGAGGGCCTCAAGTGAATCATTTGAGTTTTGCCGATGACATAATTTTATTCACATCTGGAAGATGCAAGGGCAACTCATCAATGGGGACAAAAGCCACTTTATGCTACACTCTAATGCTTTCAATAGCACTAGAGATAGAATTAAGAGGATGACAGGTTTCAAACAAAAGCAGGGTCCTATTAATTACCTAGGTTGCCTTTTATTTGTTGGCAGGCCTAGGAATATATATTTCTCCGATCTTGTTAACAAGGTTGTTTGCAGGATTAGAGGTTGGCAAACCAAACAATTAAGCTATGGAGACAAGGCAATCCTTACAAAACATGTTCTACAGGCTCTCCCTATCCACATTCTATATGCAGTGATACCTCAAGCCACAGTACTCAGGCAAATTCAAGGGCTTATAGCTGACTTTTTCTGGGGATGGAAAAGTGATAGAAAGAAGTATCACTGGGCTTCATGGAAAAATCTAAGCTACCCCTATGATGAAGGGGGGATAGGAATGAGAAACTTACAAGATATCTGCATATCCTTCCAATTCAAACAGTGGTGGATCTTCAGAACAAAACAAACTCTGTGGGGAGATTTTTCGAGAGCAAAATATTGTCAAATATCAAACCCTGTAAGCAAAAAATGGGATACTGGGGATTCATTTAATTGGAAACATATGCTAATTAATAGACAGCATGTTGAGCAGCACATCCATTGGAAACTTCAAGATGGAAATTGTTCCTTTTGGTGCGATAACTGGCTTGGAAGTGGGCCACTGGCTCATCACACCACCAATAGCAACACATTTAACAATGCTACAATGGCTGAATTCTGGGAAGATGGGAAGTGGAGTTGGAGCAAACTGATAGAACAGGCCCCTGCCAGTCAGTTCTCCAACATTTTGGCTGTAGAGTTCTCTCCCTAGCCTCATCTTCCTGACAAAGCTATCTGGAATCTCAATAACCATGGCAGCTTCAGTTGCTCTTCAGCATGGGAGGAAATCAGGAACAAAAGAGCTAAGAATCAATTTAATTCAATGATATGGCATAAAAACATTCCCTTTAAATCTTCTTTTCTTTTATGGAGAAGAACCCTAAGGGATAAACTCCCTACTAATGAAAGATAGAATAATTTTGGCATTGAGCCGTCACATTGTTTTTGTTGTCTTAATAGAGCAGGCACGGAAAGCATAGAACACACATTCAATTCAGGACAATTTGCAGCCAAGGTTTGGATCTTTTTTGTAGGCAGTGCAGGCCTACAGCTGGACCACTCTTCATTGCAGCAGCTGCTACAGCAATGGTGGACTGTCAAGTCAAAAAATGCAGCCCACAAGCTGCTGCTACAACCTGCTCCAATTTTCATTTACTTGAATCTGTTGAAGAACAGGTGTGCCTACAAGTGTGGAGGTAAAACAACCAACATCAGCAGGGTGAAGTATGCATTCTACAAAGACAACTTCAAAATGTTGAATAGTACATTTCCACATCTCCAATGGCCTGCAA
The DNA here is from genome assembly GCF_001406875.1 of Solanum pennellii. Lineage (NCBI taxonomy): Eukaryota > Viridiplantae > Streptophyta > Magnoliopsida > Solanales > Solanaceae > Solanum > Solanum pennellii. The sequence goes on from NC_028644.1 coordinate 46,204,366, forward strand.
AGTGGACTGATTTACTACAAAAGAGTGAAAGGTGCATTCACGGCACCAAAGTGAGCATGGTAATATGGAATAAACCACCAGATCAATAGATTAAGATAAATACACATGGAAGTGCACTCACCAACCAGGGCAAACTTGGGGCTTGAGGTATTCTGAGAGACAAAAAAGGCAAGCTGGTAATGGCCTTCACAACACCTCTTGGAGAAGGAACAAACAAGAGAGCTGAAATTGAAGCTGCCATATTTGGTTTAACTTGGGCACTTGAGCTTGGCTACAGGAACATTTTGCTAGAACTTGATTCTCAATTGGTGGTCCATTGGCTCTTACAGATAGCAGCCCCACAATGGAGTATCATCACTCAAATCGGAAGGTTGCAACATCTTATCACTCAAGCCAACAATTTCAAATGCATTCATGTACTTAGAGAAGAAAATTGTGTAGCAGATGCATTGTCAAAACATAGTCACAAAACTGCCACTCCTCATGTATATTTCAACAGTCATCAACTACCTAAAGAAGCAAAGGCCTACTATCAGCTTGACTTATTGGAGATGCCTAAATTTAGAAGGAAGAAGACAAAGGAGATTTTTTAGCTTCCTTGAGATTAGTTCATCTTTTCAACTTAGCTATTATTTTGAATTGTAGCTTCTTTGAATAGATTAGTTTTAGTCTTCCTTTGATTATGTAGAGGGAGAGTCTCCCTTATTTATGCTTCCTAGATACTATGTAATGAGAGGAGTCCTCTCCTTAGGTTCTTAGTATTTTAGTTTCATCTTCTATTGTAAGGGGAGGAGTTGACTTTCATTTGGAAAGATGACTCTAAACTATCGTAGGTTGGAGGTTAGGTTTATGCCCCCCTCCTTGTATTTTGTTTTTTGATATTAATGATAAGGACTGCGGGTGCTGCTCAGCCCCTACCCCTCCAAGGGTAATTTTTTTTTTAAAAAAAAAATCCCAAAAAACCCAAACCAAAACATTAAATACTGAACCACAGATTTTAAACCTCAAATGCTAAACCCTAAACCATAAAAGCTAAAAAAACCCAACACCCTAACCCTAATACTAATGCTAACTCTATACGTAAACCCTAAGTAAAAAAAACTAAAGTCCAAAATACAAAGACACAAACATTAAACAATAAACCATAGATTATAAACTTCAAATCCTAAATCATAAACCCCCAAAACCTTAAAAAGATCTAAATGCAAACCCTAACCCTAACCCTAAGACATTAACCGAAAACGCCAAGCCCAAAATACCAAAACCCAAAAATTAAACACTAAACCATAGATTTTAAACCAAAATCCTAAACCTCAAAACCTAAAACCTAACAAAACCCTAAACTCTATCCCTAACACGAACCCTAACCTTAAACCTTAAATCCTAAGCCCTAAACCAAAAGTCTAAAATACCAAAAACCTAACATTAAACACTAAACCATAGATATTACAACTCAAATCCTTAACCACAAACCCTAAAACCTAAAAAAATCTAAACCCTAACCCTAACTGTAATCCTACCATAAACACTAAACCCCAAGACCAAAATACCAAAACCCAAACATCAAACACTAAACCATTGACGTTAAACCTCAATCCTAAATGCTATACCCAAAAACCTAAAAACAGCAAAACCCTAACCCTAACCCTAATCCTAAACAATATTAACCAAAACCCTAAGCCCAAAATACAAAAAGCCAAACATTAAGTACTAAACCTTATATTTAAACCTCAAATGCTAAAACATAAAACCATAAAACCTAAAAAAAAGTTTACACTCTTACCCTAATCCTAACCCTAACCCTAACTGTAAATCCTAAACCCTAAGTCCATAATACGAAAATCCAAACATTAAACACTAAACCATAGATTTTAAACCTCAAATCATAAACCACAAACCCAAAAACCTAATAAGACCTATTCCGTAACCCTAACCCTAACACATTAACCCGAAACCCCAAGCCCAAAATACCAAAACCCAAACATTAAACACTAAACCATAGAGTTTAAACATAAAAATCCAAAACCTCAAAACCTAAAACCTAAAGAAAAACCTAAACCCTAATCCTAACAATATCACTAACATGAACCCTAACCCTAACCCTAAACCCTAAACCCTAAACTCAATACCAAAAATACTAAAACCCTAACATTAAACACTAAATCTTATACATTAGAACTCAAATCCTTAACCCCAAATCGTAAAACCTAAAAAAAAACCTAAAACCTAACCATAAACCCAAAGACCAAAATATCAAAACCCAAACATTAAACACTAAACCATTGATAATAAACCTCAAATCCTAAATCCTCAAACCAAAAACCAAAATAAACCCAAAACCCTTCCCATAAATAATAAACCCAAAAACTAAGTCTAAAATATCAGAGCCCAAACATTAATTACTAAACCATAGATTTTAAACCTCAAATGCTAAATCCTGAACCATAAACCCTCAAAAGACCTGCACCCTAACCCTAATCCTAATAGTAACCCTAACCCTAACCCTAAATCCTAAACCCTAAACCCTAAGTCCAAAAAAAACCTAAGTCCAAAATAAAAAAAACCCAACATTAAACACTAAACCATTGATTTTAAACATCAAATCCTAAACCACAAACCCTAAAACCTAAAAAATAACCTAAACCCTAACCCTAACCTTAATCCAAACCCTAACCCTAACCTTAATCCTAACCCTAACCCTAAACCATTATCCCGATACCCTAAGCTCAAAATAAGAAAACCCAAGCATCATACACTAAACCATAGATTTTTTTAAAAAATCCTAAACCCCAAACCCTAAAAACTAAAAAAACCTAAACCCTAATTCTAACCTATCCCTTACACGAACCCTAAACTTAACCCTATCCTTACCCTAACAATAAACCCTGAACCCAAAGGCCAAAATACAAAAACCCTAACATTAAATAGTAAATTATAGATATTACAACTCAAATCCTTAATCTTGTACAATAAAACCTTAAAAACAACATGAACCCTAACCCTAACATTAACCCTAACCCTAACCTGTCATAAACCCTAAACCCCATGTCCAAAATACTCCAAATCCAAACATTAACCATTGATATTAAACCTCAAATCCTAAATCCTAAACCAAAAAATCTATAAAAGTCCAAAACCCTAACCCTAACCCTAACCCTAACCCTAAACCCTAAACCCAAAACTCTAAGCCCAAAAAATAAAAACTTAAACATTAAATACTAAACCATAGATTTTAAACCTCAAATGCTAACCTCTGAACCATAAAACTAAAAAAAAACTACACCCTAACCCTAATACTAAACCTAACCCTAACCGAAAATCCTAAAACCTAAAAACCTTATGTCCTAAAAAAACCTAAGTCCAAAACATGAAAACCAAACATTAAACACTAAACTGCAGACTTTACACAAAAAATCTTAAACCCCAAAACCTAAAACCTAATAAAAACCCTAAACCCTTACCCTAACAATAACCCTAACCATAATGCTAACCTTAACTCCAAACCATAAAACCAAAACCCTAAGACTAAAATACCAAATACCAAATATTAAATACAAAACCAAAGATTTTAAACCTCAAACGCTAAACCCTGAACCATAAAAGCTAAAAAAAGTCAACACCCTAACCCTAACTCTATACGTAATCCCTAAACCCCAAATAAAAAAAACTAAGTCCAAAATACAAAAACCCAAACATTAAACAATAAACCATAGATTTGATACTTCAAATCCTAAACCATAAACCTTAAGACCTTAAAAAGACCTAAACACAAACCCGAACCGTACCTAAAACCCTAACCCTACCCTAACCCCAAGCCATTAACCCAAAACCCGAAGCCCAAAATACTAAAACCCAAACATTAAACACTAAACCATAAACCAAAAATCCTAAACCTCAAAACCTAAAACCTTAAAAAAAACCCTACACCCTAACCCTATCTCTATCCCTAACATGAACCCTAAACCCTAAACCCTAAACCGTAAACCAAAAGTCCAAAATACCAAAACCCTAACATTAAACACTAAACCATAGATATTACAACTCAAATCTTTAACCACAAACCCTAAAACCTAAAAAAAACCTAAATCCTAACCCTAACCACAATCCTACCATAAACCCTAAACTCCAAGACCAAAATACCAACACCGAAACATCAAACACTAAACCATTGACGTAAACCTCAATCCTAAACCTTATACCCAATAACCTAAAAAACTAAATCCCTAACCCTCACCCTAATCCTAAACAATAAATCCCAAAACCCTAAGCCAAAAGTACCAAAACCCAAACATTAAGTAATAGACCATATATTTTAAACCTCAAATGCTAAAACATACAAAAACCCTAACCGTAAATCCTAAACCTTAAACCCTAAGTCCATAGTACGAAAATCCAAATATTAAACACCAAAACCATAGATTTTAAACCTCAAATCCTAAACCAAAAACCCAAAAACCTTAATAAGACCTATTGCCTAACCCTAACTATAACCCTAACCCTAACATTAACCCGAAACCCCAAGCCCAAAATACCAAAACCCAAACATTAAACACTAAACCATAGATTTTAAACATAAAAATCCAAAACCTCAAAACCTAAACCCTTAAACCTAAAGAAAAACCTAAACCCTAATCCTAATAATATCACTAACATGAACCCTAACCTTAACCCTATACCCAATACCAGAAATACTAAAACCTTAACATTAGTTACTAAACCTTATATATTAGAACTCAAATCCTTAACCCCAAATCGTAAAACCTAAAAACAACCTAAAACCTAACCCTAACCCAAAGACGAAAATACCAAAACCAAAATATTAAACACTAAACCATTGATAATAAACCTCAAATCCTAAATCCTAAACCCAAAAACCTAAAAAATCCCAAAAGCTAACCATAAATAATAAACTCGAAACCATAAGTCAAACATACCAAAACCCAAATATTAAAGAATAAAGCATAGATTTTAAACCTGAAATGCTAAACCCTTAAACCATAAAACCTAGAAAAACCTACACCCTAACCCTAGTCCTAACCGTAACTCTAACCCTAACACTAAATTCTAAACCCTAAACGTTAAGTAAAAAAAAACCTAAGTCCAAAATAAAAATACCCAAACATTAAAAACTAAACCATGAATTTTAAACATCAAATCCTAAGCCAAAAATCCTAAAACCTAAACAATAACCTAAACCCTAACCCTAACCCTAATCCAAACCCCAACCCTAACCTTAACCCTAAGCCTAACCTAAACCATTAACCCGATACCCTAAGCTCATAATATGGAATCGCGCCCCATTTTCCGGATTTTTTTATCTCTCTAGAATATTCTCTCTCTAACAGACACTCCCTATCTCTCACAACGGATATAGAACAGTCAGGCAAGCGCACCATCGCAACGGCGCGTGCGTCGCCGGTGGGGGTCAGATGGCCGCCGGACCAAAGCCAAAAGGAGCGCCATGGAGATGGATACAAACCCCAACATAACACGCTCCAAGATCAATCTCAGAACGCCTCAAAATCACAGGTAAAAGATGCGATGAAAACTGCGAATTTGGAAGGGGAGTTCGATGAAGATCAAGAAAATATTTCCCGACGAATTTCTGAGTGGAGTCATGAAGAAATGATAATGGCAATGAATACGTTGCATCAAGATCTATCACATATCCAAAAATCAGCCAATTCCACTGTTGTAATCAGTTAGAATCGAGAGCCGCAGTTTGATAGAATTGCGATGGAGTCGCCTGAGTCGAATACGCATTTTTCATCAACGTCTAGTCAAATTCGTAAGGATTCGACCACTGGGCTTTGTTTCCCCAACGATGAAGTCCATCCCACTTCAATCTCAGGTGAAATGGACGGAGGAATCGCCACCGGCGAGAACTCCGGTGAAGAGAGAACTCGAATCGTCGGAACTCATGGAATACTGTCGAATGAGACTAATTCTCAGGCCATGAACATCCATCTAACAAATAATTCCAGTCACTCCAAAGGGGAAATCAACAACAATAATATTTCAACACCATCCATTGATCCTAATTCTATATTACAAAAAGAAAAGCATTAAAGTGAAGGGGAGACCTCTGGTTCTGATCAAAAGGCCAAACAAGACACCAACTTGGAGAATTCTCAATCGATCAAAGCAACAACAATTGGAGAAGAAAACAAAACATAACAGGAGGAAAATTTGATTGAGTAGCAGGGCACTAACAGGAACACTATGAGGATGCACCCAGCAACCTCATCAAATGACACACAATCATCGAAATTTTCTTTTGGTTTAGCAGGTAATTCATCCTATATAAATCCTTCTTTTAATGCAGGTAACTCGCAAATCACACCTCACCCGGATGAAAAAGGTGAGGAACATGGAAATGTAGAGCTGCAAAGGCAAGAACACTCTAGGCAAAAACTTGATCAACCTGGCAAAGAGTTGCAGCAGAGAGGAAATGAACAAAGGAATGCTGGAAGCTGTAAGCATGTCTCAGAACAGGTTCAAAGAAGTGTTGCAAAGCAGGTTCAAGGGAATGTTGCCAAATAAAATGATCAATCCAAAAACACCTACAATCAAATAGGAGTCAACTCATCGAATCAAATCATTCAAGCAAGTGTGGAGTACCATAATAACTTCCCCAAAATATCCAACAACTACTCCAGGTATGAGCCTAATACTCAAGCTGATAAAACTAATAAGCAGGGCACTAATGTGGTTCAGGTTACTGCTAGAAGTCCTAACAACCAACAACATGTTCAGAATCCTAATAACAATGCTAAAACTGGAAAAAAAATTGAACCTGTACCATATACTGTGGCGCAATCTTTGGCTGCAAGGTTGAGATACAATCAGTCCAAAAATGAAATTCCTATTGTCTTAAAGGATCTTATACATACGACTAGACAGGGATTTCCGACTATTCTACTTGATGAGGATGACTATTATGTGAAATTTGCTGATGTTTGTAAATATACACTTGTGGGCAAGTTCACTAATACGATGCCTAAAATGGAACTGGTGAGAAAAAGCTTTATTCTCAAAACTCAACTCACAGGAAGTGTGAATATCACACATTTCAATGCAAGACATGTTTATATTGAACTTGATAATGAGTTTGACTACCAAACAGTTTGGACCAAGCTTAGGATGAATATTGAAGGGCAAGTGATGAGAATACAAACTTCCCCTGATTTTACCCCGGAAGAGGAAACTCCCATTGCTCCCATTTGGGTGGATATCCCTGGCTTACCTTGGCATTGTTATAACAAAGTGCTACTAACGACTATTTTGGAGTCAATTGGAAAGGTGTTATTCCTAGATTCACCATCCTCCCAAAGAACTAGAGGTAGAAGTTTAAGGGTAAAAGTTCAAGTGGACCTTACAAAAACTAGACCCAATTATGTTTGGCTGGGATTTAAGAATTCAAACCCCAATAAAGGGGAGATGGTTAAAGGTTGAATATGAAGGTATTCCTAACTATTGCATATAATGCAAACACCAAGGACACATGGAAGAGGACTGTACAATCAAGAGAAGGGATGAGGAGTTAAAGAAAAGGAAGGAGCAAGAAATTGAAAAAAACATTAAGGAACAAGGAAATCACAGAAAACCCAATGAGCATGAAAAGAGTACACATGAGGCTACAACAAAGTCATCAAATCAACTAAACAATCAGCAAAAGGGAGAAGCTGGAAAGGAGGAAGCACAAAATCAATCAAAGAATCAGATTACAGACCAACAACAATGGAAGCACAGGAACAGTGGCAGACACAAAAAAAGAGACAACAAAAAATTCAGGAACAAACCATCTGTAAAGCTGTTTGGAGTCCTGTCTCACCTCAAAAGCAAAGAAGCAATGGCAGCCAGCAACAAACACAGGAAACAACATGTATACCTAACTTTCAAACTCAAAATTACTTTTCTAATCTTGAAATGAAGTAACAACAGGAGACAGGCAAAACAAGGGATGGAACTATCACGAAGACAGCAGACTAGTCAAACCAATAAAAAAAAGGGACTGCTAATAGCCCAATTGTCAGGACAACCTCAACACACACATGGAACAAAACCAATAACATGATACTGTCAATAAGAAGAAGAGCACAGGTATTGACTCAATGCTCCCATCTCACAATTCCCCCAACTTTATTAATGTTGATGATGGTTTTACTGAAGAAGTTGTTGGAGGTATGGATGGGGGGTGTCAGGAGAAAACCACTAACCTGCAGGATGGAGTTACCAAAGGGGGGTGTTTGCCTCATGTTCTGCATGAGGGGTTGGTTGACCATAGGACAGACTTTAGAGCCCTGAATAATTCTAGGAACAGGCAGCAACAAAAGGAAAAACAACAGATCAAACAACAAATGCAGATCAGAGATAACAGGTCACAAGATTCTGAAAATAATAAGGAAAAATAGCATGCTGAAAAAAGAGGAAAAATAAAGATATAGGGAAACAGGTTGATACTTATACTCTAGAAATCACTCCCAAGATAAGCCCAGCAAACAGAAAAGGGACGCTGCTAAAAGGAGACAGAACAAGCAGCAAATCAATGACAGTGAATAGGGACATGAAAAGAGGGAGGAATCATGCAACAACTTTATTATGATTGATGATAATCATGGATTGGATATCCTCCCAGGCTCAATATATGACTCTTCCATCATCTGAACCACTAGACAAGAGACAACAAATATGTAAGCTGAATAAGGTGCCTACTATAGATGAATATGTTGTGAATAATTCTGAAGATGAAATTGATAGGGATAGTCACTCCTTAGAAGAGTTTGATGAGGATGATGAGACTAGTGAGGCCCTTATTAAGGCCTTTAGTCCTCATAATGATCATGCCCTAGAGGAAGAGATCCAACAAGTAACACAAAGTCAATGTCTATCTCCAAGGGGTTTCCACCATGATAAAGTCACTTCAAGAAACAAGATGTCAATACTGTCACTGCTGGCAGACCTAATACTAGGCTATTTTCCTCTAGATCTTCCCAATGATTAGTACAATCATATGGAATGTGAGAGGGATCAACACTCAAGGGGTGTTGGAGAGACTCAAGATGCTCAGGAAGCTTCACCATTTATTTGTTATCACTATTTTGGAACCTTTCTCTGATAGTGTGCATGTTCAAAGCTTTAAGGTCCAATTAAACATGGAAAATACTACTAGTAATTGTAATGGTAAAATTTGGGTTTTTTGGAGCAGTGATATTACTATATTCTTAATGAAGATGAACAACAAATCACTTGCAACATCAAACACAATGAATTACAATACCAATTTACAAGTACATTTGTTTATGCTAAATGCAAAGATCACCTCAGGAGACCTCTTTGGGACAAAATGCTACAGCAAGCCTCATTGAATGACAACCTTGGTGTATTGTAGGTGATTTCAACTACTGGATCCGATCATTGTCCTCTTCTTATGGAAATGGTTTTCACAACAACTGATCACATCAAGTACTTCAGATTTCTCAATTGTTGGGTTGAAAACCCTCATTTCATGGAAACTGTTAAAACCTATGGGAGAAGGAAGTGGCAGGTACTGCTATGTGGAGATTTCACCAAAAAATGAAAAGGCTGTCAGACACTCTTAGTGTTTGGTCTAAGAAAGAATTTGGTGATATTTTCCAAAAGGTTAGGATTTATGAGGAACAAGTGCACAAAGCTAATGAAAACTACATCACTAACCAAAGTGACTCAAATAGAAGTATCCTTCAAGAAATTAATGCAAAGTACATCAAGTTTCTCAAGTTTGAAGACACTATTTTGAAGCGAAAAAACCAGCTTCAATGGTTTAAACAGGGTGATACTAACTCTAAATACTTCCATTCTGTGATAAGGGGAAGAAGAAGGAAATTACTTATTCATAAAGTTGTCAATGAAAATGGAGATTGGATACAAGGTGATGACAACATTGCTCAGGTTGCTTGTGAACACTTCAAAGAAATCTTTAATGGTGCAGAAAAGCTTATCAATGAGCATACTTTGGAATGCATTCCAAGGATGATTAGTCAAGACGAAAATACTCAGCTTACCAATATTTCTAGTATGGATGAACTTAAAGAGGTGGTTTTTTCTATGAATCCTAATTCTGCTGCTGGCCCTGATGGTATGAACAGGTACTTTTTTCAAAAGTGTTGGCATATTATCAAGAATGATCTAATGGGGGTTGTACAGGCCTTTTTCAATGGACAGATGATTCCTAAATACTTCTCCCATTATTGTATTGTGCTGCTCCCTAAAGTGAATAATCCAAACAAGATTACTGAGTATAGGCCTATAAGTCTGAGCAACATCACTAGCAAGATCATATCTAAGCTAATGAGCAACAGACTTAGTCCTATCCTCCCCACTTTAATCTCTCCTAACCAATCCGGGTTTTTGTAAAGGTAGAAGTATTTCTGAGAACATCATGCTAGATTAAGAAATCATCCACCAAATAAAAAACCCAATATTGGTAGCAATGTCATCATTAAGCTAGACATGGCAAAAGCTTATGACAGGGTTTGTTGGTCATATATTTGCCTGGTTTGAAGGGTAATGGGATTTGCTAAGGTATTTATTGTTATGGTTTGGAGAATCATGGCAAACAATAGGTACTCAATCGTTGTCAATGATAAGAGATATGGTTTCTTTCATTCCACTAGAGGTCTCAAGCAAGGTGATCCTCTTTCTCCGGACCTATTTATTTTAGGTGCAGAGGTATTATCAAGATCTCTCAACAGGCTACACAATCACCAAGACTACCATGGTTTCTTCATGGAAACGAGGGGGCCACAAGTAAACCATCTCAGTTTTGCTGATGACATAATTTTGTTCAATTCAGGAAGATGCAAAACATTGAAGCTCTTAATGACTACCTTAAAGGAGTATGAAAATACTTAAGGGAAACTTATCAATGGAGACAAAAGTCACTTTATGCTACACTCAAATGCTTTTAATAGAACAAGAGATAGAATAAAGAGACTTACAGGTTTCAAACAAAAGCAAAGTCCTATTACTTACCTAGGTTGCCCTTTATTTGTTGGCAGGCCTAAGAATATATATTTTTCTGACCTTGTTAATAAAGTTGTTGGCACGATTACAGCTTCGCAAACCAAACAACTCAGCTACGGTGGAAAGGCAGTTCTTACAAAACATGTGTTACAGGCCCTCCCTATTCACCTACTTTCTGCAGTAACTCCTCCAGCAACTGTTCTTAAACAAATTCAAATGCTTATGGATGACTCTTCTGGGGATGGAAAAATGATAGGAAGAGGTACCATTGGACTTCTTGGAAAAAACCTAAGCTTCCTTTATGATGAGGGAGGAGTGGGCATGAGGAATCTAAAAGATATTTGCAAGGCCTTCCAATTCAAACAATGGTGGATTTTTAGAATCAAACAAACCTTGTGGGGAGAATTTTTGAGAGCAAAATACTGTCAAAAGTCCAACCTTGTCAGCAAAAAATGGGATACTGGAGACTCCTTAATTTGGAAATACATGTTGACGAACGAACAACAAGTGGAGCAACACATCCAATGGAAACTTCAAGCTGGAAATTGTTCCTTTTGGTGGGATAATTTGCATGGCATTGGACCATTAGCACAATTCACCACCAATAGTAACAGATTCAACAACTCTAAAGTGGCTGAATTTTGGGAGGAAGGGAAATAGAGCTGGAGCAAGCTGATAGGGTAGACACCTGCTAGCCAACTCTCTAACATTCTAGCAACAGAGATTTCTCCTCATCAACAGCTGCCAGACTAGGCAGTATGGAATCTCAACACCCATCGCTTCGGAGGATATCACAGAAAAAAGAGCTAAAAATCATTTCAACTCTCTTTTATGTCATAAGAACATTCCTTTTAAGTCATCTTTTTTATTATGGAGAACCCTAAGGGGTAAACTCCCTACTAATGAAAAAATAACTAACTTTGGCATTGAGCCAGCACAGTGTGTTTGTTGTCTTGACAGATCAGGTATGGATTGCATAAAACACATCTTCAACACAGGAATTTTTGCAGCCAAGGTGTGGAGCAGCTTTGCAAGCAGTGCAGGAATGCAGCCAGACCACTCCTCACTGCTGCTACTGATCCAGCAGTGGTGGACAGCCAAGCCAAAGAATGCAGCCCACAAAATGCTTCTACTAGCCACGCCTATATTCATTTGTTGGAACCTATGGAAGAACAGGTGTGCAGCTAAGTATGGAGGCAAAAAAATCAACATCATCAGGGTGAAGTATGCAATCTACAAGGACAACTACAAGATGCTTAACATTGCCTTCCCTCATGTTAAATGGCCTGCAAAGTGGACAGATTTAATTCAAAAGAGTGAGAGGTGTGTGCATGAAATCAAGGTGACCATAATGACATGGATTAAACATACAGATCAGTGGCTCAAAGTGAACACTGATGGCAGTGCACTCACTAACCCAGGCAGGCTGGGGGCTGGTGGTATTTTGAGAGATAAACATGGCAAATTGGTGACGGCTTTCACAACACCACTTGGACAAGCAACAAACAACAAAGCTGAAATAGAGGCAGCCATCTTTGGTTTAACTTGGGCACTTGAGCTAGGATATAGGAACATAATATTGGAACTTGACTCTCAATTGGTAGTGCAATGGATCTTAAGGAAGGCAGTCCCTCAATGAAGCATTATCACATAGTTGGGAAGGCTACAAAAGCTCATCTCTCAAACCCAGAACTTCTAGTGCTTACATGTATTTAGAGAAGCAAATTGGGTAGCTGATGCACTTTCAAAACACAGCCACAAGACAACTACTCCACAAGTTTACTTCAACAGCCAGCAAATGCCTAAGGAAGCAAAGTCATACTATCACCTTGATCTGTTGCAGATGCCTAGCTTTAGAAGGAAGAAGACCAAAAGGCTTAAGGAACCTCCTTGAACATCCTTATACCTTTTCAACTTAGCTATAATTAAAAATATAGCTACTTTGAATAGGTTAGTTTAGTTTATAGGCTTTCTTGTAAAGAGAGACTCTCCCAATTTTATGTTTCCTAGATACTTTGTATTGAGAGGAGTCCTCTCCTTAGGTGCTTAGTATTTTGGTTCCACCTTTTATGTAAGGGAAGGAGTTGACTTCCTTTGGGAAGTTGATTCTAAACCATCTTAGGTTGGAGGTTAGGTTTATGCCCCCATCCTTGTATTTTGTTTTCTGTTATTAATGATAAGGTCTGAGGGTGTTGCTCAGCCCCTACCCCTCCAAGGATATTTCAACTAAAAAAAAAAAGAAACCCAAACATCAAACACTAAACCATAGATTTTTTAAAAAAATCCTAAACCCCAAAGCCTAAAACCTAGAAAAAACTCTAAACCCTAATCTTAAACCTATCCCTTACACGAACCCTAAACCTAACCCTACACTTAACCCTAATCCTTAACCCTAAACCCAAAGTCCAATAAAAAGAAAACCCTAACATTAAATCGTAAATCATAGGTATTACAACTCAAATCCTTAACCCTGAAAAATAAAACCTTAAAAACAACATGAACTCTAACCCTAACCCTAACATTAACCCTAACCCTAACCTGTCATAAACCCTAAACCCCAAGTCCAAAATAAAAAAATCCAAACATTAAACACTAAACCATTAACATTAAACCTCAAATCCTAAACCCAAAAATCTGTAAAAATCCAAAACCCTAACCCTAACCTTAACCTTAACCCTAACCCTAAACCCTAAACCCAAAACCCTAAGCCCAAAAAACAAAAACCCAAACATTAAATACTAAACTATAGATTTTAAACCTCAAATTCTAATCCCTTAACCATAAAACCAAAAAAACCGACACCCTAACCCTAATACTAACCCTAACCCTAATTGTAAACCCTAAAACCTAAGCCATATGTCCAAAAAAAAATAAGTCCAAAATACGAAAACCAAACATTAAACACTAAATAATAGACTTTAAAAAAAAAATCTTAAACCCCAAAACCTAAAACGTCATAAAAATCCTAAACCCTAACCCTGGCCCTATCCCTAATACGAACCCTATCCTTAACCTTATCCTTTACCCTAACCCTAAACCCTAAACCCTAAACCCTTAACATAAGCCCAAAATACTAAAACCCTAACATTAAGCACTAAAATATAGATATTACAACTCAAATCCTTAACCCCAAACCATAAAACCTAAAAAATAACCTAAACCCTAACCCTAACCCTAAAATTAACCCTAACCCTAAGCCTACCAAAAACCCTAAACCCCAAGCCCAAAATACAAAAACCCAAACATTAAATGCTAATCCATTGATATTAAACATCTAATGCTAAACCTGAACCATAAACCCTATAAAAACCTACACCTTAACCCTATTCCTATTCCTAACTCTAACCCTAAATCCCAAACCCTAAGTCAAAAAAACTCTAAGTCCATAATACGAAAACCAAAAAATTAAAGACTAAACCATAGATTTTAAACCTCAAATGCTAAACCCTGAACCGTAAAACTTGAAAAAAAACCTACATGCTAACCCTAACCCTAACCCTAACCCCACGCCCTATGTCACCCTAATCCAAAAAACAAAAACCCGAACATTAAACACTAAGCAATTGATTTTAGACCTCAAGTCCTAATCCATAAACTCTAAAACATAACAAAAACCTGATTCCTTACCTTAACCCTAATTCAAAACCTAACCCTAACCCCAAACCTAAAACCATTAATCCAAATACCAAACACAAAATACATTATTAAAAAAATAAAAAAAAGCCCAAAATACCAAAAATCAAACATTAAATACTAAACCATTGATTTTAAACCAAAAATCCTAAACCCCAAAACCTAAAGCCTTAAAAAAACCCTAAACCCTAGCCCTAGCCCAATCCTTAAAACGAACCCTAACCTAACCCTATACTTAACCCTAACCCTAATTCCTAAACCCTAAACCCAAATCCCAAAATACAAAACCCTAACATTAAACACTAAACCATAGATTATACAACTCAAATCTTTAAAACCATAGATTGCCAAGCTTGCCCTATCATTGTTTCAAAAAAACCTTTCCGCACTCCCTTATTGGAATCTGTAGACAAGGTCTTATACTTGGATACAACCTCTATCTAAAGATCTAGAGAACGGATGGCTAAGGTAATGATGCAAATTGATTTGACCAAACCTAGGCCTAGACATGTGTGGATTGTGTTACATAATGAAGATGATACCATAGGTACATCGCAACCTGTGGAATATGAAAACATTCCTCCTTACTGTCAGTACTGCAGACACCAAGGTCACTATATAGAAGAATGTAAATCCAGGATGAGGGATGAGGAATAAGACAAAGGAAGGAAAAAGAAATTGAGAATAAGAATAAAAGCAAAGAAAACCAGCACAACAAAGAAAACAAAAATCAATAGGGCAAAACATAGGAGGTCAAAAAAACAGCTGCAACAACTTATAATGAAAGTGACAAATAAAAATAACCAATTCAGCAAAAGGAGGATGAATGGAACACTCAAAGAAAGAAAAACAAAAAACATCAAGAGGAGGTTGGTTAAAAGACAATCTGGAGACCTACAACAACAACCAGTCATGCAGCAAGAGAAAACCAACAGTTGCATGTACAACAAGCAGTTATGCGTACTAATCCTCAAAAAAACATATTTACTAATCTAGCTATGTAGGCATAAAATAATGAAACAGGAGATGAAGCAAATCAAAAGGTAAACACAACTCAAGAAATTTACAACAGGTTGGAACAAGGAAGCAGTCCAAATTAGCAAGGAAATACTCAACAAAATGAAGAAAAGATCAACAAGTCAGGTATAACAGCTATAAAATTTAACTCCAATAATATGCATTTGAATGAGGTTATGATTTGTGTAGCTAAAGGAGGGAAGGATGGGGAAAGTCAGGAGAATCCTACTAACATGCAGGAAGGGGTGACCAAAGGGGGGAATTTGCCTCATGTGTGCATGAGGGGGATTACACAGGCCAAAACCCTAACCTTAGAGCCCAAGTTAACATAAAAAATAAACAACAAGTTGGGAGATAGAAGATGGCACTGAATACACAGAAGACAGAAGCAAACAAGCAAGTTACTAATGTAGGAAATAAGGAAAAACAGAAAAAGAAATCTGGTTACAGTGAAAAACAAAACAAGGGTACCAAAGCTAAGGAGATGGGGAATAATTGAACCAATAGAAAATCGGAAAATACCCCCAAGAGAAAAAACAAGTCAAGCAAGCAAAAAAGAGATGCAGCTAAGAGAACATGAAAGGAAGGAGGAAACAGGAAAAAAACTCTCGATTGTAACTATTCAGCAGGGACTGGACAACCCTCACTTACAGGCTAAAAATATGACACCACCTCCAAGGACCCCTCCGGATAAAGAGCAAATCTATTGTAAAGTTAATACTATACCACTTATAGATGAGTATGAAGTGGAAAATTCTGAAGATGAGGTTGACAGAGATAATCAGTCTGTTCAGGACCCTGATGATGATGAGACTAGTGAAGCTTTAATAACAGCTTTCAGTCCTCAGAATGATCAGGCACTTGAAGAGGAGGTTCAACAAGTAACTCAAAATCAAGGTCTATCTCAAAGAAGGCTGCAACATGACAATTTCATTTTAAGAATGAGGATGTTAAAACTGCCATAGCTGGAAGACCAAATACCAGACTATTCTCCTCTAGAGCATCTCAGTGATTAATACAATTATACGGAATGTGAGGGGGTTCATTAAACAAGGATATATGGAAAGACTTAAAATGCTCAAGAAAATGCATCAACTGTCTATCATTGCTATTCTGGAGCCCTTTGGAGACAGAGTTAATGTGATGAACCTCAAAATTCAATTAGCCATGGATAATGTTGTGAGAAACTGTAGTGGTAAAATTTGGCTTTTTTGAGATGGTGATATTGACTGTAATGTGAGGGATGAAGAAGAGCAACAAATTACTTGTGACTTTAATCATAATGAGTTAAAATCAATTCACCATTACCTTTATCTATGCCAAATGTTAAGAACATCTCAAATGTCCTCTATGGATAAAATACTTTAATAGGCTAAGAGGGTGGACAAGGCTTAGTATTTTACTGAGAGATTATAATGTAATAACAACTACAAATGAAAAGTTGGGAGGGATACCTTACAACATTTGAAAGAGCATGGATTTCATAGTTATTATTGAGGCTTGTGGGCTATTGGATATCAAATTTAGTGGTCAAAAATATACTTGGTGCAACAAGAGAGGTATCAACCATAAAATATGGAAAAGACTTGACAGGGCCCTTATTAATGATACTTGGCCTTACCTGATACCCCAAACCACCATTACTTATTTATCTTCTACTGACTTAGATCATTGTCCATCATTAATGGAGATAGTCAACAAAGAGGAGGTCCACATTAAATATTTCAGATTTCTTAACTGCTGGGTAGACAGCCCTCACTTCCTGGAGCCTGTGAAAACTTGCTGGGAGAGGGAGGTGGAAGGAAATACAATGTGGAGATTCCATCAAAAGTTGTAAAGATTATCTAACACTCTTAGTTCATGGTCTAAGAGAGAATTTGGGGACATTTTCTTAAAGGTTATAAAATATGAAGAAAAGGCTAGATGTGCTGAAGAGAATCTTATACAAAACAACAGTGACATCAATAGGGAGGCACTTGATGAGCTTAGTGCTAATTACATTAGATATCTTAAACTGATACAAGGAAGAAGGAGAAAACTATTCATTCACAAAATTCATGAGAATGGGGAATGGTTGCAGGGAGAAGAGAACATTGGTAAGGCTGCCTATGAATACTTTCAACAAATGTTTACAGGGGAAGACAAAATTATCAATGAAGATACTTTAGACTTTATCCCTAGAATGGTCAATCTGGAACAAAATGACAAACTCATCAACGTTCTTAACATGAAGGAATTGAGAGATGTGGTCTTCTCCATAAACCCCATGTCTGCAGTAGGGCCGGATGGAATGAATGAGTATTTCTTTTTATAATGTTGGCTCATCATCAATCATGACCTTATGGGAGTGATTAAGGGTTTTTCAGTGCCCAAGTGATTCCTAATTATTTTTCACAATCCAACATTTGCTTCTACCAAAGATGATTAACCCCAGCAAAATGAAGGAGTTCACACCTATTACCCAATTTACTAGAGGCCTCAAACAAGGTGATCCCCTTTCCCCTTTCCTATTTATTTTAGGTGCAGAGGTGCTCTCAAGATCTTTAAATAGGTTGCATAATCATCCATAATATCATGGTTTCTTCAAGGAAGTGAGAGGCCCCCAGGTGATCATTTGAGCGTTGCAGATGACACAATTCCATTCAATTCTAGAAGAGACAAAACTCTCCAACTCGTCATGCAAACTCTCAAGAATTATGAGAAAACATCTGGCCAGCTGATCAATAGTGACAAAAACCATTTCTTGGTGCATTCAATTTTATTTAACAGTACAAAGGACAGAATTAAACGAATCACAGGTTTCAAACAGAAACAGGGACCTCTTACTTATCTTGGGTGCCATCTCTTTGTTGGTAGACCAAGGATCATTAATTTTTCTGACCTTGTCAATAAGATGATTTGCAGGAATACTGGGTGGCAGACAAACCAACTAAACTATGGGGAAGGTGTCACACCGGGAATGTAGACCCCAGATGAGACCGACACCGTTAAGACTTTGGAATCATGAACATAATTTTAGAACAACTTGAACAAAACTTAAGAAATTTGCTCCCTTAGGCTGAGAGCTCTTCCCTCCAGCCTTAGTTTATTTTTCAGTCTTTTTCTTCTTTCATTTGTGTAGTTCATGATCTCCTTTGATCTTACATTTTACTTATAAGTTCAATGATTCATCGTAGTCCTATACCTACAATGAATCGAGTAAGTAATCCAAAAGACTGAGGAAATTATTTGGCTACCCTACTTACAAGTTTTATTTTCCATTCTTATTAAATTGCGCATGAATGTATTTATAAGCCAATCTTTATTGGATATGCCCGTTAATTGGTTGTTAACCTAATAAATGAATCGTTGAGGCATTATATTCATACTCCAATATTAGAATAAACCAATAACTTGTTAAGACTTCATTCTTATCAAACGCTGGTGATTGACATTCTTAAGCTCTTACTTACTTATCTCACTTTGAACTTATGTTTCTACTTCTCACTGTGAACATGCTACTTTCATTTCTTTCTTACTTTCTATAAAGAATTCTTTAGCATTAATGGAGGTAGATCATGCGAGCTAACATGAAATCCAGTGTATGCCCCACACCAAAAAGGGGTGGTTCACCGATCAAAGT
This sequence comes from Solanum pennellii, assembly GCF_001406875.1. Classification (NCBI taxonomy): domain Eukaryota; kingdom Viridiplantae; phylum Streptophyta; class Magnoliopsida; order Solanales; family Solanaceae; genus Solanum; species Solanum pennellii. The sequence goes on from NC_028644.1 coordinate 46,223,642, forward strand.
AAACCTAGATCATGTGAGTTAACATGAAATCACGTGTCTTCCCCACAAATGAAAGGGGTGGTTCACCGGCTAAAGTGAAACAAAGTCCAGTGTCTTCCCCACACTTAAACGAGGTGGTTCACGGCTAAAGTGAAACCGAATACTTTCTTTAAGTATTAAGTGACATAGATCATGTGAGCTAAAGATGAAATCCAGTGTCTACCCCACACTGAAAAGCGGTGGTTCACCAGCCAAAGTGAAACTGAATACTACGTAGCTCTATTAGGTGGAATCCACTAGCTAGTTCCTACGTCGGAAACATAGTTCAAAAGACTAGGAGATTTCGGAGACTACTTATTCACCTTGGGGGTAGTCTCATATCATGAGGCTTAGATGTGCTTGCACAAGCTCATTGCTAGTCTATCGGTGCTTTTCTCAAATTTCTTATACTTTTTAACTTTTAGAGTTGACTTATACATTATGGAAGCTTGCTCCTAATATGAGGTATGCTTAACTCAATGGATGACTTGTCATCCCTTTCTTTACTTGATGAATGTGAACTTAAACCTTACATTAGCATCATGGTGTTAATGAGATTTGTCTCACGATTTCTAACACCCTCTTATGTGAGTATCTTTAACATAATTGTTTAGGTGCAAGTGATACTTGTCCCAATTCTTTTAACACCCCATTCTTGTCAATTTCATAACTCATAAGCTTTTAGTTATGTCATTACTCACCTTATCTTGCTCAATGTCATTTGGTAGCCTTTTATCATTCTTTATGAAAGTTATAAACTTATTCAATGTACTACTATATTCATAGTTCATTTGGATAGGGTATGTTGGGACTTTTCCCAATGATTGGCATACCCTTGGTTATGAATTCATTGAGTTACATTGGTCATGCTTAATTTGGTATAACTTAGTCATTAGAAACTTTTTATATCATATTTTGGAAATAACATTGTAAGCCAATTTATTGGAATAAATTAAACTATGATATTATCACTAGACAAGCCAATTAACAATATGTATATACTATACTAATCTAATCATTTTTAAGAAAACCAACATTTAATCAAAGGAACAATTCAATACTTAATTTGGTCAAGCTATAAAGTTGATTTGATATTGAAGATCCATTAATTAGCTTTGATTCACATATTATTTCTTCTTTGAAACATTGCATTCCAAGCACTTACAAACATATCTGTTGTAAACACAAAGAGTAATTGAAACCTTCATCCCTTTTCAACAGTAAATTGAATTTCATAAATGACTTATAATAATTTAATCTTTTCGAATACAATTTGGTATTAATCATACAAATCTAACCTATAGGTATCATTCGACTTTATTAAATCATAAAAACTTACACATAATGATCAACTAGCACCACATACCAACAACATGCTCGAGATTTTGCATTATACATACTACTAGAAGTCAAAAATAGGGAGAACTATGGAGATGAACATTAAAAATTTTCATTAGGAACAACCCTAGTTTCAGATCTCTTGAATTCAAAACATTTGAAAAGCCTCTTGGGGAAAGGAACCAAGAGAAAAAACTCATACCTTATTGTAGAATTTAATCTACGATGATCACCTTGCAATTTGCACGAAAACCTTGAAGAATAGCCTTGAAATCGCCTAAGGAGAATTTTCTATTTTCCTTACGTTTGCTTACTGTTTTGAGTCGTGAGTTTTCTAGTGATTGAACATGAGTCTAAGTCTTAGGAACAAATATTGACTAATTCAACTTAGCTTAATTAATTTAATTAAATAAATCAATTAGCTAATTACCAAAATGCCCCTCATAAATTGACTAAAAAAAGGAGAACATTTGACTTAGCCAAATCTAGAAATTTTCTATGTGAACTTAGCCAAATCTAGAAATTTTCTAAGTGTATTGGCTTGATTTTAGTTTTAAATTAATTAATTAAGTTGATAATTTAATTAATAAAGTGATCTAAGGTAATTACTAAAGTACATCTAAGTCATTAGGACCATAAGAAACTCTTTTGGATCATCCTAGGTTGGGTACTAGGATTTTTCATAGTTAGTTACTTGTCTTAATGTCTCCTGATTCGGTCTTAGGTTGTCGGGTCCCTTAGTTAGTTACTTTTGGTTTGTCCTAGGTTAGTTACTTATCGAGGTCAGTTGGTTAGAGTCTAGGACCGGTTAGGGAGATTGGCCCCACATGGGCTGACCCAGACGCACGCCTGTCCCCAACTGCTCTAACCGAATCGATTAGCTTGTCTCCTGGTCGGTTTCACATGTGCTTGCACATGTGTTTCGTGTACTTTCCCAACTAACTATTCTGGAAGGTTCATTTGGACTGTTTACTTATTGTCCCAAGGATCCTCAGTATGTCCTTGGGCACCGCTTAATCTACATGATCATTTTAATTGGTCATGTGCTATGGTACCTACGTTTGACACTTGGATGCCTAGTACACAATGTGTTAAGTTGAGAATCAATAATTTTAGCTTAGGGTCTTTATTGCAGGCACAATTCTTAAACAAGCTTGGATTACATTTTAAATACCTGTGTATACATACAAATTGGCTAACACCCTTAAGCCAATATTCTATTATATGCCAAATATTTCTCAATATTGGGCATTGGGATGCCTATGTACCCCAATACACATTCTTAAAAATTTACTAGGCTCTTCACTAGTCATGTACATTTTCTGGAATGTTACAGAAGGGCAGTTTTGATTAAGCATGTGTTACAAGCTCTCCCACTTCACTTACTTTCAGCAATAACTCCTCCTTTTTATAGTGCTTAAACAGATTCAAATACTTATGGCATATTTGTTCTGGGGATGGAATAGTGAAAAGAGAAAATATCACTGGGCATCATGGAGGAACTTAAGCTACCATACTGAGGAAGCAGGGGATGGAATGAGAAACCTTAAAGATGTAAGTGATCCTTAAGACTACCTAAGGCTTAGCTCATGTCTACAACACCAACCATCTTCCCTAACTAGAGTCATTCTCAAGACTTCCCTAGGTAAGACATGAAGAGATCATCCCATATGCCCTCTTCACACTTGAACTAAGGAATCCTTAAGTCACTTTAGCTTAGGTACTCATTCATTTGCATGTTTCATAACATAAGTCATTAGTTCATTAATTCATTAAGAGACTCACACATCACATAAAGGACGTTCAAAAAAATTGGTCTTAGACAAGACCTAGGGCCTATTGTGCAATGTCTAGATAGTGTCCTATACCCCCACCTAAACTTCATAGAAATTCTCTAATGCTAGTAAGTATCCCACATGATGAGAATAGGCTATAACCAACATAGACCATGATAGCAAGACATGGAATCTGGAGTTGTATCCTACTCCGATGAGGTTGTTCTAGTTGCCAATGGTAGAACTTGGACACATCCCATGTAGGCACATAGTTAAGGAATATGAAGGGCATGCTTTGTATTCTAGTCACTCGGTGCTAGCCTTCGTTCTCAAAAGGTAATTCACATTAAGGTTCATATAAAGGGATTCCATATCTAGTTCATAACCCAATTACAGTTCCCTACAAAAGAGGTCCTTTAGCGTTACCTTACAATGGCGACATGAAGTTCATGATGACTTTCCTAGTGTTTGATATGATGTTGTTCAAGCCAATCAACCTTAATTCCATCATTAGTTTATTTTGAAGGATACCATTACGGCTTTCTAATTCAACATTCATAACCTTACCACTAGGTTCAACGTTTCACATAAAAGACTCTTTTAACATCATTTAAGGTCACACGGAAGAACACCTATACTTTCATATGACTTCACATGTAGATAGATATTTTCATGCTTAACATAATTAACTACACAACTAGCCAGATTACTTCAAGTAATTGCCGACAAGGCCATGTTCATCATAATTCATAAAGTAACGCTGACAAGGCCACATCAATTGCGAGTAAAACACATAACACTGCCACCATAAGTGGACCATACCAATCACAATATAATTGAAGTCTAAATAACATAAATAAAGGAAATTACGGTAGCGTACCACCACTCCATCCTCAGCAGTCCAATTCGATGATAAATCATCCAATTCAAAATCACAAGGCCCTTACCAATGGCCATGAACAACAACACATTGTAAAAACTATGATACTCAATGAAACTAGGTCAATTAAATGTACATTAATCAATCAAATACAACCGAGATATCAATTCAAAAAAATTATTACATTATTAGATAGCCCATAGAAATCTACACCATAATTTATAAACATTAAGTCAATATTAAGTAACCATAAAATAGTCAGAAACTAGGGTTCATCAATACATGGGTTCATAGGTTAATTGAATTAAAATCATCAAGATAATAAAAATCCAATCAATATTCAATGCTTAAAACCATTAATGCAAGAACCCATGGTAGATCATGAAATTGGTCAAGTTCATCAGTGAAAACTTTAGAAAACATCTTTTAAAGTTGGGCTCCTTGATGAAACGTTTTTCAAGGATCAAAATCCATACCTCAATGATGTTCATTCTTCGATTTGATGAAGAATTTCCACTCAATTCAACATTCCAATCTCTTCCTTGACTTTTTGCTTCAATGTTGTTTTAAGGAATTTCTAAGGGATTTTGAAGAATGAAATCTTACACATTTAAAATACCAAAAAGAACCCTTAGTAACCTCCAATACTCTTATTTGGAAGTGGGGTGAAATAACAACTTCACCCCTCACTTAATAGTGAAGTTGCGCGCAGGGACAGTGTCAATCGAAGGTTGGCAGTCGACGGACCGTTTGTCCACAAACGGACCGTCCTGTCCTTTCATTGTTGGGTTAAGAGTCGGGTTAAGAGTCTCAACATGGTTCTATCATATCCCTAGATTAAGTAACTACAAATGGCACCCATCCCTCGAGCTGTCGATTGCCTTAGTCGTTCGGGGCTGCCTTGGACAGTCTAGGGACTCACTTTGGATCCTTCCTCAAGGACCCTTGGATGGTCCTTGGGGAGGTTTTCACGGATGTTTCCAACTCAAATATGATCATATATGAGTTTAGCACCTATCACATGAATTTCATCCAAAACGAACACGTAAAACTGGACGAAACATGCTTCGATACACAAGGTCGTTGCAAGGCAAGCCTTTCGAACGTCATGGACGTTTGGCCACCAAACATGATGAAACTTTACACACTGCCTATATACACTATAATAAATCATTTAAGTACCTTATAACCTCATGAATCACATATAAATACATAAAAAAAGATATGAAGCACATAACTGACTTAGTCGTCGAACGTCTTGGTCGTCCCTTGATGTTTGACTACCAATGCACCTAAACTCTTAGACACTGCCTCAATACCATATTATAGACCTTTTTAGGACCTTAGACCATCAAAAACAACATGGTAGACTCTAGTTCACCTAAGTTATTTTCGGGGTCTTACATTCTCCCCCACTTGGACAATATTCGTTCTCAAATGACACTTGCCACTCTCCGAACACTTCCAAAAATAGAGATTCGACTAGCATCTCATAAACATACCATACAACACATAATCTAGAAAAAAAACAACCTAAACGCTAAACCTAAATCTAACATTAACCCTAACCCTACCATAAACCCTAACCCTAAGCACAAAATACCAAAACCCAAACATTAAACACTAAACCACTGATGTTAGTCCTCAAATCCTAAAATCTAAACCCAAACACCAAAAAAAACCCAAAACCCTAACCCTAACCCTAACCTTAACCCTAAACCCAACCCTAAACCATAATCCCAAAATCCTAAGTCCAAAATACATCGTTTCCCTATTTCCAAATTTTTTCTTCCTCTAACCTCTCTCTCTAAGAAAATGTGCTCCTAAAGCTTAACAGAACTCTGTTCCTAATGGCTAGTAGTGACTGCCAATAATGGCGTGTGGCTCATTGGAGCGCTTCCCCAGACCATCGGACCAACCCCAAGAGGTGCGTCATGATGAACATATCCCACCAAGAATCTCCCTTTAATTCGCTACAAAACTCTGTGAATTCCCAAATCATGGGAGCGATGAACAGTGGAAATTCGTGGAGAGAAATAGCAGGGAATCGAGAAATTATATATTTAGATCAATCCAGATTGAATCATGATTCATGGAAAGTAAGGAATGATTCTATGTATCAAGGGCCGCAACATACTCAAAATTCAGGCGATTCCATCATACTAATCGAAAATTATCAAGGTGTGAGTTTTGGGGAAATGGTCATGAAATCGCCTCATAACATCTAGTGTCTTCCCAGATATTTCATAGAAAATTTCACAATGGGGATTACTTCCCTAACCAAAGAGTACATCTCACAACAATCTCAACTAAAATGGATGGCCAGGTTACCGGTGACAGGAATTTTTAATCGTGAGCTGTTGAACTAAGGAAAAACGAGGAAGATGGTATCGTAGGGGATGACTCTATGGAAAATGAAATTCATCTTATCAATATCTCAGTTCAACTAGGACAAGATCATATTCAAAAAGATGTACAAACAAACGTGGAGAGAGTACAGGGAGACCATCGCAAAGTATCGATAGATGTGGAAAGTTCTTTACATTTCTCATTTGATGTCAAGCCAATGACAACAAATCCAAACACTGATAATCCTCCCAATGCATGTACAATTGTTAATTCTACTAATGACTCATATGACAAGTTACAAGAATTCCAAGCTACTGCGCACAGAGGTAGAACAAAAGTTCAAAAGAAGAGATTAATCAAAATAGTACGTCCACTTATTCTAGATCTAAACATGATCAGTTTACTCATAATCAAATTGTTGTCCATGAGAATGTTAATGCCATTGGACAAAGAGATGTTGGAAATTGCGAACAGGTACAAGAGACGAGTATGAATGAGCTTGAAAAATAGTCTAATCATAACAAAAAAGCTATGTTTAGTAACTTGATCCAAGACCAGCAAAACCAACCTAAAACTACTGTTGAGCAAAGTAACTACCACCAAGAATTCCCCAAGATTTCCATCAACTTTGACAAACATCCTACACCTACCAGAAAAAACAACAAAGTGATCCCAACACCAAGCCTAATGAAGCTACTAATCCTAAGGAAATCAAAACTAATAGCTAGGATCAAGCGAAAGAACCAGCACCTTACACAGTGCTACAAACTTTGGTTGCTTGACATAGGCAAATTTATGATGCGCAGACCCCTGACATTCTGATAAACACACCAAGACAGAGAACCAAACAGGGTTGTCCAGCTGTTATCTATGATATGCACGATTATTTGCATACCTTGATTATTGACTGGAAGTATACACTTGTTGGGAAATTCACTACTACTATGGCGAAAGTGGAACTTATTTGGAAAACTTTCATCCACCAAACTCAACTAAGTTGAGGGAGGGGTCAACATTGCGCAGTACAATGCTAAACATGTGTTCATTGACTTACAAAATGAACTGGATTACAACACGGTCTGGAAACAACAAAGAATGACCATTGAAGGAAAGTTTATGAGGATTCAAACCTGGACTCCAAACTCCCATAGTCCCTGTTTGGGTCATACATCCAGGACTTCCTTGCAATATTTTAAAAGACTTTTCTCAGACCTACTCTGGAGAGAGCAGGCAAAGTCTTGTACAACTTCAACCAAAAGATCAAGAGAAGGGATGGCTAAAGTTAAAGTACATGTGGAATTAAACAAAACTAGACATAGACATGTGTGGATTGGTCTTGATGATAATGACTTCACAATGGGGAAACGGCAATCAGTTGAATATGAAAACATCCCCCCTACTGTGAGTACTGCAGACATAAAGGTCACTATATAGAAGACTGTAAGGTTCGAATGAGAGAGGAGGACTATAGAAATAGTAAAGAGACACAATAAAAAGAAAGGTAATAGTAAGGAGAATTAGAACCAGAAAGAGAAGTAAAATAATCATGACAAGACAAGAGAGGTTACAGAGAACAACAAAACAACAAGGAGTTGAACAATCAAAATCATCAGAACAACAAAGGGAAGAAGCTAGCAGCATCAAAGAAAGAGGAACCATATGCAACAAGAAGAGAGACCTCAGAAAATAGCAGGGAACCTACCACAACACCAACTCATACAACCAAGGAAAATCTACAAGACAAAGCTCAACCAACAAGTAACACTAACATATTACATCATAATGCTTTCAATAACTTGAACATGCAGGGAAATCAAAGTGTTGCAAGAGAGGAAATTAGAAGCAAAGAGCAGTCAAGAGCACAGGAGACACATAACAGGTATGAAATGAAAATGATAAAGGAAAACAAAAAAAACAAGAAGGGGAAGTTATGAACAAAAAAGCAGGTATCATAGCTATGCAACCCTACTCTAATAATTTGCCTACAAATGCTAATGAGGCTGTTGAATTTGAAGGAGGGATGGAAGGGGGTTGTCAGGTTAGACTTACTAATCTGCAGGAAGGGGTGACCAAAGAGGGAATTTGCCTCATGTTTTGCATGAGGGGGCATAATCAAACCTTAACCCAGATCTAGAGCCTCAGCCAACAATAAGACTCAACAATAACAATTCAAACAACAACAAGGTCAACAACAAAGGCAGACAGTGGCACAGAGAAGAACAAATAATGAGGGAAATAAGGAAAAATAGAAAAAGGAAAATAAATCATCTAAAAATCACAACAATTGTTCTATCGAAAAAGATATGGGTAACAAAGCAAACACAAGTAAACGTGTAAGTACTCCCAAGAGCAAAAACAAAGCTAGTAAGCAAAATAGAGATGCAGCTAAGAGGAGACAAAATAGGTAAGAAGGCTATGGACAAAAAGGGGAACAAAACACAGAGGATGAACCATACAGAAAATTTATAATGCTGAATGATCATCAAGGTTTAAACATTCCTCCTTTACAAGATCAATATATGAACCCCCTCCCCCTCCCAATGAACCACCTGATAAAAGACACCAAGTCTACCAAGTCAACACTATACATGTCTTTGATGAGTATGAAGTGGATAACTATGAAGATGAGGTGGATAGAGATAACCAATCTATACATGATCCTGATGAGGATGATTATACTAGTGAGGCCCTGATTAGGGCCTTCAGCCCTAAAATGATCAAAACCATGATGTTAACACTGTCATTTTAGGCAGACCAAATATGAGACTCTTCTATTCCAGGTGTTCTCAATGATAAGTACAATCATATGGAATGTGAGGAGGATTAACATTCAAGGGGTGTTGGAAAGACTCAAAATACTTAGGAAAATGTATCAGCTCTCTATCGTTGCACTCTTAGAACCTTTCTCAGACAGTGATCATGTTCTGAATTTTAAGGTTTAATTAAACATGGAAAATGCAGAGAATAATTTTAATGGGAAAATTTGGTTATTTTGGAGTAGTGATATTGACTGTACTGTTCTGTATAAGGATGAGCAACATATTACTTGTAGTATCAAACACAATGAACTGCAAACTCAATTCATTATTTCCTTTGTGTATGCCAAATTCAAAGACCACCTTAGAAGGCCCCTTAGGATAGAATGATACAACAGGCTGAAGGCGATAAGGAACCATGGTGCTCTGTGGGGGATTTTAATGTTATTAATGAAATCGATGAGAAACTGGGTGGGGTGCCTTACAATATGAGAAGAAGTCTGGAATTCATATATGTCATTGAAGTTTGTGGCTTAGTGGACATAGGCTTTAGTGGACAGAAATTTACTTGGTCCAACAAAAGAGGTATCAACCATAGAATATGGAAAAAGGTTTTATAAGGCTCGTGTAACTCATTTACCTTCTACCGGATCTGATCCCTCTCCGTTATTAATGGAAATGATATCTAAAGAGAATTATTCTATATAATTTTTTGAATTCCTCTACTGGTTGGTTGATAACCCACTTTTACTTACCATTGTCAAAGACTGCTGAGAAAAAGACACTGAGGGTAATAATATGTGGAGGTTTGATACAAAAAATGAAGCGACTGGATAACACTTTGAGTACATGGTCTAGAAGTGAATTTGGTCACATCTTTTTAAATGTCAAAGAGTATGAAGAAAAAGTCAGAATTGCTGAGGAGAACCTTATTGAGGATCAGAGTGAGGTTAACCGAACCTAACTCCATGAACTCAATGTCGAGTATATTAACTACTTAAAGGTGGAGGACTCCATTATGAAATAAAAAGCTCAACTACAATGGTTTAAGGCTGGTGACACAAACTCCAAATATTTTCACTCTCTAATAACGGGAAGAAGGAGAAGGTTATTCATCCATAAGATCATCAATGAGAAGAGAGAGTGGTCGCAAGAGGATGAGAATATTGCTAAGGCTGCCTATGAGCATTTCCAAAACATTTTCATAGGAGATGATAAGGTGATTAATGAAACTACACTAGGCTGCATACGAGAATGATTAATCAAGAGCAAAATAGTACTCTTATAAGCATGCCGAATATGGAGGAACTGAAAATAGTGGTGTTCTCTATGAATCCTAATTCGGCAGCTGGTCCGAATAGCACGAATTGGTACTTCTTTCAGAAATACTCGCATATCTTCAAACAAGATTTATTTGCGGTCATACAGGCTTTTTTATGTGGTCAAATGTTTCCTATATATTTTCTCAATATTCTATGGTTCTGTTACCAAAAGTGAGTAATCCTAACAAAATGACTGAGTTCAAATCTATTAGTTTGAGTAATTTCACTAGTAAGATCATTTCTAAGTTGGTGAGCACCAAACTTAGCCCTTTACTTCCTAGTTTGATTTCTCTAAATAAATCTTGCTTTCTCAAAGGTCATGGTATCTTTGAAAACATTATGCTCGCCCAAGAGATTATTCATCAGATTAAAACACAAAATATTGGGAGCAATGTCATCATGAAGCTACACATGGCAAAGGCTTATATAGAGTGTCTTGGTCTTGCATTTGTTTAGTATTAAGGAAGATGGGTTTGAGGAAGTCTTTATTGATATGGTTTGGAGAATTATGGCTAACAACTTGTACTCTTTGATCATTAACGGTAAGAGGTATGTTTCTTTCATTCAACTAGAGGTCTTAAGCAAGTAGAGCCCCTCTCCCCTGCCCTATTTATTTTAGGTGCAGAGGTGTTCTTTCAAGATCCTTGAATAGACTGCATAACTATCCTGATTATCATGGGTCCTACATGGAGATGAGAGGGCCTCAAGTGAATCACCTCAGTTTTGCTGATGATATAATTCTCATTACTTCTCGAAGAGGCAAAAAATTAATACTCATCATGCATACTTTGAAGGAGGAGACATCTGGCCAGCTGATGAATAGTGATAAAAGCCATTTCATGCTCAATTCAAATGCCTTCAACTGTACAAGCGAAAGAATTAAGAAAATCACCAGGTTCAAGCAAAAATAGGGTCCTCTAACTTATTTGGGATGCCCCCTATTTGTTCGTAGACCTAGGATTATTTATTTTCTAACCTTATTGATAATGTTTTATGCAGAATCACAGGTTGGAATACTAAGCAATTGAGCAATGGCGGTAGAGTTGTCTTGATCAAGCATGTCTTACAAGCCCTCCCTGTCTATCTACTCTCAGAAGTCACTCCTCCCTCCACTGTTCTTAATCAAATCCAAATGCTCATGGCTTATTTTTTCTGTGGTTGGAAGAATGAATAGAAAAGAGGGAAACTTACATAAATATACTGTAATAACAAAATATTTACCATTAATAGCAACAATATTTTTTTTCACTTGATCAGTTTTAATTCATTTACAATACAAGTTTAATGCATATTACAAAGAACAATTTATTATTCACATATAATACAAGTTCTAATGATGGATTATACATTAATCACACATTTTAATACATTTATAATACAATGTGTCAAATTTTTACCAAACAAACATAATATATTTCAAAAACAATTATAATTCATATATATTGTATACATAATTCACTTTTAATTCATATTGCATATTTAACTTTATATTTCTATAAATGGTAATAAACAAAAAGTATCGCTAAACTCAGTAATTATTTATTAAAATGTATCAATTACTGTAATTTTTCCTAAAGATATCATTGGGCCTCTTAGAAAAACCTTAGCTTTCCTTATGAAACAATCGGCATGAGGAATCTCAAAGATGTCTGTAAGGCTTTTCAATTTAAAAATGGTGGATCTTTAGACCCGAACATATGCTTTAGGGATGTTTTTTGGAAGCCAAATACTGTCAAAAATCTAACTCCATATGTAAAAAGTGGGATACTAGGGAATCTTTAACTTTGAAACACATGATACAAAATAGAAACAAATTGGAGCAACACATTCAATGGAAGCTTAACTCATGCAGCTGCTATTTTTGGTGGGATAATTGGATTGGGATTGCCCACTAGCTCAATTTCTACCAATAGCAACAGATTCAACAACTCTACTGTAGCAGAATTTTGGAATGAGGGGAAATGGGATTGGAACAAGCTTACTTAACAGGCTCCTACTGAACACTTAGCAAGCACTTATCTACTATAACTCCTCTACAGCAACACCTTCCAGAATAGGCTATTTGGACACTCAATAGTGATGGAAACTTTAGCGTGGTAATGCCTTGAATGAAATTAGAGAAAAGAGGAACAAAAATCAATTTAATTCAATCATCTGCCACAAAAGTATCCCTTTTAAATATTCCTTTATTTTATGGAGAATCTTAAGAGGTACTCCCTTCCAATGATAAACTAATTTTGGCATTGAGTCAGCACACTGTTTTTGTTGTTGTAACAGGCCTGGTCAAGATACCATCGAAAACACTTTCAACAATGGACCCTTTGCAACCAATGTGTGGAGAAGCTTTGCAGATACTACTGATGTCAAGACAGACCATAGTTCACTGCAACAACTCCTTATACAATGGTGGAAAACTAAGCACAACAATGATGCACACAAAGTGTTGCTCCAAGCTACTCCAGTCTTTGTTTGCTGGCAGCTCTTGAAGAATAGATGTGCGAACAAATATGGAGGCAAATCTTCCAACATCAGTAGGGTTAAATACGCAATATACAAAGACAACTACAAAATGATGATGACAACTTCCCTCACATCAAATGGCCAGCCAGCTGGAAAGACCTAATTCAACTAGGAGAGAAATGTTTCCATGACACCAAAGTAACCATGGTAAAATGGATAAAACCTCCGGATCATTGGGTGAAGATAAACATTGATGGTAGTGCATTTAACAACCATGAAGGATTGGGGTTCGAGGTATAGTGAGAGATCAAGAAGGAAAAATGCTACTGGCTTTTGCTTCTCCTCTTGGACAGGGCACTAGGATACAAGAAGATCATTTTGGAAGTAGATTCTTAACTATTGATGAACTGGCTCAGGCATAATTCAAGGCCTCAACGGAGCATCATTAAGCTGGTCAAGAGGCTCCAAAATCTCATCATACAGACCCAAGAGTTCAACTATAAGCATATATTTCGAGAGGCAAACTGTCTTGCTGATGTATTATCCAAATACAACCACAACATAAATACCCACCAACTCTACTTCAACAACCAAGTATTACGCAAGAAAGCAAGAGCCTACTACCAGTAAGACACATAGGATATGAAGCCATTCAGAAGAAGGAAACTCAAGAAGATCAAAGAACCTCCTTAAACTGCTCTTTCAACCTTTTCAACTTAGAATTATTGCTACTTTGAATATGTTAGGATAGTTATATTTATTGGAATGTAAAGCGAGAGTCTCCCTTTGTTATTTTCCTAGATTCTATGTATCGATAGAAGTCCTCTCCATGATTACCCTCGGGAAGGTCAATTCTGAACCATCTTATTAGAGGTTAGGTTTATGTTCCCCTCCATGTACTTTTGCTTTTTATTAATAATAAGGCCTGGGGTGTTTCACAGCCCCTTACCCTCCAAGGGTAGTTAAACCAAAAAAAAGTCCAAAATATCAAAACTGAAACATTAAATACTAAACCACAGATTTTAAACCTCAAACGCTAAAATATGAACCATAAAACATAACAAAAAATAACACCCTAACCCTAACCCTAACCCTAAAGCCTAAACCCTAAACCTTAAATCTTAAGTAAAAAAAAAAGTTCAAAATATGAAAACCCAAACATTGAAGTATAAACCATAGGTTTTAAACATTAAATCCTAAACAAAAAACCCTTAACTTAAAAAAAAACCTAAATCATAACCCTAACCCTAACCCTAACCCTCACCTTAACCCTAACCCTAACCCGAAACATTAGCCCTAAAACCCCAAGCCCAAAATAGAAAAACCCAAATATTAAAAACAAAACCATAGATATTATACCAAAAATCCTAAACCCCAAAACCTAAAACCTAAAAAAACCCCAAAGGTCTAACCCTAACCCTATCCCTAACACGAACCTAACCCTAACCCTATCCTTAATCCAAACCCTAAACCCAAAACCCTAACCACAAAGTCCTAAATACCAAAACCCTAACATTAAAAACTAAACCATAGATATTACAAATCAAATCCTTAACCCAAAATCCTAAAAACCTAAAAAACAACCTAAACCCTAACCCTAACCCTAACATTAACCCTAACCCTAGCCCTACCATAAACCCTAAATCCCAAGCCCAAAATATGAAAATCCAAATATTAAACACTAAACCATTGATATTAAATCTCAAATATTAAACCCTAAACCCAAAATCCTAAAAAAATAAAACCCTAACCCTAACTCTAACCTTAACCCTAACCCTAACCCAAAACCATAAACTCAAAACTCTAAGCCCAAAATACAATAACCTAAACATTTAAATATTACTCAAATGCTAAAGCATAAACCATAAAACCTAAAAAAAAACTTACACCCTAATCCTTACCCTAAACCTAAACCAAAAACCTTAAACTCTATGCCCAAAAAAAAACACCCAAGTCCAATATCCGAAAACCCAAACATCAACCACAAAATCATATAATTTAAACCTCAAATCCTCAATCACAAACCCTAAAATCTAAAAAAACTAAACCCTAACCCTAAACCCTAACCCTAACCCTAGCCCCAATCTTAACCCTAACCCTAACCCTAAACCATTCAACCAAAACCCCAAGCCCAAAATACAAAAACCCAAACATTAAACACTAAACCATAAATTTTAAACCAAAAATCCTAAATCCCGAAACCTAAAATCTAAAAAAAAACACTAAACCCTAACCCTATCCCTAACACGAACCCTAACCCCAACCATAAACCCAAAGCCCAAAATACCAAAACCCTAATATTAAACAGTAAACTGTAGATATTACAACTCACATCCTTAACCAGAAACCCTAAAACCTAAAAACAAAACCTAAACCCGAACCCGAACCCTAACACTAACCCTACAATAAACCCTAAACCCCAAGCCCAAAATACAAAAACCCAAACATTAAAAACTAAACAATTGATATTAAACCTCAAATCCTAAACCCTAAACACAAATATTTAAAAAATTCCCAATACCCTAACCCTTATCCTAATCCTAACCTTAACCCTAACATTAAATCTAAACGATAAACCCAAAACCCCAAGTCCAAAATTCCAAAACCCAAACATAAATTACTAAACCATAAATTTTAAACCTCAAATGCTAAATCCTGAACCATAAAACCTAAAAGAAAAAGCTACATCCTAACCCTAATCTTAGCCCTTACCCTAAACTCTAAACCCTAAACCCTAAACATTAAGTCCCAAAAAAAACCATAAGTCCAAAATACGAAAACCCAAACATTAAATACTAAATCGTAGATTTTAATATCAAATCCTAAAAAACAAACCCTGAAACCTAAAAAAACGTAAACCCTAACCCACCCTAACTTAAATCCTAACCCTTACCGTAACCCTAAACCATTAACCTTAAAATCGAAACCCAAAATACAAAAACCCCAAAACATTAAGAAATAAACCATAGATTTTAAACCAAATATCCTAAACCTCAAAAACTAAAACCGAAAAAAAACCTGAACCCTTACGTTAAACCTATCCTTAACACGAACCTTTTCCCTAAACGTAACCCTAAACCCTAAACCCTAAAGACAAAGCCAAAAATACCAAAACCCTAACATTAAACACTAAACAATAGATATTACAACTCAAATCTTTAACAACAAATCCTAAAACATAAACCCTAACCCTAAACCCCATGCCCAAAATACCAAAATCCAAATATTAAACACTAAACTATTGATATCAAACTCATATCCTAAACACTAAAACCAAGAACCTAAAACAACCCAAAACCCTAACCCTAACCTTAACCCTAAGTCATAAAACTGAAACCCTAAGCCCAAAATACCAAAACCCAAATATTAAATAAAAAATTGTAGATTTTATTCCTCAAATGCTAAACACTTAACCATAAAACCTACACCCTATCCCTAATCCTAACCCTAAACCCTAAGTCTAAAAAAAACCCAAATTTTAAAATACGAAAACCTAAACATTAGTAACTAAACCATGGATTTTAAACCTCAAATCCTAAACCAAAAACCTTAAAACCTAAAAAAACCAAAACACTAACACTTGCACTAAATCAAACCCAAAACCTAACCCTAACCCTAACCCAAAACACCAAGCACTAAGTACCAAAACCCAAATATTAAACACTAGACCATAGATTTTAAACAAAATATTCTAGACCCCAAAACCTAAAACCTAAAAAAACCCTAAACCCTAACCCTAACCCTATCCCTAGATCGAACCCTAAATCCTAAACTCTAAAATCTAAGCCCAAAATACAAAACCCTAACATTAAACATTAAACCATCGAGATTACAACTTAAAACCCTAACCCAAAACACTAAAACCTATTAAACAACCTAAACCCTAACCCTAACCCTAACATTAACCCTAACCCTAACCCTACCGTATACCTAAACCCCAAGCCCAAAATACCAAAATAAAAACATTTAACACTAAAACATTGATAATAAACCTCAAATCCTAATATCTAAACCCAAAAACCCAAAAAAAAAACTCAAAATGCTAACCCTAACCTTAACCCTTACCTTAACTCTAACCTCAACAATAATCCATTAACCTGATTCTGAAGATGAGTATGATGCAGATACTCAATCTTTAGAGGTAGGTTTAGACACAGGGGAGGAAATAAATACTACTCACCATTATCAACAGGGTCCTATACTTCACACTTCCAATGTAGAGGAGGTTAGAGAAGTTGCTGGGAAGCAAGGGCTGTCACCAAGGGGGAGAAAAGTTTCTAGACATAATAAAAATTCTAGTATTAGTAAACCAAATACAAGAGCTAGGAGTAGAGGTTTATAATGATTAAATTTATTTGTTGGAATGCTAGGAGCATTAATACTTTTGGTTCTCTTGAAAGATTGATAAATCTTAGAAAAATGCAAAACCTGTCTATGATTGCTATTTTAGAACCTTTTGCTGATCAATCTCATTTGGAGTTTTATAGAATGAAGTTGTTGATGGACAATGGTTATAGCAATTATAACAATAAAATATGGATATTTTGGTCTAGTGAGGTAAAATGTAATGTGGTTGATATGAATCAACATCATATTACTTGTAATGTGATTCATGATGACTGCAGTGACAATTTTATTATAACCTATATGCATGCCAAATGCAAGGAATATTTGAGGAGACCATTATGGGACAGCATGTTAAAGTTGTCTGAAATAGTTCAACCTTGGTATATAATTGGTGATTTTAATGTGATTACTTCTACTTAAGAAAAGTTGGGTGGTAGAGAATACAATATAAATAAAATTTTTGAATTTATGAACATTATAGAATCTTGTGGATTGGTGGATATGGGTTATAATGGTCAGCCATATACTTGGTGTAATCATAGGAAGGATGGGGATAGAATTTAGAAGAGGCTTGATAGAGGTTTGGTAAATGATAAGTGGCTGGAAAGGATGCCTCAGACTAATATCACTCATCTTCCATCAGTAGGAACAGATCACTGTCCTTTACTGATGGAAATGAGTGATAGTAAGGAATCAGTGATCAAATATTTTAAGTTCCTTAACTATTGGATTGATAATGATTCTTTCTTGCATATTGTGGAAAATTGTTGGAAAAGGAAGGCTGTTGGTAATCCTATGTGGAAGTTACATACAAAAATGAAGAGGTTAACAGCTACTTTAAGGAATTGGTCAAAGAAGGAATATGGAGATGTTTTTGTAAAGGTCAAGCACTATGAAGAGGTAGTTAGGAGTGCTGAAGAATTGAGTTTGCAAGATAACAGTAAGGAAAACAGAGAAAAGTTGCATGATGCTAATGCTCAATATATTAGATATCTTAAACTGGAGTATGCAATTCTTCAACAAAAACCTCAGCTTCATTGGTTAAAAGAAGGTGATGCTAATTCAAAATATTTTCATGCAGTATTGCGAGGGAGAAGGAAAAGAATGAATATACATAAAATTATGGCTGACAGTGGTGAATGGATTCAAGGGGAAGAAAATATAGCAAGAGAAGCTTGTGAGTATTATAAAAGCATATTCACTGGTAAAACTGAAAGAGTAAGGGAGGATATGTTACATTGTATTCCTAATATAGTTACTCCAGAACAAAATGCTGATTTAGAAAGGATTCCTACTATGGAGGAATTGAGAAGAGTGGTAATGCATATGAACCCTAATTCTGCTCCTGGCCCTGATGGTATTGGGGGCAAATTTTATCAGACTTGTTTTGAAATAATTAAGGATGATTTACTTGCTGCTGCACAAGTTTTTTTTAATGGTGATGATATGCCTAAATACATGACTCATGCTTGTCTGATTCTTATCCCTAAAGTTGATCATCCTAACAAACTTAAGGATTTTCGACCTATTAGTCTTAGTAATTTTTCTAACAAGATTATATCCAAGATTATGAGTATTAGATTAGCTCCTATTATACTTAATATAATTTCAGATAATCAATCTGGTTTTGTGAAAGGTAGGAGTATTTCAGAAAGTATTATGTTGGCTCAGGAGATTATTCATGGTATTAAATTACCTACAGAAGGGAATAATGTGGTGATCAAGTTTGATATGGTAAAAGCTTATGACAGAGTTTCATGGTCCTATAGTTGCCTTGTTTTGAGAAAATTTGGTTTTGGGGAATTAGTCATTGATAGAATATGGAGAATCATGAGTAATAATTGGTATTCCATAGTTATTAATGGTAAAAGACATGGCTCTTTTCATTCAACTAGAGGTCTAAAACAAGGGGATCCTTTATCTCCAGCCCTATTTATTTTAGGAGATGAAGTTTTATCAAGAAAACTTAATTTGTTGTATCAAAATCAGTTGTATAGAGGTTTTCAAATGGATGGTAGAGGGCGAAAAATTAATCATTAAGTTTTGCGGATGATACAATTGTATTTACCTCCACTGATAGAACTTCCCTACAGCTTATCATGAATAATATTGATGGGTATGAAAGAGTGTCTGATCAGCAAGTGAACAAGGATAAAAGTTTCTTCATAGTAACTACAAAAACTAGGCATGATATAATTGATAACATAAAGAATATACCTGGTTTCAGTATTAAAGATAGCCCTATAATATACTTAGGGTGTCCTTTATATATTGGGGGTCAAAGAATCATTTACTATTCTGATCTTGTGGATAAAGATATCAAAAGAATCACAGGCTGGCAATCAAAAATTTTAAATTTTGGTGGTAAAATAACTCTTGTGAAGCATGTGTTACAATCAATACCTATTCACACTTTAGCAGCCATATCTCCTCCTAAGACTATTCTCAGACATATTAAAAGAGTCATTGCTGATTTTTTCTGGGGCAGTGATAAAGAAGGGAAGAAGTATCATTGGGCATCTTGGGAAACTTTGGCATATCCTATTAATGAAGGAGGAATAGGAGTAAGGCTGTTAGAAGATGTGTGCATATCTTTTCAATATATGCAATGGTGGGAGCTTAGAACTAAGCAATCTTTGTGGAGTAAATTTTTAAAAGCTAAGAACTGTCAAAGAGCAAATATTGTTGCTAAACAATATGATACAGGGGATTCATTGGTTTGGAGATATCTTACTCGCATTAGACAAGAGGTGGAGAATCATATTAAGTGGAACATTCAATCTGGAAATTGTAGTTTCTGGTGGGATAATCGGTTAAGTGATGTAGCTTTGGCAAAGTTTTGTGACAATATTTCTAGTCTAAACAATGCTCAAGTTGCTGAATTCTTAGAGGTTGGTAAATGGAAAGAAAGGGCTGTTAGGCAGCAGGTTCCTCCTTTGCTGGTGCCTACTATTCTCAACACCATGATTTAATACAAGGCAGAATGTTCAGATTATGCAAACTGGATGCCAGAGGAAAAGGGACAATTTACAATTTATTCTGCTTGTTAAGTAATTAGGAAGAAGAAAGTTACTGATCATATTAATAATTGTGTTTGGCACAAGAATATTCCATTCAAAGTCTCTTTCTTTATTTGGAGAGCTTTGAGGAATAAGCTACCTAATAATGAGAGCATGCTGTTACAGGAAAGGCAAAGATGATATTAATCATATACTACTTACAGGAAATTTTGCTAAATATATTTGGAGAATTCATGCAGCAAGAATTGGAGCAGAAAATCAAATTTTACCTAACTTCATTTGTTGGAATTTGTGGAAAAACAGGTGTGCTGTCAAACATGGGGGCAAGCAATCAAGTATTCAAAGAGTGCAGTATTCTATTTTTAAAGACATAATGCAGATTATAATTGTAGCTTTTCCTAATATACCTTGGCAGCCTAACTGGGACAGTTTGATCAGTTTTGCTGATCACTGTAAACAGCAAGTTAAGGTAACCAAGGTAATTTGGGAAAAGCCAGCAGTAGGCATATGCAAATTAAACACTGATGGAAGTGCACTACACAATCCAAATAGAATAGGAGGCGGAGGCATATTAAGAGATCATCAAGGTAAACTGATCTATGCATTTGCTATTCCCCTTGGTTTTGGAACTAACAATTTTGCAGAGATCAAGGCTGCTTTATATGGACTCACTTGGTGTGAACAACATGGATACAAGCATATTATATTGGAAGTAGATTCAGAATTATTGAGTAAATGGATAACTAACACAATAGGTATCCCATGGAGATGCCAACAAACAATCCAACAAATTCAAGAAATTAGCAACAAGATGGAACACTTCCAATGTAAACATGTATATAGGGAAGCCAATGGGACAGCTGATTTACTAGCAAAATGGAGTCACAAGCAAGATATTATACAACATTTTTACAGTCAACAACAATTAATTGGAGCAATTAGAAAAAGTTACATATTGGAGAAAATGGGAGTGCAATCATTTAGAAGAAGGAAGTTGAAGAGGATTAAACAACCACCATAGTAATCAACAAGACAACAATGGTGAAAGGCATGGATGGCTAAAAATCTGCTCAATTACTTATTTATATATAGGTAGTTGAATCGGTTATCTATTTCAAAAACATTCTTGTAAAGGAGAGTCTCCCTAATTCATGTTTTCTTAGAAACTTTGTATTATGAGAGGAGTCCTCTCTAGGTGCTTAGTTTACTTAGATTTCAACTCAATGTATGAGGTTAAGTTGATGAACCTTAGTAGGTAAATAAACTATATACCCACCATAGGATAGGAGGTAAGGTTTATGTCCCCCTCCATGTATCTTTTTGACTATAATAAATGATAAGGCCTGGGGGTGTTGCTCAGCCCCTAACCCACCACAAGGGTCGTTTATCAAAAAAAAATCAAATACTAAACCATAGATTTTAAACCTTAATTGTTAAACCTTGAAGCATAAAACCTAAAAAAACCTACACCCTAACCCTAATTTTAACCCTAACCCTAACCCTAGGCCATACACCCTAAATTTACCCCAAGTCCAAAAATAACTCTTACTACAATATACGAAAACCCAAACAATAAACACTAAACCATAGATTTACAACCTCAAAATCCTAAACCGCACACCCTAAAACCAAAAAAGAAACACTAACCCTAACCCTTAACCCTAAACCATTAACCTGAAACCCCAAGCCCAAAATACAAAAACCTAAACATTAAACACGAAACCATAGATTTTAAACTAAAAATCCTAAACCTCAAAACCTAAAACCTAAAATAAAAATCTTAACCCTAATACATAACCTATCCCTAACACGAACCCTAACCCTAACCCTATCCTTAACCCTAACCCTAAAGCCTAAAACCTAAGCCCAAAGCCCAAAATACCAAAATCCAAATATTAAACACTAAACCATAGATATTACAAATCAAATCCTGAACACCAAACTCTAAAATCTAAAAACACAACCTAAACTCTAACCCTACCATAAACGCTAAGCACCAAGTCCAATATACCAAAATCATAACATTACACACTAAACCATTGATATTAAATCTTAAATCCTAAACACTAAACCCAAAAACCTAAAAAAATGAAAATCTAACCCTAACCTTAACCCTAACCCTAACCCTAACCCTAAACCTTGAACTCGAATCCCTAACCCTAGGACTAACCCTAAACCATAAACCCAAAACCCTAAGCCCAAAATACAAAAACCCTATCCCTAACAGGAACCCTAACACTAACCTTAAACCCTAAATCCAAAGCTCAAAAAACCAAAACCCTAACATTAAACACTAAACCATAGATATCACAACTCAAATCCTTAACTTCAAACCCTAAAACCTAAAAAACAACCTAAACCCTAACTCTATCCCTAACATTAAACCTAACACTAACCCTACCATAAATCCTAAACCCCAAGCCCAAAATACAAAACCCAAACATTAAGCATTAAACCATTGATATTAAACTTCAAATCCTAAATCCTAAACCAAAACCCTAAAAAACCCAAAACCCTAACCAAAACCTTAACCCTAACCCTAAGACTAAGCCATAAATCCAAAACCCTAAGACCAAAATAGTAATATAAATCCTAATAACCATTTATAACCCCTACAAAACCCTAAGATTTAAACCCTAATCCTAACGCTTGGCAAAAAAATTCTCTCTCTATATTTTTCCAGATTTTGATCAAAGAATTAGCATCTTGGCCAATTAACTACGAATTTGAGTGTAAAATCTTGGCTAACTAGTATGAATTTGAGTGTTGAATGGAGAGTGATAATCATTTCAAGCCTCTAGACACAAGTTAATTGAAGTGCACTTTGAATCAACAATCTCTATAGTTGGAATCGAGTTCTGAATCAGCTTGCAATCCATCCCAAATGAGGGACGACGCTGTTTACAATTCTTTGGAATTGGTACAAAAATCTGATGGAAAGACAGATATTCCTATGAATCACGATTATGTTTCTCTGAATCACGGTCAAAACACAACTAATTCAACTACGCAAAGCTCACAGTCAATAGAGGGGATAAAATGGCCTTAAGATCGGGAGAAAAATCAATCTATTTTGGATGAGAATCGAAGGCAAAATGTGGGTGGGGTGTATTCCCTTGTTGTTGAATATCAATTTGTAAACACGCCCGACGTCGTTCGACCGTGTGTGCTAGTCCAAAGGCGATGATGGCATGCCACGCCCGACGTCGTTCGACCGTCTGTGCTAGTCCAAAGGCGATGATGGCATGCCACGCCATGCATTTATTAGATAAAAGGTCGACGCGGGCTCTGCCCGTTGCTGCGATGATTCATGATAACTCGACGGATCGCACGGCCATCGTGCCGGCGACGCATCATTCAAATTTCTGCCCAAAAGAATCTCATAATCAAATCATCGATATGGACTGTACTGAAATGTAAGGTGGTGGAAGTGCATGATCAATACATTACTTGTGAAATCAATCATTTGGACTGTACTGAAATGTTTCTAATCATATATGTGTATGTTAAATGTAAAACCACTTAAGGAGACCCTTATGGGATAGTTTGTTACAATATTTTGATACAAATTTGACTTGGAGTGTGATTGGTGATTTTAACGTTATATCATCTACTAATGAAAACTTAGGTGGTAGGGAATATAATATGAACAAAAGGTTTGAATTCATTAGTATTGTTGAAGCTTGTGGATTGGTGGACATAGGATACAATGGACAACCTTATACTTGGTGTAATCAAAGGGATGAAGGATCTACAATTTGGAAAAGATTAGATGGGGCTTTGGTAAATGATAAGTGGATAAAAAATGCCCCAAATTAATATATGTAATCTACCATCAGTTGGGTAAGATCATTTTCCTCTACGACTAGAAATGAGTATTAGATTAGAACATGTAACTAAATACTTTATATTCCTTAATTACTGGACTGAAAACTCTTCCTTTTTATCTACTGTGGAAAGTTGCTAGAAAAGAAAAGCATCAAGTAACCCTATGTGGATTCTACATACTAAAATGAAGAGATTGTCTACTAATTTAAGTTTATGGTCAAGAAAAGTGCTTGAAGATATCTTTGAAAAAATGAACGAATATGAGGAATTAGTTAAGAAAGCTGAAGACAATTTGATTAATGCAAATACTCAGGATAGTAGGGCTAAATTGCATTGCATTAATGTAGAATATATAAGGTTTTTAATAATTGAATATTCACTGTTATAGCAAAAAAGTCACATTCATTGGCTAAAAGAGGGTGATACAAACTCTGATTACTTTCATGTTGTGTTGAGAGGGAAAAGGATAAGAATGCTTATGCATAAAATTTTAACAGAGTCTGGAGATTGGGTACAAGGGGAAGATGATATTGCCAGAGAAGCCTGTCATTATTATCAAAATATCTTCACTTGCAATAATAATAGAAATCAATGACGAGATTTTACAATGCATTCCAAATATGGTTACTCATGAACAAAATTTAATCTTGGAAAGTATGGAAACGATGGAAGAATTAAGAAGAGTGGTATTATAAATTAATCCTAATTATGCACCGGGTCCGGATGGTATAGGAGGTAAATTTTATTAGACTTGTTTTGATATAATTAAGATTAATTTGCTTGTTGCTGTTAAATCATTCTTTAGTGGTCAAGACATGCCTAAACACTTGACTCATTCTTGTCTAATACTGCTTCCCAAAACAGAACATCCTAATAAGCTTAATGATTATAGACCTATTAGCCTTAGTAATTTCACTAATAAAATCATTTCAAAAATCATGAGTACTAGGTTAGCTCATATTCTTCCTAACATTATTTCAGCTAATCAATCTGGTTTTGTAAGAGGGAGGAGTATATCTGAGAATATAATGTTGGCTCAAAGAGATCATTCATGGTATTAAACAACTCACTGAAGGTGCTAATGTGGTCATTAAACTAGATATGGTTAAAGCTTATGATAGAGTATCTTGGGCTTATACTTGTCTTGTCTTGAGAAGGATGGAAGTTGGGGAGATATTCGTTGATAGAGTATGGAGAATCATGAGTAATAATTGGTACTCTATAGTCATCCATGGTAAAAGACATGGTTCGTTCCATTTCACTAGATGTCTTAAGGGTTTTCATATGGAGGTTAAAGGGCCACAAATTAATCATTTATGTTTTGCGGATGATATTATCATTCTTACTTCTGCTAAGAGAACTTCTTTACAGCTTATTATGAAGACCATTCCGGCCTATCAAAAAGTTTCTGATCAGTTGCTAAATAAAGATAAATGTTTTTTCATGGTGACTACATATACTGATGAGGATATTTGATATACCGTGGTTTCACGGTATTTTTAATACTTTTTCCTTAAGTTTAGTGTGTCCAAAAGCCTTTTTGTACTAATTTGTATGTAAGTTTCTCTTTATTTGCAGGAAAGTTGTCAAAAAGATGAATGTGGAGGTTTTTGAGCAAGAAATATAGAAAAGTACCACCTACTGTGTCTTCAGCAGGTGCTGCGGAAGGGGCCTCAGACTCAGGCACCCTAGCCTCTAAGATCATATCGATGTCTGCGCGAAGACTGTCGACCGCAGCCTGAAGGGTCGACACATCCACCTAAGGGGCTGGCTGGGCTAGCACCCGCAACTCAAAAGCGTCCAAGCGCTGATGAACCTCAGCGATCTTCCGCTCTGTGTGCTGGACCATTCTCCGCTCCAAGTGCTCTTCTGCCTCAGCAATAGACCTTTGCATCCAAGGCTGCATGTGATGCAGAAGTGTAGCCATTTGTGCCTCTAATTTCTGGACCCTAGCAAGCGGGACCAGAGCGGGGAAAGGGGCTGAGCGAGAGGAGCTCGGGGCAGTCCTACTACCCGGGATAGACTCGACCGAGGTAGTGTCAGTGGAAGCCGCCTGCGTAGCCGTGCGGTCCAGTGCTACCGTATCAACCAGATTATCACCAAGTGGAGGCAACTCTGGACGGGGCCCTCTGCGTGGAGCCAACTCATTGTCCTCATCCCTGATGAGGCCGATATCAACAGTGCCCAGCGGGGTCTTGAGCTGATCAACGTGCCATATAGGCACACCTGCGGACCTGCATAGAGAAAATATGATGCACGGGAAAGGGTAAGTAGTTGTGACCTTAAAAGCCCTCTCGTGCATGACCGCCTATAGAAGCCAAGCAAAATCCACCTCAAACTCGGCTATCATCGCCGCCATCAGTACTGCACGATCCCATGTGACTATATTATCAGCAACTGTGGGGGAAAGGCAGTGGCAGAAAATCAACCACAAAAACATTGCCGTGAAGGTCAGGTTAGCCTTCTTGATGGCTCCCTTCGGCTCGGTCACCCAGTCAGCAACCTCTCTATCAATGGACAAGTGCAGGGCCATCCACCTCTTGGTGGTCTCTCTCTGCGATGGCTCATGCAGGAATTGGCCATCTTTGACAATTTGCCACCGGTAGTCAAACTTGGTGGTGAGAGGGGTCCGGTTGGCATCAACATTCTCGCCGTATAGATACCGGCAGATGACAGGCAGGGAGATATCAACCTGAATGCCACGTTCTCGGACATGCTCTAGTGGGGCCTGTTTGGCGGGGGCAGCCCGCCTATCAATCTGTGATATGAGAGTAGCCACGTAAGAGGCGTAAAACTCTCTGACCAACTCTTCACTATAACGTCTCAATGAACGCGCTGTCCACTCCAGTCGATATCGGGAGAAGAGATTGTGGATCTCTGTCATAGTCGGGAGACTTCCCGTAAAGACCCGCCGTTCAGAACCTTTGCGTCGGAATAGACTTGATACTGCCCGTCGACACACCACCGGTTGGGCTAGTCGGCAACCGGGGTGAGAGCACGAGTTGGTGAAATGGGTATGGATTCCGAACTGTCAGCCTCATCAGATGAGGCAGACTGTGCAGCGGTGGTGGGTGCAGGGACCTCAGCAGATCCGAAGGATTCCTCTGACCACGAAACTCCTAAGGAGCCAGACGCTCCTTCTTCATTAATAGATGACCCAGAAGGTGTGTCGGACAGTGTGCGCTCCTCATCAGACTGGGAGGCAGTGACTACGCCGGACGCCACCTTTTTAGGTGTGGCCCTGGCAGCACGTGCAACTCAGGATGGGGTGGAAGTGCCTGGGGGCACGTACTCGGGGTCACGCTCATCATCAGAGCCGATGACAAGGCGGGCAGACGGGGAGACAGACTTGGATTGCCCGCGTGCGTAGACTCAGTCTTGTTATTGTGCCATAATAGATAGTACCTGTAAAGAATCAGTATTAGTACTAGAAGGAGCAAACAAGACAAGCAAAACCACACAAAATAAATATAAGAATTAAGATGTAATGACATTTCTATAGTAACAGTGAAACACGACGGACCAGGTGATGGCTCATTGTGAGTACGACGGACCGTCATGGGGTCCGTCATGTATTTCTTTAAACTATGTTTAAGTGGAGACCCCTAAAGGAAAGTCTCTGACATGTATGACGGATAGTGCAGGACGGACCACTGTGATTATGACGGTCCGTCGTGAATGTCCGTCGTGGGACACATAGAAAAAAGTATGGAGACCCTTAGGAGAGGGGTCTCTGACCGTCATGACGGTTATGCAGGATGGACCATCAAGGGTCTGACAGTCCATCGTAGATGTCCGTTGGAGGACACTTGGAAAAGGTGAGGGACCCTTAGGAATAGGGTCTCTGACAACCAGAACGGTTTTGCAGGACGGGCCATCTTGGGAACGATGGTCCTTCGCATGTGTCCGTTTGAGGACACTTAGAAAAAGTGAGAGACCCTTAGGTATAGGGTCTGTGACGACCAGAACGGTTGTGCAGGACGGACCGTCGTGGGAACGACGGTCTGTCGCATGTGTCCGTTGGAGGACACTTAGAAAAAGTGAGAGACCCTTAGGAATAGGGTCTCTGACAACCATAACGGTTGTACAGGACGGACAGTCGTGGGAACGACGATTCGTCACATGAGACCGTTGGTGGACACTCGAAGAGAATTGGATAGTGGGGTGTTAGGGATGTTGGGACAGACCCAATGACGGTCCGTCGTGGGTACGACGGTCCGTCATCGAGGTCTCGTTCTATCATTTAGTGACAGAACTGGGGATGCCCCATTCATCCCCTATGACCCAAACTGAATTGTTAGTATTTTAACCTACATTTGTCTAACCCAAATACCTAGTAAACTAGCAATACTAAAGCACCTATTTCTAGAGTTTTAACACGGCAATTTTGAGGATTCTCAACCTAGGTTAGACAAAATTTGTATTAAAGAATGAACCCATCAATAAGAACTAGGCTAGTACTAATTGATAAACAAAAATGAAAAGTAAATGGGTATAAATCAGAGACACATATCTGAGAATATGAGAAAAACAAGCAAGGAAGGTACTTGGTGATCAAGTAGAGAACCACAGCGGCAGACTTCCGACTAGTATATAGTGAATTTTAGGAATTGGGGAATTTGGGGTAAATGATCAGCTGAAAGAGAGGGGGTTATGAAGTTGGAAGTTTAAAAAGGAGGGAAATAGGAGGAAGAGGGAAGGAAATGGGTGAAATGAAGGGGTGGGGGTTTTAAATGTGAAGAATTTTAAAAAAAAAACCCCAGCCGGGTCGGGTCGGGTACGCTTCATTAATGATGCGACGAGTCCCCGACAAGGGTCCGTCGCAATGGCGACGGTCCGTCGTTGGTTCCGTCGTGTGTGCCCTAGTTTTGAAAATAACAGAAAGACGTACCTGGCACTACAGATTCATGCGACGATCTGTCGCATACATGACGGTCCGTCGATGTATCCGTCAGTGACTGGTGCAGAGTGATTTTCTGCAGAATTTCCTGGTGATGTGCCTTCAAATTTAAAACCCATTAGTAGAAAATTCTACCATTACTAAAAATAAAAACTATAAGTATTGGGTTTCCTCCCAACAAGTGCCCGATTGAACGTCGCGGCACGACTGAGGACACTTGATTACTCAGCCTTCATCAAGATGGTATGACTCTATCACTTAATATACCGATGCAGTATGCCCAAAATAGAGTTTTATTTGTTCTCCATTCACCTTAAACCGCACTCCCTCCTTGGCTTCTAACTCAACTGCTCCATGAGGGAATACTTGGGTAATCAAATAAGGGCCAGTCCATTTGGACTTGAGCTTGCCCGGAAACCAACGCGACCTAGAATTGTCTAAAAGCACCAAATCCCCAACCATAAACTCTCGTTTTTCACTTTTTAGGTCATTATCCGTCTTAATCTTTTCTTTGTAGGATACAACAGATACCGATTGGAGCTCACCACTCTGCCTCATGGACCTACAAATGTTGAAGGTCGCTTCTTCATTGTTCAACCGAAATTTCATCTGCCCCTTTTCCATATCAACTAAGGCTCTACCCGTAGCAAGGAATGGCCTCCCAAGAATAATAGGAACTTCAAAATCGACTTCACAATCAAGAATAACAAAATCTGCCGGAAATATGAATGACTCAACTTTTACTAGCACATCGTGGAGTATTCCTATAGGTCTTTTCACCTTTCGATCGGCCATCAGTAGCCGCATTGCAGTGGGCTTTGGGTTACCCAAATCCAACTTCTTGTATATCGAGAGGGGCATGAGATTTATGCTTGCCCCCAGATCACATAATGCTTTTGCAAAATGTAATGACTCGACTGTATAAGGAATAGTGAATGTACCCGGATCTTCTTTCTTTTGTACCAGAGATCTTATAGCAATAGCACTACAATGCTGCATTCTATCATCATCCTCGAAAGTGACCGATCTTTTCTTTGTAACCAGATCTTTCATAAACTTGGCATAACCGGGCATTTGTTCTAGAGCTTCTACCAAAGAGACATTGATAGAAAGTTGCTTCAACATTGTTATAAAACGCCGATATTTACCATCCTCGGTCTTTTTCACTAATCTTTGAGGAAAGGGGGTGGTGGTCTAGGCATGGGAATTACCTTTATAGGGACTTCTGCATCTTTTCCAGTGCTATCTTCTGATTCACCACTACCCTCTACCACCTTATCATTATCCTTTCTCACCTTTTCCTCATTAGACGGCATAGGTGGGTCAATGGTTTGCTTACCACCCCGAGTAGAGATTGCCATACAGTGTGCATCATTTTTTGGATTTTGGACAGTGTTGCTAGGAATAGTGCCCGATTTCCGTGTGTTCACAGTCGCAGATAATTGGGCCATTTGCAACTCAATATGCTTAATCGATATTGCATGTGTATCGACTTTCTGCCCAATACCCGCTAAATCACTCCTTAACTCTTTAATGTGCTCATCATTAGCATTGAACCTCCTCATCATTTTGTGCAACATATCCTCAACTCGCGCCATACTAACTCCACCATCCCTAGGAGTAACTTCACGATTTTGAGGAGGGACATAGGGCCCATTCCTATCATTCCTGTTACCATAGTTACCCCTGTTGAAGTTGTTTTCGCGGTTGTAGTTTCCATCTCGGACATAATGACCCTCTCGGTTATAGTTACCATAGATTCGACATTGGTTCCCTTGACCTTGGCACCAATTCTCCTGATTAGAGCCTTGGGAACTCGGTCGGAAACCCTCTCATCTGCTCGTTTACCGCATAGGAATCCTCCGCATAATAGCATTCATCATTTGGTGGTGGTGGTTTAGACAAGTAGTTAACTGCATTTATCCTTTCTGCACCCCCAATGATATGTTTTAATACCAACCCAAGCTCAGTTCTCATCTGAGCCATTTTTTCATGAATCTCATCTGTGGTAGGGTTGTGAGTGGACTATGCTACGAAGGTATTTCTCCCGGTATCTGACTTCCTAGTACTCCAAGCTTTATTGTTCTGGGAGATTTTCTCTAACTTTTCAGCAATCTCAGCATAAGGACACTCCCCATAAGATCCACCTTCTATAGTGTCCAACACCGCTTTATTATTATCATCCGGTCCCTGATAGAAATACTCCTTCAGTGACTCATCATATATACGGTGATAGGGGACGCTTCTCAACAACGAGGTGAATCTATCCAGGAACTACTAACTGACTCTCCTGGTAGTGCCACAAAGTTGTTTACTCTGTCTGTGGTTTAGTTTCTTGGAGACCGGGTAGTAGCGTGCTAAGAAAATGTCCCTAGTTGGTTCCATGTGAAAATTGAGTTGTAAGGGAGCTCAGTAAACCAAATAGCAGCCTCTCCCGTCAGTGGGAGTGGAAACACTCTTAGCCCTATTACATCCAAGTCCAAGTCAGGCCTCCTCACAACTTTTACAAACTGCCCTTACCTTAGCTATATGGGCATGTGGATCCTCAGAAGGTAGCCCTGAAAACAAACCTCTGGCAGTGAGCATTTGCATCAGGCTACTAGTTACCACAAAAGTGTGTCCTGGTGGTAGAGGGGGCAAGACAAGCGGCCCATTGGAGTCTGCTATATTGTCATAGCCTTTGTAGTATTCTTGGGGCCGTGGAGCTGGATGTTGTCCCCTTTGTTGGTGTTCACCCGGAGCATCGGGTAACAACTGACCATGAACATCAACCGGAACTGGGATATTCTGGTTTGGATCATCATCATTAATTCCCAAGTTTCGATTCATGTTGCGTAGTGTACGCTCTAATTCTTGATCGTATTGAATCAAGGGTTTTCTTCCTCTCCGTGTATTTGGCATACAAGGAAGATGGTTCTGCAAGAATCAAAAACAATAAAACAAAGTAAAATCAAGAAAATATCAACTAAACTATAGTAATAAGTTCAAGTTAATCTAAAAGCTACTTTCCCCGGCAACGGCGCAAAAATTTGATACGCTCAAACTTACTTCTTAAATAAGAAGTAAAGCGGCTGTATCAAGTAAAGAATCCAACTAATGAGGTTGGGATCGTTCCCACGAGGAAAATAGTTCGGACTTAACTTGAATCTATTATTACTACTATTTAGTCAATTATTTCCTTGGAAAGAAAAGACAATAAAAAGGGTTTTTTTACTTCTAAATGAATAAAAATAACTAGCTAAATTAAAGGAAACAACTAACACCTTCAAATGTTGGAGTTTAATCAATTAATCAAAGTAACTAGGGTTTACGTGTTCCCCACAGGTTCATAACTTGATAATTCTAACTATAACAATTCTTTTCTAGTATCTTGCATGCAAAATGATAAGTTATGTATTTCTAAATGCTTTGTCCGGCATCTAGAAAATTTCACTCCGCACCTTGGTCTGGCTACGTGTGTTGCTATACTAACCCTTACCTTAACCTCATATAAAGCATCGTATTTGATATTTGACTAAGTTATTACCTCGTACCAATCAATAATAGCCTATTAGATAGTATAAACTAAATTTATGTTGATAATTCTTTTCCTATTATCTACCTTCTTGGTCTGGCAAGTAGCATTAAGGCGAGTTCTAACGTTGGCCATCCGTTAAAAAGACTTCTAAGCGAAAGAATTATCAATACATGCAAGACACTATTCTAGAATTATTTTTTTAGTTAGGTTTTACCTCATTATTCGCCTATGGTTCCCACAACCCTAGTTATGGAGTTTAGTTACCCACAGTCATAATCACAATATTCAAATATGTAATATAAGAATTCATGCACGTACTTCAATGATAAAGAATAAAATCCAAAAGTTCACTTGATTAATCAGCAAAAGTCACCAACAATCAATTACAAGAGTCTAAAAATATTCATGAGTCTAACAAAGAGTCTAAAAATAATCAAGAGTCTAACAAAGAGTCTAAAAATAATCAAGAGTCTAACAAAGAGCCTAAAAATAATCAAGAGTCTAACCCCAAAAATGAGGTTTTTCAAACTATTTATAAAAAATAAAAACCTAATTATATAAGGACTCTATTTGCTGGAACTCCGTCAAAACGCGGCTGGGTCGACGGACCTCGCGACGGATCGTCGTGGTCACGACGGACCGTCATGGACTTCGTCGTCCCATACTTGTGCAATTTCTTCTGCTTCTCTCTTCATTACCCTCGACGGCAGGTATGATGGATCATCACAGGCACAACGGTCCGTCGGGGGTCTCCGTTCCATAACACTTGAACTCTTGAAAATTGTGTACTGGGACTACTTCTCTGATCTTCATGACGAACCAGCAGGGCGGACCGTCATGGCTACGACGGTCCGTCACGCCTTCCGTAACCCCACACTTGGTCAGAATTCCCCATCTTCCTTCAGCAGCTGCACTACGATGCCACCTACGGCCCGTCACGAGCACGACGAACCGTCACAAGCTCCGTAAGTGGTACTTTTCTGTTTCTCTTGCTCAAAAACCTCCGCATTCATCTTTTAGACAGATTTCCTGCAAATAAAGAGAAACTTACATAAAAATTAGTACAAAAAGGCTTTTGGACACACTAAACTTAAGGAAAAAGTATTAAAAATACCGTGAAACCACGGTATATCAATAATATTGCAATTATTAAAGAGGATACTGGTTTTTGTAAGAAGGATAATCCTATAAAGTACTTAGGATGCCCTCTATATATAGGAAGACAAAGAATCAACTATTACACAGATTAGAGGATAATGTGATTAAGAGAATCACTGGATGGCAATCTAAAATATTATGTTTTGGCGGTAAAATAACATTA
The DNA here is from genome assembly GCF_001406875.1 of Solanum pennellii. Lineage (NCBI taxonomy): Eukaryota > Viridiplantae > Streptophyta > Magnoliopsida > Solanales > Solanaceae > Solanum > Solanum pennellii. Next base: position 46,257,473 of record NC_028644.1, read on the forward strand.
GTAAAACATGTATTACAATCTATGCCTATTCATACTGTGGCTACAATTTCTCCACCTAAGACTACTTTGAAAGACATTAAAAATGTCATTGCTGAAATCTTTTGGGGGACTGAAAAGGAAAAGAAAAAATATCATCGGTCATCATGGGAAACTCTAGCAAAACCTACTGATGAGGGGGGGTATTGGGATAAGGTGATTGGAGGATATTTGTATGTCTTTCCAATATAAAAAATTGTGGGAATTTAGAACCAAACAATCCTTGTGGGGGCTTTTTTGAAGTCAAAATACTGTCAAAGATCTAATATAGTGGCAAAGAAATTTGATAATGGGCAGTCACTAGTTTAGAGGTATCTTACTAGAAATAGAGATGATGTTGAATCTCATATAAGTTGGAAGATTCTTTCAGGAACATGTATCTTTTGGTGGGATAATTGGCTTGGGGATGAACCTCTAGCTAAGTATTGTGACAATATTTTTAGTTTGAACAATATTAAAGTATCATATTTTTTAGAATCAGGACATTGAAAGGAATTGGAGGTTAGATTACATGCTCCTCCATTAATAGTCCCTATCATTCTTGGTACCAATATTCAGTACCAGGAAGACCAGCCTGACACAGCTAATTGGATACCTGCTGAAAATCGGCAATTCTCTATATCCACTTCCAGGGAAAACATAAGAAACAAACATACAAAGACCCTATTAAAAAAATTATTCTGCATAAAAAGTTACCTTTTAAAATCTTTTTCTTTATTTGGAGAGCTTTGAGGGGTATATTACCTACTAACGAAAAACTTCTTACTTTCGAAAATGAAGTTGCTGACTGTTATTGTTGTGATAGACCAGGGAAGGATGAAATAAATCACATTTTGGTGAATGGCCAATTTGCTAACTATGTTTGGCAGAAACATGCAGCACTGGTGGGCACACAACACATCAATAGCAATTTGTGGAGTTTATTAATACATCGGACAAGTCTTCGATATCAGAATGAGGTACAAAAAACTCTATTGCAAGTTTAGCTGATATTATTTGCTGGCATTTCAGGAAAAACAGGTGTGCAGTGAAGTATGGAGGGAAAAAAATCTGGTATACATAAAGTTCAGTATGCGATATTGAGAGACATCATCCAGGTGTTAATAGTCTCTTTTCCTAATATCCAATTTCCTCATACTTGGGGAGGTCTAATCAGCTTCATTGAGCAATGCAAGCAACAATATAAGGTCACTATGGTACAATGGGAAAAACCTCCAATTGAAATATATAAGCTGAAAACAGATGGTAATGGAATGCACAATCCATGTAGAATATGAGGGGATCTATTTTAAGAGATTACAAAGGAAAATTAGTTTATGCATTTTGTATTCCTCTTAGTTTTGGTACTAATAACACTGCCGAGAGTAAGGCTGCATTGCAGGGACTTAGTTTGTTTGAACAATATGGTTATGTCACGACCCGTATTCGGAATCCGAATTGCAACCGGCGTCGTTGACCTCTCAAAGGTCGCAAACAAGCCTTTTCTTGCATTCATCATATTCATATGGTTAATTTTAGCGGAAAATTTAAAACTTCTTAAAACATATGAAGCATACATAAACTTCATATAGTTATTACATAGTTACACTATATACTAAGCTCAAAGTAAAGAACAACCATCTATCATAAAGAATCAATTCAAAATAGAAGATGAATATATCATAAATAAGTTTACCAAACATGGCCTTATTATAATGCTTAGAAATGAAAGTATGAAAGAAACGCTAGTGACAACATCCACTAGCTATGTCTACTAGTAGGCTAAACTGAAACTGTAGCATCCTCGAAATCAAGAGGACCTACCAAATGGTCTGGTGCACGCTGATGTCCAAACTTCTGCAATGAATCTTTAATATGCTCTCTGACCTGCACCTATAAAAATAATAAATTGTATAGGATTAGTACACCACTTGTACTAAGTATTGGTGTATGCACAGATACACATAAGGGTATGCATGATCAAGGAAAGCTCTTCCTAAACAACTTGCCATTTCGTGTAAGTGACATCACTAGACTTTCCTAATTCGTTATTTGTGAATTGTGGTATGAATATGACGTATTTTAATGCATTCAAAGAACACAACTCATTTTCTATGTGATTAAAAAACATTAGAATCATCAACATAATTTTAGAACCACCCAGGAGAGAAATAAAAAATTTAATAAACCCCAACTCGAGAGCTCCCATTCCTATACTTTTAGTTTTATTTTAACTCTTTTTCTTATTCTTGTTGTGTAGTTCAACAATTCATTTAGTCCTATGTTTTACATACAAGTGCAATTATTCATTGTAGTCCCATACCCACAATGAATCAAGTAAGAAATCCAAGGACTGAGGAAATATTTCACTACCTTACAATGAGTCATTCGTTACTCTATGTATTCATTAACATTTCATACGCCAGTTTCTATTTGCTATGCCATCTGTTTCATTACTTTCATGGTAGGGAAGTTATATGGATTTTAGTTGTCATTATGTGTCAACTTACCTTTATTGGCATCATATAATAAGTCATTATAGGCCAATCTTATTTGGCCTTGCCCATTATTTGCTGAAACTTCATAAGTATTGATATTGGAAATAGACATTCTTAAGATCTTCTTCATAGCTCACTTTGAACATACTTTCCGTCATCATTCTTTCTTTCTTTAATAGAGACATCTTTAGAAGTAATATCATGCGAGCTAACATGAAATCCAGTGTCTTCCCCACACCGAAAAGAGGTTATCTCACTGGCCAAGGTGAAATCGAAACGTACCTAGCTCTCTTAGGTGGAAACCACAGACTAATTCCTATTTTTGCTAGACATAGTTCAAAGACTAGGGAATTAAGGAGACTACTTATCCACCTTGGTGGTAGCCTCATCTCATGAGACTTACACGTTCAAGCACATGCTCATAACTAGTCTATCGGTTCTTTGCTCACTTTCATTATCTTCTTTATCTTTTAGAGTAGACTCAGACATTATGGAAGCTTACTTCTAGATTGAGATTTACTTGCTATATTGATGACTTGTCATCCTTACCCTACATTGATGAAATGTGAATTATCCTTACATATCATCCTTTTTGTGTTAATGATACTAGTCTCACACATTCTAACACCTTCATTCGTGAGTATTTTTAACATACTAGCTTAGGTGTAAGTGAGGCTTGTATCACTTCCTTTAACACCTCATTCTGGTCATTTCTTTAACTTAGACCTCATTAGTTATGCTATTTCTCGCATTACTTATTTACTTTAGTGTAGTAGCTTCATATCATTGATTATGGACGATGAACACTTCATTAAATGAGTTTCATATGTTCATATATCATTCTTGTAGAACATGTTAGGAGTTGTCCCAATGAATGGCATGCTCTTGGATATGAGTTCATTGAATTAGTTTAGAAGTGCTTATTTTGTCATTTCTTTACTCTTACTACACAAGATTGGCATATGATTAGTCTTGGCCTAAACACTTGGATATTAAACTATATAACCATTTTTGTTGGCATAAGCCAATTTTACGTGTCTTCATATTTAAATTCAATATGTATGAACCATTAGCCAATACTTTAATCATTTAACATAAATTTATAGCCATTTGTATGCATCCTTTTTGGGACAATTTACTGTTAGCCAATTTATTGGCATAAGATAAGTAATACACTCAAGATGTGAATTCATGGATGTTGTTTTAACCAATATTAGTTCATGACTTTAGGGATAGCATTTTTAAACATTTTTGACAGCATCATATTAACATTTGATGAATATAACATCTTCATAACGTCACAATAATAGCAACTCAACATTCGGACAAACACATAAACACTTAAACATTTACAAACATAACTAGCATACCCTAGATTCTTAATTAACGTTGTAAACATTTAACTTCATACGATTACAATTTCATAGGTTCATTCGAAATTCATAATTCAATAACCCTACATATTAAGATCATCCATCACAACTTACCATCAACATGATCTCTAACCGATTCAACATTGAAATCGTACAAGGATACTAGGGAAAGGAAGTTTGACGAGAATGATGGGAACAACCCTAGTTTTCAAGATCTCATGAATCGTTCAAAGGAAAGTAATCTTGGAGAAAGAATTTTAGGAGAGAAATACATACCTTCAGTAGAACTTAATCTACGATTAACACCTTGAATGAAAACTTGAAGAAATCTTTGAATTGCCTAAGAACGTCGATGGAAACTTTTCCGTTTTTGCTTTCATTGTTTCCTGATTGGCGTTTTGTGAAACTCTAGTGTTTGAACGTGAGTATAAGTCTTAGGAACTGATCTTGACTCATTCATCTAAGGTTTAATAATTTAATTAAATAAATAAATTAATTAATTAGTAAAAAGCCCCTCCTAGATTGACTAGAACTAGGAAAACACAACACTTAGTCAAATGTGAAATTTTTCCTAAGAATTTCGTTTTGCCCCTTTAAATTAATTAATTTAATGGCTAATTTAATTAATTAAGGGACATATGGTAATTAATAAAGTACCCCTAAGTCGTTGGAACTATAACTAACCCTTTTGGACCATCCTAGGTTAAGTACTAGGATGTTTCTTGAGTTATACTACGTTAGTGTAAGAATTTCAGTTTGACCCGTTTAACTTAATTAATTATATGGTTAATTTAATTAATTAAGTGATTTAGGACAATTACTAAAGTACCCTTAAGTCGTTCTAACCATAACTAACCCTTTGAACCATCCTAGGTTAGGTACTAGGTTGTCTTTTTCTTTTCTTAACAGAAATCTAGAAATTGCTTTGTGATTTCGGTTTTTCCCTTTTAATTTAATTAATTAAGCTGCTAAATTAATTCAATAAGTATCCTAGGGTAATTAATAAAGTATCCCTAAGTTTTTCGGACGATAACCAACCTTTTCGACCATCCTAGGTTAGGTACTAGGTTGTCTCTATAACTAGTACTAGGTTAATGTCAACCAGGTTTAGTCCTAGGTTGTCGGGTGCACTAGTGGGTCCATTTCGGTTATTCCTAGGTTAGTTAGATAGTTAGGACAACTAGTTAGAGCCTAGAGTTGGTTAGGTAGTTAGGCCCCACAAGGAGGGACCCGTCTGCACATGCTACCCTGTAACTACCATAACCTAATTTGATTAGGGTGATCCCCTCCTTTGGCCGATTCCCACATGTGTTGCCCATGTGCTTGCACATGGGTTGGTTGTACTTTCCTAACTAATTAGCACGCACATGGGTTGGTTGTACTTTCCTAACTAATTATTCTTGATGGCCATTTGGGAATGTTTACTTATTGTCCCAAGGACCCTCACTATGTGGGTACTGCTTAATTTACATGATCATTTTAAATGGTCATGTGCTATGGTACTAGGCTTAACACTTGGATGCCTAGTACATAGTGCATTGGGTTTACAACTCATCATTTTTACTAGATTAGGGTCTTCATTGCAGGTACATTTTTTAAACAAGCTCATTAATACTTAGAAAAATTTGATAACACCCTTTAAGCCAATATTTTCTAATATGCCCAATATTTTGCTTATTCAGGTATTATATAGAAATTGGCTAGTACCCCTTAGCCTATTTTCTATACTATGCCCAATATTTCTCAATATTGGGCATTGGAATGCCTATGTATCCCCAAAACGCATTCTTAAAGACCTATTGGGCTCTTCACTCGACATGTAATTTTCTGGAATGTTACTTTATATCCCCCCTTAGGAACATTCGTCCCGGAATGATACTACACATCATTTAACACAAAGAGGGTGATTTTCGAAAGTTACTTCAACATGCTGAAACTTTTCTTTTTTGTGAATATCTGATTCACACTTATTTGGATGATGCATAACATTCAAGCTTATCTGAAGCTTCATATTTGATATTTAGGAATTTTCTTCTCAATCACAATTAACTTAATGCACATCACAACTCATGTAACACAAAAATCATGTCTACGCTATACAAAAACAGTCACATGAAATGCAAACATGACTTTGTTTTAACTCACGTCTTGCAATTATAAGACATACGATTAAAGACTTACAACACCAAATTGATTAATGCGCTAAAACTTAGAGTTTCTTACACAAAAACTAGACTTAGGAAGAGTACACCTAATCTTAAGAACTGAACAAATGAGGGTAGGGGGATCTCGTATCAGCCTCAGCCTCCCATGTTGCTCCCTCAACAAGATGGTACCTCCATACACCCTTACAGTGGAAACCTCTTTGTTCTTCAATCGTTTCACTTGGTGCTCTAAAATTTCAACGGGAACCTCTTCGTAACAAAGGTTCTCATCGACTCCTAGCCCCTTAGATAACATCTTATTTGCCTTAAGATTTGAACCTAATGAAGTCCAACTTAATTTTAAAGGGACTTGCTACTATGCCATCTATTTCTCTACATACCCCTTCAGCCCTAACACTGTCTCATATTGGAGTAATTACTAGAAAGGGTTCATGTAAGATCTCAGGAAGTAAATAAAATTTACTATCCACTAAAGGAGTAACAAAAGACAAGGTAGATCCTGGATCTAATAATGCATAAACAGGAAAGGAGAAGACAAGCAAGTTACTAGTATCCACATCCGTAGACTTCTCTTGTTCCTCTGTCCCTTTCAACGCATATAACCGCTTTCTCTTGGGGGTTTGGCTGTAGCATTAAGATTTGGCCAAGGCTGCGCATCTGTCCTGGCCTGATTTCTTACATGTGGGCAGTCCCTGACTATATGCCCACTCTTGCCGCACCCATATAAGCCATTAGTACCTACGAAACTCACCTCCATGCGAACGACCACACTTATCACACGACTTGGTATCACGCTGGGCATTTCTATCATTGCCCTTCTTGTCATTAGTATTCTTAGAATGAGTAGGATTTCGTGAGTGCCTCTTGAACTTAGGCATGTTCTGGACTATAAATGAGCCTATACCCGAGCTAGAACCAGTCGATACGCAATCTTAGGCTTCTTACCTTCATTAACTCTCCTCTTACTACAACTCTCCTCCACTTGATGAACATGCACCATCAATCTTCCCAGATCCATGTTGCCATGAAACATGGTTGACCAACAATATTCTACTAGATCCTCCAACACGCCAGTCACAAATCTTCTCATCTCATCGCTGCTATTTGCCACCAGAGAAGAAGGATACTTTAAAACTTTAACAAACTTCAAGGAATACTCCTTGACATACATACCTCCCCTTCTCAGGTTGATGAAATATTCAACCTTGGCTTCACGTTGCACTCTGGGAAAGAACCTCTCTAGAAAGGCAGTGTTGAGAACATCCAAAGTGATGGGGACATCTTCTCGTGCTCGTCCATCTGCCTATATCTGGTACCAAACCTATGCCACATCCTTGAGCTGATATGCAGTCCACTTAGCCTTCCCCTCCTCATCAACTCCCATGGCACACAAAATCTTGTGTACCTCATCTACGAACTCCTAAGGATCCTAATTTGTCTTGAATCCATAGTAAATTGGGGGATTCATTCTGGTGAAGTCCCTCAGCCTGCTAGCCATGGTGCTAGCATGCGGGTTCTCTCTGGGAGCACCCACTCTTGTGGCTTAAGCCGTGATGTCTTGGGCCTGAGTGGTGATGACATCTGCCATCTGCAGCAATGCTTCCCTCACTTCACCATTTATCAACCAAGGTGGGTTGACCGGCACTTGAATTCCAGCAGCTTGGGCTTGAGGAGGAAGCTTGGTTTCCTCCAGTAGCTGCTTCCTTAACTCTTCCCACAACATTCTTCCTCGTGTCGATCTTCCTACACGTATACACAAGAAGGAAGTTTGATGCTGGTATGAAAAAAAATGTCAAAGCTCTACACGGCACGATATAGAGTAGAAGAAGGAAATATTCTTAACATCACTTAGTCTCTAAGTCATGATTGTGGCGCACTTCACAACCATAATTTAGAAAAACGTAACGTGGTTGTTTTGGAGATTTAGTTCCTAGGTAATTTAACCTGATGCTCTGATACCAAGTATCACGACCTGGATTCGGAATCCGAATAGCAACCGGCTTTGTTGACCTCTCAGAGGTCGCAGACAAGCCTCTTCTTGCATTCATCACATTCCTCTGGTTAATTTTAGCGGAAAATTTAGAACTTTTTAAAACGTACGAAGTTTACATAGACTTCATATAGTTATTACATAGTTACATCATATACTAAGCTCAAAGTAAAGAACAACCATCTATCATAAAGAATCAATTCGAAATAGACGATCAATATATCATAAATAAGTTTGCCAAACACGACATTATTATAAAGCTTCGAAATGAAAGTATGTAAGAAACTCTAGGGACAACATCCACTAGCTATGGCTACTACTAGGCTAGACTAAAACTATAGCATCCTTGAAATCAAGAGGACCTACCAAATTGTCTGGAGAACACTGATGTCCAAACCGTTGCAATGAATCTTCAATCTGCTCTCTGACCTGCACCAATAAAAATAATAAATTGTAAAGGGTTAGTACACCACTTGTACTAAGTATGGGTGTATGCACACATACACATAAGTCTTAAGTCTATACATGATCAAGGAAAGCTCTTCCTAAACAACATGCCATTTCTTGAAAGTGACTTCACTAGACTTTCCTAATTCATTATTTGTGAATTGTGGTATGAATATAACGCATTTTAATGCATTCAAAGAACACAACTAATTTTCTATGTGATTAAAAGACATTAGAATAATCAACATAATTTTAGAACCACTCGGGCGAGAATTCTAAAATTTAATAACCCCCAACCTCAGAGCTTCTATTCCTATACTTAGTGTTATTTTCAGTCTTTTTCTTCTTCTTGTTGTGTTTTTTAATAATTCCTTTAGTCCTATGCTTTACTTACAAGTGGAATGATTCATTATAGTCCCATACCCACAATGAATCAAGTAAGAAATCCAAGGACTGAGGAAATATTTCACTACCTTACAATGAGTCATTCGTTACTCTGTGTATTCATTAACATTTCATACGCCAGTTTCTATTTGCTATGCCATCTGTTTCATTACTTTCATGGTAGGGAAGTTATATGGATTTTAGTTGTCATTATGTGTCTACTTACCTTTACTGGCATCATATAATAAGTCATTATAAGCCAATATTATTTGTGCTTGCCCATTATTTGTTGAAACTTCATTAGTATTAATATTGGCAATTGACATTCTTAAGCTCTTCTTCATAGCTCACTTAGAACATACATTCCATCGTCATTCTTTCTTGCTTTCATAGAGACATCTTTAGAAGTAAGATCATGCGAGCTAACATGACATCCAGTGTCTTCCCCTCACTTAAAAGAGGTGATTCACCAATTAAAAGGAATCTATATCATGTGAGCTACACATGAAATCCAGTGTCTTCCCCACACCGAAAAGGGGTGATTCCCGGGTAAGGTGAATCCATATCAAGTGCTCACTCCACACCGAAAAGGAGTGTCTCACGGCTATGGTTAACCAAGAACATGTTTGATCATTAACCGATATAGATCAGGTGCGCTAGACATGAAATCCAGTGTCTACCCCACACCAAAAAGAGGTTATCTCACTGGCCAAGGTGAAATCGAAACATACCGAGCTCTCTTAGGTGGAAACCACAGGCTAGTTCCAACGTTGGCTAGACATAGTTCGAAGACTAGGGGCTTAAGGAGACTACTTATCCACCTCGGTGGTAGCCTCATCTCATGAGACTTACACGTGCAAGCACATGCTCATAACTAGTCTATCGTTGCTTTGCTCACTTTTATTATCTTCTTTATCTTTTAGAGTTGACTCAAACATTATGGAAGCTTGCTTCTAGATTGAGATTTACTTACTCTATTGATGACTTGTCATCCCTACTTTACATTGATGAAATGTGAATTGTCCTTACATATCATCATTTGGTGTTAATGAGACTAGTGTCACAAATTCTAACACCTTCATTCGTGAGTATTTTTCACATAGTAGCTTAGGTGTAAGAGAGGCTTGTATCACTTCCTTTAACACCTTATTCTGGTCTTTTCTTTTACTTAGATCACATTAGTTATGTTATTGTTCACGTTACTTGCTACTTTAAGTGTAGTAGCTTCATATCATTGATTATGGAAAATGAGCACTTCATTCAATGAGTTTCATAAGTTCATATATAATTCTTGTTTAACATGTTGGGAGTTGTCCCAATGAATGGCATGATCTTGGATATGGGTTCATTTAAATAGTTTAGAAGTGCTTATGTGGTCATTTCTTTACTCTAACTACACTAGATTGGCATATGACTAGTCTTGGCCTAAACACTTGGATATTAAACTACATAACCATTTTTTTTGGCATAAGCCAATTTTACGTGTGTTCAAATTTAAATTTAATATGTAAAACCATTTTCCAATACTTTAATTATCTTACATAAATTTATAGCCATTTGCATGCATCCTTTTTGGGACAGTGTACTGTTAGCCAATTTATTGGCATAAGATAAGCAATACACTCAAAATGTGAATTCATCGAGGTCCTTTTAACCAATCCTAGTTCATTATTAGGGATAACGTTTTTAAACATCTTGGACAGCATCACATTAACATTTGATGAATATAATATCTTCATAACATCACAATAACATCAAGTCAACATTCGGACAAACACATCAACACTTAAACATTTACAGACGTAACTAGCATATCCTCGATTCTTAATTCACGTTGTAAACATTTAACTTCATACTATTACAATTTCATAGGATCATTCGACATTCATAATTCAAGAACCCTACACATTAAGATCAGAAAGCACCACATACAAACAACATGATATCTAACGTATTAAACATTGAAATTGTACAAAGATACTAGGTAAAGGAAGTTCGATGAGAACGATGAGAACAACCCTAGTTTTCAAGATCTCATGAATCGTCCGAAGGAAAGTACCCGTGGAGAAAGAATTCCAGGATAGAAACCCATACCTTAAGTATAACTTAATCTACGACGACCACCTTGAATGAAAACTTAAAGAAATCTTTGAATTGCCTAAGAACGTCGATGGAAACTTTTCCGTTTTTGCTTTCGTTGTTTACTGATTGGCGTTTTGTGAAACTCTTAGTACTTGAACGTTAGTGTAAGTCTTAGGAACTGATCTTGACTCACACTACACCATTTTAGGTCTACAGCCACGCTTATTCTGGACTACATTTGTAAAGTTTTGCCTAAAGTAGTTTTGGGAACGCTTTTAAAGCGTAACCAAAACTTTTAAATTTTAGCTACGATAATTTTGGCAACACTTCAAAAGTTCACTCTTTAATGGTATAAGATACACTTTATAAGTTTTGTTAAAATATAAAATAAATGGCTACAATAATTTACATATATGGCCACACTTATAAAGTGTGCTTTGTTTTAATTGTAAAAAAACACATTAAAAGTGTGACCTTAAAATTTTCACTAAAATATAATATTCCCTCCAACATTTTTAACTCTCCCTCCCATTTTTATTGGCAAAGAAAAAACTAATTAATAAAACATTAATAATTGATAAAACCTTTTTCTTCTTCAGGGTCCATAACACTTTACTCTTTTCTCCAGAAGACGGTTTACTCCTTCTCCACCTTTATTGAGCTGAAGACGAAGGCCTAATTGAAGAGTTGAGCTGATGATGGAGAATTAAGCTGAAGATCGAAGAACTGAGTTGAAGATTTCTTTAATACCTGTTATTCGCTTCTCATCGTATTGTCTTAGGTCATTCAGTGTTTCCTTTTTCTTATCTAAGTTTAATCTTATATAACTGTAATTGTCTCCATGAAATGCCTCTGCATTTTTCAATATTATCTCTCGTAACGAAAGCTGATTGAAATATGGGGCATTTGGTAGGTTGATTTTCACATGTTGCCCAAAACCTAGGAGGAGGATGGATATGTTTATTATTCATTACGAATTTAAGTTTTATCTACTTAATGATGTAATTTGTAAGTATAATTTGGTTGGTTCTAAAAGGGTTTTACCCCCCTCTTTTCTTAAGACACCAATTTGTGTTGGGTGTTATGTTTTTACTTGAGCCGAGGTCTATCGGAAACAACCTCTCTACCTTGGGTAAGGTCTAGGTGCACACTACCCTTCTCAAACCCCACTTGTGGAATTACAAAGGGTATGTTGTTGTTGTTGTTACCAACTCATGCTGGGTATAGACACTTACCTGCAGTTGGCTTCTAAAACCATTTGATGATTTGAAAAATTCTTTCTTTGTTAGTTGGAAACTCTATTTCACCATTCTAACGCCAATGGTCGGTTTAGCAGAGTTGGAAGAGTTTCAAATCTGTGTAAATGCTCTTAATAGAGTTTTTCTCTTCTGTGATGGGGTTTTGTATTATCTTATTAATGATGATGTTGCAACAGCCTGATTGTTATATTCTCGTATGAGCTGATTAAGTCTTATCTCAGAGAAGTGCGCTCGTGTAGTCTCCTATGTTTGCCTGTGAGGTTTCAAGTCAATATCTACAACTTATACGAGGGATGATGACTAATCCTGCTAACTAAGAACACCACGTCCAAATCCTTGTACCATTCTGTCTCTTGTAGTTCCATACCCAGTACCTTTTGAACCTCAACAGTGTTTGTGGGGATTAGAAATCTTCTCCTGATTTATAAATTTCAGTAGATGTGCACAGCATTTCTTGTGGTGGTGGCATATAAAATTCTAAACTTTTCTTCAACTTCCATATTAGAATTGTTGTGACTGCATGGTGTCCTCATATTTCCCTTGTTAAAACCCACTGTATTTTGATTTGTGACATGTCCTTTACAATTTTTTGAAATCTCAGTTGTCGTAGAATGTTATAATCCCTGTGGAGAACCTTGATGTGGAGGGCTTAATGCTTCAGAAGGCAATTGTTATTCGCCTCATGGATGACTTTGCTGCCAAGAAGGCCTCAAAATATCTTGGTTACTTTATGGATCTAACTACATTGGAGAGGATTGGGAAAGGAAAAGTTCAAGAACACACTGGTGAATTGATGTGCTTTTTCCTGTGGAATTAAGTTGTGTTACCTTCAAGATATTCCGTGGAGAGATCTTGAATGGGGTTGATGACAAGATCTTGAAGCATGCTGTCTTTTTGTAATGTGGCCCCATAGACAAGGTTTACCTCTCTCATCAGAAGATGGCGGATTATAAGTATGTGCCCGGAGAAAATCCAATCTTTATGAATGAGAATATGTCAAGAATTGAGAAATACAGTGTGGTGTGTTTCATCATGGTTGGAGCAAGGTATGCGGAGGTGGAGAAGGAATCCAAGCATTCGTGATCTTGGAGGGTGATTATCTCGGACCCCATCTCACAAAATTCTGTTTATATTTCGGTTATTCACCATGATTGTCTCATTTTGGACATAGAAGAGTCACATGTAAAGCTAACTACTGTACCTATATCTATGTTTAGTACTATTTGAATTGAATGTGACTTTTCTGTTGATGTTGCAGAACCTCTCTGAAGTGTCTTTACTGATTTGGTTTCTTAATCCCTCAAGTAGTCATATGAATGTTATAAGGTGTAGCATGTCTTCACATATACATTTACTTACATTTCATGATACCCATAAGTTCATTATAATAATTTTTTATAGGAAACTTCTCATCCCTATTACATATGTTTAGTGACTTCATATAGGAAATTTGTGCTTTTCTTATTGGATTAGTGTTTCGGGTGTCATACATATGTTGCTTTTTAGTTTTGCTTCGCTTCTTTCTTCTAAAAGAAATGATTGCAAGCATTCTGAAGTATGGACTTGTTGGTTAATATCCATCCAGGATAAACTCAAGTTATGGCATTAGTGTTCATCTTTTCCCTGCCAACTAACTGTAGTAAGATCAGGTAGTGTTGTTTTCAGCTTTTGATTTTCTGTCAAAACTGATTTTTTGTGCAATATAGACAGAGGAAGGAGCATATTACAGGTGCATTTTAGAAATAAGTCAATTCGATCAGTAGAACATGTAATGATATGTCATAAACGATTTTTCTGAAAATAGTGGGTAGTGATAACATTCATAGTCCTTAAGGTTTGTGTGGGGGGGGGGGAGGTTATCTGATACTTCTTGTGTAGTTTTGCTGGTAAAACTGGTTGAATGCTTGCCGTAATGTATGCCTCTGGCTATATGCTATGATGTACACATTATTGCATTTGTTCTTTTTCAAAGAGAAGGAAAGTTTGCGCTATTGAGAGGGCGCAAACGCAGGTCGAAAGAACTTGTTCAAAGAAGGGTGATATTGTTTTTGCTCAATTTAGTGCTCATAACTCATGGAACCGAGCAATGGTATGTGATCCAATAACTCTATTGCTGTTAATTTATTTTATTTACTTAGTTCCATACGCCTTTAAAAGTTGAAGATATGACTTGAATTACTGAGTACCCTAACTTTGTGTTATTCTATTATATCAATGTAAATTACTAGTTTTGATAGTTGTATGATGTCAAACAATTAAATATATTGTTATGAATGTCTATTCTTCTTTTGGTACCATTTTTGAGTTATTTTACGTCATAATAAAATGTTATCACTTCATGGTAAGAAAATTGAGCACAACTTGTTAATAACTAGGTGTTGTCTCTTGAATTAATTTGGAACTGTGATATGTGATATGCAATTTGGAAATAATATGAAACTTGAACTGTAATCTGCAATCTTAAGTTTGGTTTTAATTGTCCAAAAGAAGTATAATAGCAACTTGAATTTGTTCATCACAAAGCAGTGGATTCTTATAAGAGAGAGAAGCATGCCAGAGATACAGCAGAGAAACTACAAGTTTCCCTTTCAGAAGAGCTCGAAAGAGCTCAACTAGACATTGCAAGTGCAAATCAGAAGGTAAGAAAGAATCTCAGGTATATTGGTTTGGCTTCATTACAGTTTTGAATCCATTGGTAAGAACATAGGTTAAAAATCCTAATATCTGCAGATCCAGTCACTAAGTAATACATACAAGGGGTTACAAGAGTACAACAAAAAATATAGGATTATAACACTAGTAGGCTCCAGAAAGACCTTGGTACAGTCAATTAAACACTGAAGCGCGTAGAGAAAGAGAAAGCTGCAGTGGTTGAAAATCTCAGTGGACTAAGGGGCCATTATACTTCTTTAAAGGAACATTTCACTTCTTCTAGAGTAAGTCTTTGATTAGTTGTTTCTTCTGCTTTTGCTATTAAATTTGCTTGCATCACTAGTGATACTATCATGAACTGTTATTATAGAATTTGTAAAGTGAACTAAAAAATACGGAGTCGGCAATCATTTATCAGGAACTGCTGCAATCTGGAACTGATCTGGAACTTCTTGCCTCCTTAGTAACTTTTGCAATCTGATTTTGTTGCACATTTCAAATTTGTAGGGAAATGGAGGTGATCAAACTTGAAGGGTCACGACAAGTCAATTGATCTCATTTAAGTGGATGGTGAAGAGTCTTTGAACTATTGTGGAAGTTTGAATACATTATGTTTGATTTTGTGAATATATTCATTGGTGTAATATATTGAACTATAGTAAGAGTACTTTTTGAACTATTGTGTACACATTTAGAATATTGCTTTATAAATACGTGTATGTACACAATAAATATTATGTTTTGAAGTTTATGGAAAATCAATAAATTTGAATTCTTATTAGCTAATTTAATGCTTGAGATTATTTATTGCAAAACAATATTGGTGTATTTTACTTAGAAATTGTGGCATATAAATTGTGTATGCATATGGTAAAAGACTACACTTCAAAGTGTTGTCATACATTGGATATAAAAGGCAAACACACTTCATAATTGTGGGCAATATGGTAGAAAAGGCCACGCTTAAAAGTGTAGCAGCTGAGGCAACACTTTTAAGCGTAGTTGCAAAGTGTGGCCTTTTTGCCTATTAGGCTACGCTTGAAAGTATCGCTGCTAAGGCCACACTTTTAAGCGTAGCTGAAAAGCGTGGTCTTTTTGTCATTAAGGCTACGCTTAAAAGTGTAGCTGATAAGGCAACACTTTTAAGCGTAGCTGCAAAAGCGTTATGGGACTTTCAGCCACCCCTGAAAAAGTGTGGCTCAAAGTCAAAAAGTGTGGCCTTTTATCAAAGGCCACACTTTTTCATAGTTTAGGCCACACTTTTCTAGGGTGGTTGTAGACATAAAATGTTGTAGTTTCATTAAACTAAGGTTAAATAGGTTAATTAAATAAATAAATAAATAAATTACTAAAAAGGCCCTCGTAGATTGACTAGAATTAGGAAAACACAACGCTTAGTCAAATCTAAAATTTTTCCTAAGAATTTCGTTTTTCCCCTTTAAATTAATTAATTAAATGTCTAATTTAATTAAATAAGAGACCTAGGGTAATTACTAAAGTACCCCTAACTCATTGGAACTATAACTAACCCTTTTGGACCATCCTAAGTTAAGTATTAGGATGTTTCTTGAGTTATACGAGGTTAGTGTAAGAATTTTTGTTTGACCCCTTTAATTTAATTAATTGAATGGTTAATTTTATTAATTAAGTGACCTAGGGTAATTACTAAAGTACCCTTAATTCGTTATAACCATAACTAACCCTTTGAACCATCCTAGGTTAGGTATTAGGTTGTCTTTTTCTTGTCTTAACCGAAATCTTGAAATTGCTTTGTGATTTCGGTTTTGCCATTTTAAATTAATTAATTAAGCTTCTAAATTGATTAATTAAGTAGCATAGGGTAATTACTAAAGTATCTTTAAGTTGTTCGGACCATATGATATGCTCAAATTTACTTCTCCAAAAGAAGTATAAGGGGTCGTATCAAGTAAAGAACCCAACTATGAGGATCGGGTCGATCCCACGAGGAAAATTGTTTAGACTTAACTTTAAGCTACAATTACTTCTATTTAGTTAAGTCCTTTACGAAAACATGTAATAAAAGGGGGGTTTTAAATAACAAAAGGAATTAAATATTTCTAAGTAAACAAGTAGCAAGTATGAATATTTGTTATTTACCAAGTGATGAGAGTAACTAGGGCATAAGTGTTCCCCACAGGTTCATAACACGGTAACTCTAGCTATAACAATCCTTTCCTAGTATTTTTCATGCAAAGTGGTAAGTTATGTATCCCTAATTCCTTTGTTCGGCAACTAGGGAATTTCACTACGCACCTTCGTCCGACTAAGTGTGTATACTTTACAAAACCTTACCTTTACCTCATATTAAGCGTCATAATTGATGTATGGATTAGTTTTTACTTCGCACCAATCGATACTAGCATATTAGATAGTGTATACTAAATCTACATTGATGATTCTTTTCTTATTGTCTAGATCCTTGGTCCGGAAAGTAGCAACAACCCGAGTTCTAACGCGTGCACTCGTTAAAAAGACTTCTAAAAGAAAGATTTATCAATACATGCAAGACACTATTCTAGAATTGTTATTTTAGCTAGTTTTTACCTTATAAATACCCATGGTTCCCACAACCCTAGTTATGGATTTAGTTACCCATGTTCATAATTATACAATTCATATTGATTAGACAAGAATTCATGTACTTACTTTGATGAGATTGAAGAAAATCCAGAAAATCACTTGAATTCGGGAAAATAATGCAATAAACGTTTCTAGAAAAATAAAGTATTTTCCAAAACCCAATATACAACAACCAATATTACAAATCAAATAAACAACCAAGAGTCTAACCCCAAAAACAAGGTTTTTGCAAGTATTTATAATAAAGAAGTCCTAACATAAAAAGGAAATCTATTTAAGGTATCTGCCTAAAAACGCGTCTGAGTCGACGATCGGACCGACGGACCGTCGAGGCCACGACGGACTGTTGAGGCCTCCCGTCGTTCCATACTTAGAATCTTTTTTAGCTGCTTTCTTCTCCAACTCACTGTTACCATCGACTAACCAGAATGGCGGTTCGTTGAGTGCACGACGGTCCTTCGATAGCTTCCGTTTCTCCACAATTAGAATCTTTTAAAGACGGCTACTGGGGCTACTTTCTGTTAGCTATGATGGATGTGTAGGACGGTCCGTCGTGGAGATGACGGTCCGTCGATAGCATCTGTAACCCCACACTTGGTCAGAATTCCCCGATCTTCCTTCAGCAGCATTTTCTTCAAACGACGGTTTCCACCTATGGATAGTCGAGGGATCGACGGAACGTCGATGGCTCCGTAGGTCATCACTTCTATAATTTCAGCACAGTTTGTCCGCAATTTCATTCTGGATAGTTTTCCTGCAAACAAAGAGAAAAATACATCAAAACTACTACAAAAAGGCCTTAGACACACATTTAACTTAAGGAAAAACCATTGGAAGTACCGTGACACAAGGGTACATCAACACCCTCAACTTAAATTCGCACTATGACTCACCATAAAACCTTTGTACAAAAGTATCCTTATTTTAGCTTTCGCAATCTCTATCTATCAATCCCAATTATGTTAATCATGTTTAGGCATGCTATCACCAATAGGCTCGCTCCTGTGGATCAGACCATGACACAGACTCACCACACACCGACACCTATCCTCTTTGATATCTCACCAAGGTACCAATATTCCGGTATTGCAACTAGTGTCCTCACTTCAAAACAACATCCTCATTTTTCACAAAATTATTTTTGTTTGAGTATAAGGATTATTTTTTTCAACACTCGCTCTCAGAATAACTTCAAACCTAATTTATACTTGTTGCCATAGGCTTGCCCTTATTTTCACTACTTTAAGTTCACCATAATAGACTCTTAGGATCACGATAGAACTTCCTTAGCTTGTAACTTAGGCTCAGGGTCAGGGAGGGTACATTTGGATGTATTTTAGTGACTTATTGCCCTCCTTCACATAACGGCTAAGCGTTCTACCATTTCATCATTTAATTCCGCCCTATTTCTTAATTTTTTTATATTCTTTCGCCTTACTTTTCTCCATTCTTTCTCCTTTTGTGTAAGTGATTTTTTTTTAAAAAAAATTCACTTTGCTTTCAACTTTTCTTGAGTCACTTTTATTTTGTTCTTTATCTTTCTTTATTCTTTCAACACCACATTCCGGAGCATTCCTCAACTATCCACCCTCAACTTATGGTTTTGCCTTGAGTCAAGGTACACAATACCCAAGGTTGGGTCAGGGCCACGACAAGGTTGTTTTCTACATTAGCCACTCTCAACCTATGCTTTTGGCATAAGCTGAGGTGCACATGTCCAAGGAGGGACCACGGCCAACACATTGTTCCCAGAAAATATCAGTTGGGGTTAAAAAGAAAGGTCTATTTTGTTCCCAAATCATTTGGATCAAGAAGGGATTAATTTCATTCAGTTTTGTGTTATCTAGGCTAAAGATTGGCTATCTTGAACAAGGGCCTCTGATCCTTTCCTAATTGTCTATCACAGCTTACTTTTAGCAGGATTAACTAGGTAAATTCTAGATCAGTACCAATGGTGGACTATTCAAATTTTCCTCACACTCACTTGACATCTCCTTACTCAACAAGATTATCAAAAACCTAGTTTTAGTTTTAGATTTAGGGTCTTGCCGTGATGTATCTCTATGTCATGCTTAGAGCCACACATTCATCAGTTACTATGCCTAGTTATGCAACATTTTCTTTAAATTAGGATATCATTTTGTTTAGCCATCACGCTTAAGGTTCCATTTCTATACTATCTACAAAAGATACCAACATGCCGATTCAACAATAAAATAACCAGTCTCTTGGGGAAAAAGAACACAGGAAAGAAAACCCCAAGAGAGGATCGTGAGTTTGGATACTCAGACTTCACCATAGCACTCACTTTTCATTTACCCCACACCCAACAAAAAGACATGCAATTGTCCCTAATGGATAACAGTATATAAATAGGGTGATAGGTGAAGCAAACCTGAGGCGCAAAGCTCTGACGATCAATATGCCGACGGGTCCGGTTTCCCGGAACCCGCTCCCTCTTTAGTAGGGACACCATCAGTGGTGTCCTCAGCAAAAACACTACCATCAGTAGTGATCCTCTCAGCCTCAACAATTCTGGAGCTAGATGCCCTAGCAGCCACTTCTAGAACCCTCAACTGGGCCTCCTCATCAATCAGCGAGGCTCTCCTCGCCGCCTCTAACTCATTAGCTCTTTCTTCCGTGCTCGAGACTCATCCTCATCTCTAACACGGTGCCTCTTGGCACGATCTCATGGTTGAGGTGGTGGCACAATGGTGGTGGAGAACAGGGCAGCCAACACCGTGTCCTCAACAAGCTTTGCAGAAGGGGCCTAAGACTTAGGCACCCGAGCCTCCAGTATGGTATCCAATTCTGCTCTCAGACTCCCAACAGCCTGGAGAGTCGTCAAATCCACTGTAGGGTCTGCACGGGCGAGAACCCTCATCTCAAATGCATGCCAGCACTTGTGGACCTCCATGATCTGCCGCTCAGTATGCTGGGCAATCTTCCTCTCTATCTGCTCCTCTACCTCAGCAATGGACCTCTGCATCAAAGGCTGGATGTGATGCAGAAGTGTGGCCATTTGGGCCTCTAATTTATGGACCCTAGCAAGAGGGACAAGTGTAGTAGATGGAGTCAAGCGGGAGGATCTCGGAATGGTGCTAGAACCCGGGATAGAATCAACTAGGGTGGTGTCGATAGGCTCGGATGTAGCTGGATTAGCCACTTGGTCTTGCTCTACCGTGGCCGCCAGGTTCTCAATGAGCGGGTGTACCTCTGGACGTGGCCCTCTGTAGGGAGACAACTCATTGGCCTCATCCCTAATGAGGCCAATATCTACTGTGTCGGGCGGGGTCTTGATCACATTAATGTGCCACACGGGCACTCATGCAGACCTGCACAATTCAAAGACTATGCACGGGAAGGGGTAAGTAGTAGTGGCCTTAAAGGCCTTCTCATGCATCACCGCCTCCAACAGCCACGCGAAGTCCACCTCGAACCCCACAACCATGGCAGCCATCAGCGCTGCACTATTCCAAGTGAAAATGTTATCAGCAGCAGTGGGTGAAAGGAAATGTCGGACTAGTAGCCTTAAGAATTTAGCTGTGAAGGTGAGGTTTTCCTTCTTAATGCTCCGCTTTGGCTCAAGTACGCAATCAACAGACTCACCATCCACTGAGAGGTTTTGTGCTATCCACCGCTTGGTGGTATCTCTCACATCCGGCTCACACTGAAACCGTCCGTCCTTGATCAACTTCCACCAATAGTCAAACTCGGCGGTGAGGGGGGTCCTGGTGGCATCAATGTCCGTGCCATAGAGAAACCTGTGAACAGCCGGCAAAGAAATATCAACCCGCTTGCCGCGGACTCAGACATACTCCAGAGGTGCATGTTTGGCTGGGATGGCCCGTCTGTCCAAGTGATACCGGAGAGTCGCCACATAGGAGGTGGAGAACGCTCGCACCATTTCTTCGTTATAGAGGCCCATATTCCGAGCCGTCCACTCTAGCCGATGTCTGGTGAATATAACATGGATGGCCGTCATAGTGGGAAGACTCCCAGTGAGAACCCGCCGCTCGAGTCGTTAGGCACCTTGGCATTAGCATATACTTGATATTGACCCTCGACACACTACAGGTTGGGCTGATCAGCAACCGAAACGGGGACATCGGTTTGCGGTGGTGGAGTAGAATCAGCACTATCATCCTTATCAGAGAGGCAAACTAGACAGAAGTAGCTGGAAGCCTCCTCAGACCCGGAAACCTTCAAAGAGCCGGACGCTTCCTCAAAATCTAAAGCCTCCTTGGAGCCAGACGCTCCCTCATAATGTGCAGCCAACCCAGAAGGTTTGTCGATCAGTATGCGCTCCTCTTTAGACTGGGAGGCAGTGACTCCGCCGGGTGCCACCTTCGTGGGCATGGCTCTGGTGGTGAGGGCAGTAGGGGTAGGAGTGAGGGTGCCTCGTGGCGCGTACTCTAGGTCACGCTCATCGTCTGAGCCTATGACCATCCGGTTCGATGGGGCGATAGACTTAGAACGCCCTCTCGAGTAGACACGGTCTTGCTTGGGTACCATATGTACCTGCAAAGAGAAGTTATTAGTACCACTAGAAGCCTGTAACACATTGAAAAGCATCAAACACAAGAGTATAACAGAGAATGGAATGGCAGTGCAACACTCACTGCCTGATGGAATTATCGACGGTCCGTCATGGGGGTCCATCGAGGTACACTTAGAAGAATTTTTGAAAACATCAGAAGCAAAGATTCTGATAGTGTCGACGGTTTCGCACGATGAACCATAGAAGAGACGATTGTCTGTCAGTGGGGTCTGTCGACGTACACTTAGAATATTTTTTTAGAAAATCATAAACAAAGGTTCTGACAGCGTCGACGATTGTGCAGGACGAACTGTTGAAGGGACGACGGTCCGTCAGTGAGGTCCATCGACGGACACTTAGAATATTTTTTTAGACAATCAGAAACAAAGGTTATGACAGCCGACGGTTGTACAGGACGGACCGTCGAAGGGACGATGATCCGTTAGTGGGGTCCGTCGACGGGCACTTCGAATATTTTTTAGAAAATCAGAAACAATGGTTTTGACAGCGTCAATGAATTGTGAAGGACGAACCGTCGAAGGGACAACCGTCCGTCAGTGGGGTCCGTCGACGAGCACTTAGAATTTTTTTTTTTAGAAAATAAGAAAAAAAGGTTCTGAAAGTGTCAACGATTGTGAAGGACGGACCGTCGAAGGGATGATGGTCCGTTAGTGGGGTCCGTCAACGGACACTTAGAGTAAGCAAGGGATGTTGGGATTGACAAACCCCAAGGACGGTCCGTCAAAAGACCGACGGTCTGTCGACGGGGTCTCGTTCTATCCTTTAGGGATAGAATTTTGCAGCCATTTTTTCCCCTAATGTACTAATTCAGAGTCCTTAGAAACCTTAAGGTTCCCTAACATTTAACCCAGCATGTCATCATTCCTAGGGCATGAATTATCATAGTTTGAACATTTGATTCTACATCCTATCAAAACCCTAGGTCAAAAACACATCATGCAAGCACAACATATTTTTAACAAGACACGCCCATCCCTTTCAATTTCAGTGATCTAAGGGACTTACGACTTCAGGTCTCGTTTTTTGCATGCAAAAGGGTCCTAAATTCAAGACCTATAAGGTAAGACATCAAGTTAACATGAAAATTAGCGATAGTTAATCTAGAAAATCAGAAGAACATACCTGGAAACTCTAGTGGAGGATTAGGGAGTATGCAAACTTGTAGTTGAACAACATCAACACCAACCACGAACACCGACCAACAAGGAGACTGAAGAATATGGAATATTTGGGGAGAGAATGAAGTTTGTGGAAGTGGGGGAAGTATGGGAATCTGATGATGGAATTGGAGTTAATGGGTGAAGAAGTGGGGGAAAATGAGCAGAAATAGGGAGGGAAATGGTTATGGGGGTTATGTGAAGAGGTGGGTAACTGAAAAGTTTAAAAACTTGTAATATGTAGCCGGACGGGTCGGGTTGGTGGGTGAGGGATAGACGATTCCCCGTCGATGGATTGTAAGTCGGTCGATGTTCCGTCTACCCCTCCGTCGACAGTGCCCTAACATAAAAAAATTTAATGAACATACCTGGGCACGACGAATCCTACCGACGGTCCGTCGATGGGTGCACCAGACCAATTTTCTGCAGATTTCTGGTGATTTAGTCCCTACACATTTAACACCCATTAATCTAATCTTTTTGTGTTTTCTGGACACTTTTTGAACACAGACCCTACTCTACTCTCTAGCCAACACTTCTAAAAAAATAAAGGAACATTCAGACGTGACATAAGTAATAAAAGTAAAAATAATGCAACTATGCCTAGAAAATTATGAAAAACCTATAGTTCGCTAGGTGATATATATTGGGTTGCGTCCCAATCAGCGCTTGATTTAACGTCACGGCACGACGGAGGACTCTTGATTACTCAGACTTCATCAATATGGTATGCCTCGATCACTTCATTCGCTATTTCTGCATGCCCTACATAGATTTTGGTTCGCTGCCCATTCACCTTGAACCTTACACCCTCCTTGTTCTTCAACTCAACCGCACCATGAGGGAATAGTTGGGTGATCAAATAGGGACAAGTCCATTTGACTTGAGTTTGCCCAGAAACAAGTGCAATCTAGAGTTAAACAAAAGCACCAAATTCCCAACCAAAAAATTGCCCTTTTCAATCTTTTGGTCATGATACTTCTTCATTCTTTTTTTGTAGTGGGCTGAACTTTCATATGCCTTCAAGAAAAATTCATCAAGCTCATTCAACCCGTTTCACCTCTGTTCCGCAACCTCATTCCAATCCATTTTCAACTTCTTAATTGCCCATATGACCTTATGCTCTAATTCAACCGGTAAGTGACAAGCCTTCCCATATACAAGTTTGTATGGGGACATACCTATGGGAGTCTTGTATGTTATACGGTAGGCCTAAAGAGCATCATCAATCCTTCTTGACCAATCCGTTCTACTAGCATTCACCGTTTTCGCAAAAATCTGCATAATCTCCCTATTTGACACCTCAACTTGCCCACTAGTTTGAGGATGGTAAGGAGTGGCCACATTATGGCTAACCCCATGTTTTTCCAATAATCCCTTAAACAACTTGTTGCGAAAGTGGGATCCCCCATCGCTAATAATATCCCTTGGGGTGCCAAATCTAGAAAATACCTTTTTTTTTAAGAATGCGGTGACACTCTTCCCTTCATTATTCGCAAGTGCGATAGCTTCTAACCATTTTGACACATAATGGACTGCCACAAGAATGCTTTTCATCCCATGAGAACTCACAAAAGGGCCCATAAAGTCAAAACCCCACACATCAAACAATTCAATCACAAGAATGGGATTGAAAGGGAGCTCTTGCTTTCTCGAAATGCCACCATCTCTTTGGCATCTATCACATGCCTTGGCGAACTCATGAGCATCTTGGTGGATGGTTGGACAATAGTAGCCACATTGCAAGATCTTGTGAGCAGTCCGGATACCACTATGATGCCCACCTACAAGCAAAGAATGGTATGCGTCCGAAACACACAACATCTCAACTTTCGGCATACAACGCCGAATAAGCCCATCAATACAACTCCTATATAAGTATGGCTCATCTCAAAAGAAATTTTTGATATCATGCATGAACTTTTTCCTTTGATGAAAGGACAAGTCCGGTGGGACGATATCATTAGCCAGATAATTCACAAAATCTGCAAACCATGGAATCAAGTCTTGGGAGGCATCCAGTACATGCTCATCAGGAAAAGTATCATCAATTTCAGCCTTTTCACCTAACTCCCTCATTGCTTCATCTTCTAATTGGGGGACAATTTATCAACAACTTGATTTTCGGTCCCTTTTCTATCTTTCACCTCAAAGTCAAATTCTTGCAAGAGTAATACCAAACGAATCAACCTCAGCTCTACATCCTTCTTTGCTATCAAATATCTCAAAGCATAATGATCAGTATGCACTATAACCCTCGTGCCAAGAAAAAGGAGAAGAATTTCTCGAAAGCAAAGACTACTTCAAGGAGCTCTTGTTGAGTCATGGTGTAGTTCTTTTGGGTTTCATTAAGGGCTTTACTAGAATAGTAAATGGGATGAAGGATTTTGTCCATTGTCTGTCCCAATACAACACCAAGAGGAACCCCACTCGCATCACACATCACCTCAAATTTCTTGCTCCAATTGGAGAAATGATGATAGGTGCATACGCCAACTTTCCCTTCAACTCACCAAATGCCTTAAGACATGATTCATCAAAATAAAACTTATACTCTTTGTGAAGAAACTTGCACAAAGGATGTGCAATCTTTGAAAAATCCTTGATGAACCTCCAGTAAAAGCATGCATGCCCGAGAAAACTTCTCACACCTTTTATAGAGATGGGTGGAGGAAGTCTCTCTATCACCTCAACTTTAGCTCGATCAACCTCTATACCTTCTCTGAAATGCGATGACCCAATACAATACCTTTTTTCACCATGAAGTGACATTTTTTCCAATTTAGCACAAGGTTGCAATCTTCACACCTCTTAAGAACCTCGGACAAATGAATCAAACACCGCTCAAAGGAGTCACCAACCACTGAAAAATCATCCATAAACACCTCAATATTGTCCTCCACCATATCGGAGAATATCAACATCATACATCTCTGAAATGTGGCTGGTGCATTACATAACCCAAACAACATTCTCTTGAACATGAAGGTCCCATAAGAACAAGTAAAGGTGGTTTTATTCATCTTCCGGTGTAATAGAAATCTTATTATAACCTGAATAACCATCTAAAAATAGTACCACCGCTTTCCTGCAAGTCTATCCAATCTTCTGATCCATGAAGGGCATAGGAAAATGGTCCTTCTCGGTCCATGCATTTAATATCCGATAATCCATACACACCCTCCATCCTATCACCGGTCTTATCGGGACAAGCTCATTTTTCTCATCGGGGACCACAGTCATTCCCCCTTTTATTAGGTACACACTGAACAGGGCATACTAAACTACTATCGGCGATTAGATATATCACTCCAGCATTCGACCACTTAATAATTTCCTTCTTCACCACCTCTTGCATAGGTGGATTTGAACGTCTTTTGTGCTCAATACTTGGCTTATGATCGGGCATGAGTTGGATTTTACGTGAACAAATCCCGGGAGGGGTCCTTATAATATCCGCAATAGTCCACCCAATAGATCATTTGAACCTTTTTAACACCTCCACCAATCTCTCAACTTGATGCACATTCAAATCTGATGCAATAATTACCGGCAAAGTGTCACATTTTCCCAAGTGGTACAGCCTTAAGTTCTACTTTTGGAGCCTCCTCTATAGATGGTTTCACGGGTGGAGACTAGCGATACTTCATATCTAACTTCAACTTCTTTTGTTTAAACCGAACATCACCTCGATCAAGTGCGACGACCAATGACCCATACTCTTTAATGAAATCACTATTAAAATTCATGATCACTGCCGCTAGTGCTTCTACACCCAGACGCTCTTCTATTTTTACCTTAGATGACTTTTCAACCTTGTAAGATATGTCAGATACCAATTGGAGCTCACCACCTTAGATGACTTTTCAACCTTGTAAGATATGTCAGATACCAATTGGAGCTCACCACTCTGCCTCATGGACCTACAAATGTTGAAAGTCACTTCTTCATTGTTCAAGCGCAATTTCATTTACCCTTTCTCCATATCAACCAAGGCTCTACCCATAGCAAGGAATGGCCTTCCAAGAATAATAGGAACCTCAAAATTGACCTCACAATCCATAATCATAAAATCGGCCTGAAATATGAATGACTCCACCTTTACTAACACATCGTGGAGTATCCCAATAGGCCTCTTCACTATTCGATCGGCCATCAGTAGCCACATCGCAGTGGGCTTTGGGTCACCCAAATCCAACTTCCTGTAAATAAAGAGAGGCATGAGATTTATGCTTGCCCCAAGATCACATAATGCTTTCGCAAAGTGTAATAACCCAATTGTACATGCAACAGTGAAGGCACCCAGATCTTCTTTCTTTTACACTAGAGACCTTGTAGCAATAGCACTACAATGCTACATTCTATCATCATCCTCAAAACTGACCGATCTTTTCTTAGTGACCATATCTTTCATGAACTAGGCTTAACCAGGCATTTGTTCAAGAGCTTCTATCAAAGGGACATTGATGGAAAGCTATTTTAGCATAGTGATAAAACGCTGGTATTTACCATCCTCGATCTTTTTCACTAACCTCTTTGGGAATGGAGGTTGTGGTCTAGGCATGGGGGTCACCTTTTGGGGTACCTCAACTTCTTTCCCCATTTTGTATCCTAACTCACCACTAACTTCCACTACCTCATCATCACCTCTTATCTCATTTTCTACACCAGACGACATTGGTGGGTCAATGGTTTTCTTACCACCTCGAGTTGTGACTGCCATACAATGTCGTTCATTTTTCAGATTTTGGACAGTATTGCTAGGAAGAGTGCCTGGTTGGCGTGGCTGCACAGTCAAAGACAATTGGGCCATTTGCAACTCAAGATGCTTGATCGATATTTCATGTGCATCAACTCTTTGCACATTACTCGTTAAGTCACTTCTCAACTCTTTAGTGTGCTCATCACTACCATCAAACCTCCTCATCATTTTCTGCAACATATCCTCAAATCAGGCCATACTGCCTCCACCAACCCTAGGGGAAACTTCACGATTTTGAGGTGGAACATAGGGCCCACTCCTATCATTTATGTTACCATAGTTACCCCGGTTGAAGTTGTTGTCGCAGTTGTAATTCCCATCTCGGACATAATGACCCTCTCGATTGTAATTACCATAGTTCTGACCTTTATTTCCTTGACCTTGGCGCCAATTCTCCTGATTGGAGCCTTGGGCGTTTGGTCGGAAACCCCCCGTCTGCTCATTTACCACATAAGAGTCCTCCTCATAGTAATATTCATCAGTCAGCGGTGGTGGTTTAGACAAGTAGTTCACCGCATTCACCTTTTCTGCACCCAATGACGTATTTCAACACCAACCCAAGCTCAGTTCTAATTTGAGCCATTTTTTCATGAATCTCATCTGTGGCTTGGTTGTGTGCAGATTGCACTGCAAAAGTGTTTCTCCCAGTATCTAACTTCCTAGTGCTCCATGCTATGTTATTTCGGGAGATATTCTCTAACTTCTAAGCTATCTCAGCATAAGGACACTCCCCTTAAGAACCAAACGCTATCGTATCCAGTATTGCTTTATTATTATCATTTTGTCCCCGATAGAAGTAATCTTGCAGTTATTCATCATCTATGTGGTGATTGGGACAGTTCTCAAGAACGAGGTGAACCTATCACAAGAACTACTGACTGATTCTCCCGGTAGTGCCACAAAGTTCACCCTATCTTTGTGGTTTAGCTTCTTAGACACTGGGTAGTAACGTGCTAAGAACACATCCCTCAATTGATTCCAAGTATAGATTGAGTTGTAGGGGAGCTTGGTAAACCATATAGCACCCTCTCCCTTCAATGAGATAGGAAACACTCTTAACCCAATGACGTCCATGTTCAAATAAGGCCTCCCCACACAACTCTTACAGACCGAGCTCACTTTGGCGATGTGAGCATGTGGATCCACAGAAGATAGTCCCAAAATAAAACATCTAGTTGTGAGCATTGGCATCAGACTACTAGTTACCACGAAAGTATGACCATGTGGTAGAGCAGGTAGGACAAGTGGCCCATCAGAGTCAGTGATGTTAACATTTTCCCTATAGTAATCTTGAGGGCGTGGGGCGGGAGGTTGCCTCCTCGGATTATCTTCACCAGGGTTATCATCATCGATATAAGCAGGATTGTTTTGAATATTCATTTTGCAAAGTGTACGGTTTAGTTCTGGATCAAGTGAAAGTATTGGTTCTCCTCGACTTCGTGTACTTGGCATACACTAAAGTTAGATCTGCAAGAGACAAAAACAAAGAGAAAAAGTAAAATTAGGAAATTGTTGAGTAAACCTCGGTAATGTGCTTAAAGTTAATGTAAAAGCCACTTTCCCCGGCAGCGTTACCAAAACATGATACGCTAAAATTTACTTTTTGAAAAGAAGTACAAGCGATCGTACCAAGTAAAGAACCCAACTATGAGGTAGGGATCGATTCCATGAGGAAAATGATTTAGACTTAAGTTTAACCTATAATTACTTCTATTAATCAAGTCCTTTCCGAAAATAGGTAATAAAATGGGGTTTTAAATAACAAAAGGAATTAAATATCTCTAAGTAAGCAAGTAGCAAGTATGAATATTTGATATTTATCAAGTGATGAGAGTAACTAGGGCATAAGTGTTCCCCAGAGGTTATTAACGCGGTAATTCTAGATATAACAATCCTTTCCTTGTATCTTGCATGCAAAGCGGTATGTTATGTATCCCTTATTCCTTGGTCCGGCAACTAGGGAATTTTACTCTGTACCTTGGTCCGGCAACATGTGTATGCTTTACTAAACCTTACCTTTACCTCTATATTGAGCATCATAATTGATGTATGGCTTAGTTGTTACTTCGCACCAATCGACACTAGCCTATTAGATAGTGTATACTAAATCTACGTTGATAATTCTTTTCTTATTATCTACCTCCTTGGTCCGACATATAGCAAAAAGGCGAGTTGTAATGTGTGCACTCATTAAAAAGACTTCTAAATGAAAAAATTATCAATACATGCAAGACACTATTCTAGAATTGTTATTTTACCTACTTTTTACATTGTTATTTACCCATGGTTCCCAGAACCCTAGTTATGGATTTAGTTACCCATGTTCATAATTGCACAATTCATATTGATTAGACAAGGTTTCATGTAATTTCTTTCATGAGATTGAAGAAAATCCAGAAAATCACTTGAACTCGAGAAAATAATGCAATAAATGATTCCAGAAAAATGAAGTATTTTCCGAAACCCAATATTCAACAACCAATATTACAAATCAGAAAAATAACCAAGAGTCTAACCCCAAAAATGAGGTTTTTACAAGTATTTATAATAAAGAAGTCCCAACATAAAAATGACGGTCCGTTGAGTGCACGACTGACCGTCGATGGCTTCTCTTTCTCCACACTTAGAATCTTTTCAAGACGGGTACTGGGGCTACTTTCTGTTAGCAATGACGGATGTGCAGGATGGTCCGTTGATAGCTTTCGTAGCCCCACACTTGGTCACAATTCCCCGATCTTCCTTCAGCGACATTTTCTTCTGACGAAGGTTTCCACCTACGGACCGTCAAGGGGTCGATGGACCGTCGATGACTCCGTAGGTTATCATTTCTGCAATTTTAGCACAGTTCTTCCGCGTTTTCATTCTAGACAGTTTCCTACAAACAAAGAGAAAATTAGATTAAAACTACTACAAAAAGGCCTTAGACACACACTAAACTTAAGGAAAAATAATTGAAAGTACCGCGAAACCACGGTACATCTCCATAAAAAACTTTTGGACCATCCTAGGTAAGGTACTAGGTTGTCTCTTTATCTAGTACTAGGTTAGTGTCAACCCGGTTTAGTCCTAGGTTGTCGGGTGAACTAGTGGGTCCATTTCGGTTAGTCCTAGGTTAGTTAGCCTGTGAGGACAGCTAGTTAGAGCCTAGAGTTGGTTAGGTAGTTAGGCCCCACATGGAGGGACCCGTCCGCATATGCTGCCCCTTAACTACCCTAATCGAATTCAATTAAGGTTGTCCCCTCCTTTGGCCGATTCCAACATGTGTTGCCCATGTGCTTGCACATGGATTCGTTGTACTTTCCCAACTAATTATTGTTGATGGCTCATTTAGGAATGTTTACTTATTGTCCCAAGGATCCTCACTATGTCCTTGGGCACTGCTTAATTTACATGATCATTTTAAATGGTCATCCGCTATGGTACTAGTCTTGACACATGGATGCCTAGTACATAGTGCATTGGCTTGACAACTCATCATTTTTATTAGCTTGGATCTTCACTGCAGGTACATTTCTTAAACAAGCTCATTAATACTTAGAAAAATATGCTAATACCCTTCAAGACAATATTTTCTAATATGTCCAATATTTTTCTTATTTGGGTATTATATAGAAATTGGTTAATACCCCTTAACCAATTTTCTATACTATGCCCACTATTGAGAAACATTGGGCATTTGAATGCCTATGTATCCCCAATATGCTTTCTTAAAGACCTGTTGGACTCTTCACTAGACATGTAATTTTCTGGAATGTTACAAGTTATAAACGAGTTATTTTAGAGGTGGATTCGGAATTACTAAGCAAATGTATCAATAATGCAAGTAGCATTCCTTGGAGAAATAGCCAGGATATCTATGCAATACAAAAGATTGCAGGTAAACTAGACTTTTTCAAATGCAGTCATGTTTGTCATGAGGCCAATGGAACAACAGATCTACTATCAAAGTGGAGTCATAAACAAGATATCATACAACAATTTTACACTCAACATCAACTTGTGTGATTAATCAAAGGAAGCTACATTTTGGAAAAAAACATGGAATGCAAAATTTTATAAGAAAGAATCTCAAAAGGATTAAAGAACCATCATGAAGGACACACTGGTAGATGATGCAGTAATACCTAATGACAAATTTATGTTCTTTCATAACCTATTATAATTGTCTAGATGTAGATATAGTTTAGAATATGGTTAAGATTTTCCATATCCAATTATAAGGGGAGAGTCTCCCTTATATATGGTATTCTAGAATTTTAGCTTTAGAATATATACATGTTGTAAGGGTAAAAGGACTAACCTTAGTAGGTAGGTCATTTTGACCCATCATAGGTATGAAGGTAAAGTATAGCCCCCCTTCTTGTATAAATTTTTTGTAGAAATGATAAGACATGGGGGATGCTCAGCCCCTGACCCACCACAAGGGTCGTTCCGATAAAAAAATCAAAACACTTAAACCCAAATATTAAATACTAAAACATAGATTTCAAACCTCAAATGTTAAACTTTGAACCATAAAGCCTAAAAAAACCTACACACTAACCCTAAAATAAACCATAACCCTAACCCTAACCCTAAACCCTAAACCTTAAGTCCAAAAAAAAACAGTCCAAAAAAAATAAAAGTTACAAAAAAAAAACCTAAGTCAAAAATATAAAAACTCAAACATTAAACACTAAACCGTAGATTTTTCACCTAAAATACTAAACCACAAACCCTAAAACCTCAAAAAAGAACCTAAGCCCTAACCCTAACCCTAACCTTAACCGTAACCCTAAACCATTAACCCGAAGTTTTCATTTCCTAGATACTTTGTAACAAGAGGAGTCCTCTCCTTAAGTTCTTAGTATTTTGGTTTCATCTTTCATTGTAAGGAGAGGAGTTGACCTTCTTTTGGAAAGTTGACTCTAAACCATCGTAGGATTGGAGGTTAGGTTTATGCCCCCCTCCT
The DNA here is from genome assembly GCF_001406875.1 of Solanum pennellii. Lineage (NCBI taxonomy): Eukaryota > Viridiplantae > Streptophyta > Magnoliopsida > Solanales > Solanaceae > Solanum > Solanum pennellii. The sequence goes on from NC_028644.1 coordinate 46,290,370, forward strand.
TTGTATTTTGTTTTTGTTATTAACGATAAGGCCTGGGGGTGTCGCTCAGCCCCTACCCCTCCAAGGCATTATTCAACTAAAAAAAAGACCAAAATACCAAAACCCAAACATTAAAAACTAAACCATAGATTTTAACAAAAAACCATAACCTAAAACTTGAAAGAACACTATACCCTAACACTAATCCTATCCATAACACGAACCCTAACCCTAACCCTATTCTTAACTCTAACCCTAAACCCAAATCCCAAACTACCAAAACCTAATATTAAACACTAAATCATATATAGTAAAACTTAAATCCTTAACCCCAAACCATAAAACCTAAAAACTAACCTAAACCCTAACCCTAACTCCACCATAAACCCTAAATCTCAAGCCCAAAATATGAAAATCCACATATTAAACACTAAACCATTGATATTAAATCTCAAATCCTAAACAATAAACTCTAAACTTAAAAAAAAACTAGCTCTAACCCTACACCATAAAACCAAAACCCTAAGACCAAATACAAAAACCCAAACATTAAATACTAAACCATAGATTTTAAACCTCAAATGCTTCATAAAACCTAAAAATAACCTAGACCCAAATCCTTACCCTAACCCTAAACCCTAAACCTTAAACCCTAAGTCCAAAAAAAAACCATATGTCCAAAAAACGAAAACCCGAATATCAAACACTAAACAATATATTTTAAACCTCAAATCCTAAACCACAAACCCTATAACCTAAAAACACCTAAACCCTAACCCTAAACCATTCAACTAAAAACCCAAGTTCAAAATACCAAAACCCAAACATTAAACACAAACCATAGATTTTAAACCAAAAATCCTAAACCCGAAAACCTAAAACCTAAGGATTCCAAAAAACCCTAACCCTAACCCTAACCCTAACAAACACCCTAACCCTAACCCTATCCTTAACCCTAACCCTAACCCTAAACCCGAAACCCTAAACCCAAAGCCGAAAATACAAAAACCCTAACATTAAACACTAAATCATCGCTATTATAACTCAAATCTTTAACCCCAAACCCTAAAACCAAAAAACTACCTAAACCCTAACCCTAACTCTAACCCTAACCCTACCATAAACCCTAAACCGCAAGGCCAAAATATAGAAATGCAAATATTAAGCACTAAACCATTGATATTAAATCTCTAATCCTAAACACTAACCCCAAAAACCTAACAAAAAAACAAAACCATAACCCTAACCTTAACCATAACCCTACCTTAAAGCATAAACCTGAAACCCTAAGCCCAAAATACTAAAATCCAAACATTAAATGTTAAACCATATATTTTAAACCTTAAATGCTAAACCATGAATCATAAAATAGAAAAACACCTAAACCCTAAACCTAATCCTAATCCTAATCCTAACTCTAAACCTTAAACCCTAAAACAATGTCCAAAAAAACCCTATGTCCAAAATACGAAACCCCAAACATGAAACACTAAATCATAGATTTAAAACCTCAAATCCTAAACCACAAACCATTAAACCCCAAAAAAAATCTAAACCTTAACCCTAACCCAAATTCTTATCCTAACCTTAACCCTAACCCTAACCCTAAACCATAATCCAAAAACCCAAGCAAAAAATACCAAAACGCAAACATTAAATACTAAATCGTAGATTTTATTCCTAAAATCCTTAACCCCAAAACCTTAAACATAAGAAAACCCTAAACCCTAATCCTAACCCTATCGCTAACACATACCCTAGCCCTAACCCTATCCTTAACCCTAATTCTAAACCCTAAACCCTAAACCCAAAGCCCAAAATACAAAGATTAAACACTAAACTATATATATAACTAAAATCCTTAACCCCAAACCCTAAAACCTAAAACAATCTAAACCCTAACGCAAACCAAACATTAACCCTAACACTAACACAACAATAAACCCTAACCCCCAAGCCCAAAATACCAAAATCCAAACATTAAAGACTACACCGTTGATATTAAACCTCAAATCCTAAACCCTAAACCCAAAAACATAAATTTTTTTAAAAACTAAGACTAATCCTAACCCTAACCCTAAACCATAAATCCAAAACGCAAAGCCCAAAATACCTCCTGACAAACGCAAATATTAAAAAAAAAAAGCCCAAAATACAAAAACCCAAACATTAAATACTAAACCATAAATTTTAAACATCAAATGCAAAACCCAAAACTATAAAACCAAAAAATAACCTAACCTAATCCTAATCTAACCCTAACCCTAACGCTAACCATAAACCCCAAACCCAAAATACTAAGTCCAAAAAAACACTAAGTCCAAAATACAAAACCCCAAACATTAAACACTAAGCCATTGATTTTAAATCTCAAATCCTAAACAACAAACCCTAAAACCTAAAAAAAATGAAAGCCTAACCCTAACCCAAACTCTTATCCTAACCTTAACCCTAACCCTAACCCTAAACCATAACCCAAAACCCCAAGCAGAATATACCAAACCCAAGCATTAAACACTAAACCATAGATTTTAAGCCAAAAATCCTAAACCCCAAAACATAAAACATAAAAAAAATGCTAAACCCTAACACTAACCATATCCCAAACACAAACCCCAACCCTTACCCTATCCTTAACCCTAACCCTAAGCCCTAAACCTTAAACCCTAAAACCAAAGCCCAAAATAGCAAGATTAAACACTAAAACATATATATTACAACTCAAATCTTGAACCCTAAAACCTAAAACACAATCTAAACCCTAACCCTAACCCTAACCCAAACATTAAACCTAACCCTAACCCAATAATAAACCCTAAACCCCAAGCCCAAAATACCAAAACCCAAAAATTAAACACTAAACCATTGATATTAAGCCTCAAATCCTCAAATCTAAAAAAACCCAAAACCTAACACTAACCCTAATCCTACCATTAACGCTAACCCTAATCCTAAACTATAAATCCAAAACCCTAAGCTCAAAAAATCCCAAAATACCAAAACCCAAATATTAAATAATAAACAATAGATTTTAAACATCAAATGAAAAACCCTAAACCATAAAACCTAAGAAAAGCCTACACCCTAATCCTGATCCAAACTGTAACCCTAACGCAAACCATAAACCCTAAACCCAAAATCCTAAGTCCAAAAAAACCCGAAGTCCAAAATACGAAAACCCAAACATTATACACTAAACAAAATATTTTAAACCTCAAATCCTAAACCAGAAACCCTATAATCAAAAAAAAACTAAACCCTAAACCTAAACCCTTACCCAAACCCTAACCCTAACCTTATCCCTAATCGTAAACCTAAACAATTAACCCGAAACCCCAAGCACAATATATAAAATCCCAAACATTAAACCCCAAACCATAGAATTTTAATCAAATATCCTAATCCCCAAAACAAAAAACCTGAAAAAAAGACCTAAACCCTAACCATATCCATAATACGAACCCTAACCTAACAATAAACCCAAAGCTAATACCAAAACCATAACATTAAATAGTAAACCATAAATATAAAACTTATATCGTTAACAACAAACCCTAAAACCTAAAAAAAAACTAAATTCTAACCCTAACCCTATTATAAACCCTAAACCCCAAGCACAAAATACAAAAACCCAAACATTAAACACTAAACCATTTTTATATTAAACCTAAAATCCTAAACCCCAAAACCGAAAAACATAAAAAAAACCCAATACCCTAACCCTTATCCTAACCTTAACCTTTACCTTAACCCTAACCATAAACCACAAACCCGAAACCCCAAGCCCAAAATACAAAAACCCAAACATTAAATGCTAAACCATAGATTTAAAACCTCAAATGCTAAACCCAGAACCATAAAACCTAAAAAAAAACCTACACACTAACCCTAAGTCCAAAATATGAAAACCCAAACGTTAAACATTAAATCATAGATTTTAATCTCAAACCCTAAACCACAAACCCTAAAATCTTTAAAAAAAAAAAACTAAACCCTAACCCTAACCCTAACCCAAATCCTAACCCAAACTGTAACCCTAAACTATTAACCTGAAAATTGAAGCCCAAATACAAAAAGCCCAAACATTAATAAATAACGCATAGATTTTAAACAAAAAATCCTAAACCTCAAAACCTAAAACATAAGAAAACCCTAAACCCTAACACTAACCCTATCCCTAACACGAACCTTAGCCCTAACCCTATCCTTAAACCTAACCCTAAACCCTAATATTAAACACTAAACAATAGATATTACAACTCAAATCCTTAACCCCAAATCCTAAAACATAAAAAAGAAACTAAACCCTAACTTTAACTCTAATATTAACCCTAAGCCTAACCCTACCATAAACCCTAAACTCCAAGCCCAAAATACCAAAACCCAAACTTTAAACACTAAACCATTGATATTAAACCTCAAATCCTAAACTCTAAACCCAAAATCCTAAAACAACCCAAAACCTTAACATTAACCCTAACCCTAACCTTAACCCTAACCCTAAGTCATAAACCCGAAATCCTAAGCGCAAAATACCAAAACCCAAAAATTATATACAAAACCATTGATTTTATACCTCAAATGCTAAACCCTGAACCATACAACCTAAAGAGAAAAACTACATCCTAACACTAATCCTAACCCTAACGCCCTAAACCCCAAACCGTAAACCCTAAGTCTAAATAAAAACAAAAAAAACACAAGTTTAAAATACGATAACCCAAACATTAAACAATAAACCATAGATTTTAAACCTCAAATCATAAACCAAAAACCCTAAAACCTAAACCCAAACCCTAACCCTAACCCTAACCCTAAATCATTAACCCAAAACCCCAAGCTCAAAATACCAAAACCCAAACATTAAACACTAAAACATAGATTTTAAGCAAAAATCATAAACTCCAAAACTTAAAACCTACAAAAAAATGTAAACCATAACCATAAACCTATCGCTAACACGGACCCTAACCCTAAAGTCTAAACCCTAACCTAAAGCCCAAAATACCAAAACTCGAACGTTAAACACTAAACCATAGATATTATAACTGAAATCCTTAACCCTAAACCCTAAAACCTAAAAACAACCTAAACACTAACCCTAACCCTAACATTAACCCTAACCCTAACCCTACCATAAAACCTAAACCCCAAGCCGAAAATACAAAAACCCAAACATTAAACAATAAACCATTGATATTAAACCTCAGATCCTAAACCATAAATTGAACACCCTAACCCTAATCAACCCTAACCTTAACCCTAACCCTAACCCTAAACCATACACCCAAAACCCCAATCCCATAATACTAAAACCCAAACATTAAACATTAAACAAAAAATCTTCAACCCCAAAACCTAAAACCTTAAAAACCCTAAACCCTAACCCTAACCTTATCCCTAACACGAACCCTAACCCTAACCCTATCCTTAGCCCTTATCCTAAACTCGAAACCCTAAACTAAAAGCCCAAAATACAAAAACCCTAACTTTAAACACTAAACCATTTATTTTACAACTCAAATCCTTAACTCCAAAACATAAAACCTAAAAACAACCTAAACCTAACCCTTAACCCTAACATTAACCCTAACCCTAACCCTATCATAAACCCTATATCCCAAGCCCAAAATACCAATAACCCAAAAATTAAACACTAAACTATTGATATTAAACCTCAAATCCTAAACCCTAAATGCAATAATCTAAAAAAAAACCAAAACCCTAACCCTAACACTAACACTAACACTAACCTTAACCCTAACACTAACCCTAAATCATAAACGTGAAACCCTAAGCCAATATACTAAAACCCAAACATTCAATAGTAAATACTAGATTTTACACTTCAAATGATAAACCCTGAACCATAAAACCTAGAAAAAATCCTACACCCTAACACTAATCCAAACCCTAATGCTAATCAAAACCCCAAGCCCAAAATACCAAAACCCAAACATTAAGCAATAAACCACAGATTTTAAACCAAAATCATAAATCCAAAACCTAAAACCTAAAAAAGAACCTAAACCTAACCCTATCTCTATCCCTATTACAAACCCTAACCCTAACCCTAAACTCTAAACCCTAAACCCAAAGCCCAATGTACAAAACCCAAACAATAAAAACTAAATCATAGATATTATAGCTCAAATCGTTAACCCCAAACCCTAAAACCTAAAAAATAACCTAAACCCTAACCCTAACCCTAACATTAACCCTAACTCTAACCCTACCTTAAACCCTAAAACCCAAGCCCTAAATACCAAAACCCAAACATTAAAGACCAAACCATTGATATTAAATGTCAAATACGAAACCCTAAATCGAAAAACCTAAAAAAAATCCCAAAACCCTGACCCTTACCTCAACTCTAACCTGAATCCTAAACCATAAACCTGAAACCCTAATCCCAAAATACAAAAATCCAAACATTAAATACTAAACATAGATTTTAAACATCAAATGCGAAACCCTGAACCATAAAACCTAAAAAAAATACACTCTAACGCTAATCCTAACCCTAACCCTACACCCTAAACCCTAAGTCCAAAAATAAAACCCTAAGTCCAAAATACGAATGCCCAAACATTAATCACTAAACCATATATTTTAAACCGCAAATCCTAAACCACAAAGCCTAAACCAAAAAAAATCTAAACCCTAACCCTAACCCTAATCAAAACCCAAACCTTAACCCTAACCCAAAAGCCCAAGACCTAAATACCAAACAAAAATATTAAACACTAAAAATAGATTTTAAACAAAAAATTCTAAACCCCAAAACCTAAAACCTAAACACTTATACGCTCAAACTTACTTCTCAAATAAGAAGTAAAGCGGTCGTGTCAAGTAAATAACCCAACTAGTGAGGTTGGGATCGTTCCCACGAGGAAAATAGTTTAGACTTAACTTCAAACTATTACTACTATTGTTCAGTCAATTACTTCCTTGGAAAGCAAAAATGATAAAAGGGGGGTTTTCTATTTCTAAATAAATGAAAATAACTAGCGAAATTGAAAGAGACACTTAACAGCTTCAAATGTTGGAGTTTTAATCAATTAAGGAAGGTAACTAGGGTTTACGTGTTCCCCACAGGTTCATAACTTAATAAGTCTAACTATAACAATTCTTTCCTAGTATCTTGCATGCAAAGTGATAAGTTATTTATTTCTTAATCCTTGGTCCGGCATCTAGAAGATTTCAGTCCGCACCTTGGTCCGGCTACGTGTGTTGCTATACTAACCCTTATCTTTACCTCATATTAAGCATCGTATTCGATATTTGACTCAGTTATTTCCTCGTACCAATCAATACTAGCCTATTAGATAGTATACACTAAACCTATGTTGATAATTCTTTTCCTATTATCTACCTCCTTGGTCCGGCAAGTAGCATTAAGGCGAGTTCTAACGTTGGCCATCCGTTAAAAAGACTTCTAAACGAAAGAATTATCAATACATGCAAGACACTATTCTAGAATTGTTATTTTAGTTAGGTTTTACCTCATTATTAGCCTATGGTTCCCACAACCCTAGTTATGGAGTTTAGTTACCTATAGTCATAATTACAATATTCAAATATGTGATATAAGAATTCATGCACTTACTTCGATGAGAAAGAGTAAAATCCAAAAGTTCACTTGATTAATCAGCAAAAGTCACCAACAATCAATGATAAAAGTCTCAAGATAATCAATAATCTCTCAAAGAGTCTACAAAATAATCAAGAGTCTCACAATATTGAAAGGTCTAACAATGATCCAGAGTCTAACCTCAAAAATGAGGTTTTTCAAACTATTTATAAAAAATAAAAACCTAATTAAACAAGGACTCTATTTGCTGGAAATCTGTCAAAACGCGGCTGGGTCAACGGACCTCGCTACGGGACGTCGTGGTCACGACGGGCCGTCGTGGACTCCGTCGTCCCATACTTTGCAAATTTCTTCTGTTGCTCTCTTCATTACCCTCGACGGCAGGTATGACGGATCGTTACGAGCACAACGGTCCGTCGATGGTCTCCGTTCCAAAACATTTGAACTCCTGGAATATGGGTACTGGGGCTACTTCTCTGATCTTCATGACGAACCTGCAGGACGGACCGTCATGGCTACGACGGTCCGTCAAGCTTTCCGTAACCCCACACTTGGTCAGACTTCCCCATCTTCATTCAGCAGCTGCACTACGCTGCCACCTACGGACCGTCACAAGCATGACGGACCGTCACAAACTCCGTAGGTGGTCTCTTCTGCATTTCTTCGCTCAAAAACCTCCGCATTCATCTTTGGACAGATTTCCTGCAAATAAGGAGAAACTTATATAAAAATTAGCACAAAAAGGCTTTTGGACACACTAAACTCAAGGAAAAAGGATTAATAATACCGTGAAACCACGGTATACCAAACACCCCCTAAACCCTCACCCTAACCCTATCCCTTAATCGTACCTTTACACTATCAACCTAAACCTAAATCCTAAACCCTAAACCCTAAGCCCAAAATACCATAACCCTAATATTAGAATCTAAAACATAGAGATTACAACTCAAATCCATAAAACCAAAGCGTAAAACCTAAAAAACAACCTAAACCCTAACCCTAACACTAACATTAACCCTAACCCTAGAACTACCATATACCTAAAACCCCATGCCCAAAATACCAAAACCAAAAAATTAAACACTAAATCATAGATATTAAACCATAAATACTAATCTCTAAAACCAAACATCTAATAAAAACCCAAAACGCTAATTTTAACCTTAACCCTAACCTTAACTTGAACCCAAACCATAAACTATAAACCCAAACCTAAAGCCCAAAATATCAAAACCCAAACATTAAATACTAATCCATAGATTTTAAACCTTAAATGTTAACCCTGAAACATAAAACCTAACAAAACCTACACCCTAACCCTAATCCTAACCCTAACCCTAACCCTAACCCTAAACCCTAAATTTACCCTAAGTCCAAAAAAATCTAAAAAAACCCTTAGTCCAAAATAAGAACACCCAAACATTAAACACTAAACCATAGATTTTAAAGCTCAAATCCTAAACCACAAACCCTAAAACCTTAAAAAACCTATACCCTAATCCTAACCCTAACCCTTACAAAAACCCTAATCTAAAACTTAACTTTAACCTTTACCTTAACTCTAACCCTAACCCTTAACCATTAATCTGAAACCCCAAGCCTAAAATACAAAAAAACAAACTAAACACTAAACCATCGATTTTAAACAAAAAATTCTAAACCTCAAAACCTAAAACCTAAAATAAAAACCTTAACCCTAACCCTATCCCTAACACAAACCCTAACCCTAACCCTATCCTTCACCCTAAATCTAAACTCTAAAACCCTAAACCCAAAGACTAAAATGCCAAAACCCTAACATTAAACACTAAACCATAGATATTAAAACTCAAATCCTTAACCCCAAACTCTAAAATCTAAAAAAAAATCTAAAACCTAACCCTAACCTTAAAAGTAACCCTAACACTACCATAAACTCTAAATGCCAAGTCCAAAATACCAAAATCCAAATATTAAACAATAAACCATTGATTTTAAACCTTGAATCCTAAACCCTAAACCCAAAAACCTAAAAAAATCAAAACCCTAACCCTAACCCTAACCTTAAACCTAACCCTAACCCTAAAAAATAAAACCAAAACCATATCCCTAACCCTAACCCTAAACCCTAAAACTAAAACCCTAAGCCCAAAATAGAAAAACCCAAACATTATATACCAAACCATAGATTTTAAAACTCAAATGCTAAACCTTGAACCATAAAACAAAAAGAAATTCTACACCCTAACCCTAACCTAACCCTAACTCTAAATACAAACGGTAAACCCTAAACCTTAAGTCCAAAAAAACCCAAGATCCATAATACAAAAACCAAAACATTAAATAGTAGACAATGAACTTTAAACCTCAAATCCTAAACCACAAACCCAAAACCTAAAAAAAGTAACCCCTAAACCTAACCTTAACCCTAACCCTATCCCAAAACCATTAACTAGAAACCCTAATCCAAAAATCCAAAAATGGAAACATTAATCACTAAACCGTAGATTTTAAATCAAAAATCCTAAACCCCAAAACCCAAAACCTAAAAAACCCTAACCCTAACCCTAACACTAACCCTAAACCCTAAACCCAAAGCCCAAAATACAACTCCTAACATTAAACACTAAAACATAGATATTACAACTCAAATCCTTAACCCCAAACTCTAAAACATAAAAAATAACCTAAACCCTAACCTTAACCCTAACCTTAACCCTAACCCTAACCCTACCATAAACCCTAAACCCGAAGTCCAAAATACCAAAATCCAAATATTAAACCCTAAACCATTGATATTAAACCTTAAATCCTAAACCGTAAACCCAAAAACCTAAAAACACTAAAAATTTAATCTTAACACTAACCCAAACCCTAACCCATAAACCCGAAACCCTAACCCTAACCCTAAAATAAACCTGAAACCTTAAGCCCAAAATACCATCGCGCCCCTATTTTCCAGATTTTTTTTCTCTCTAGAATTTTCTCTCTCTTCAGACACTCTAAGCAGCTCACAACGGCTACTGAAAAGCAAGGTTCGTGCACTGCCACTATGGCGCGTGCGCCGCCGGCGAGCGCCCAATGGCCGCCGGACCACAGCCAAAAGTAGCGCTTTAACAATAGCAACAATCCTCAGAGTACCACGCACCACGATCCATCTCAGAACTCCTTGAATATGCAGGACAGTGTCGCAATGAACGCTGCGATTTCAGGAAGGGAGTTTGATAGAGAACGAGAAATTAAGTCCCAACGAATTTTTGTGTTTAATCGAGGAGAAAGGATGATGGAAATAGATTCTCCTCATCAAGACCTACAACATAACAAAAAATTGGAGAATTCCACCATCCCAGTTGACCAAAATCGAAAGGCGACTCTTGAAGGAATCGCGAGTACGTCGCCTGAGTTGCACACTCAAAATTGATTATCTTCAAGCAAAGCTCATAATGATTCGATCACTGGGGTTTGTTCTCTTAGTGAAGACGCCAATCTCACTAGAATTTCAGGTGGAATGGACGGCGGAATCGCCGGCGAGGAGAACTCTGGCAAAAATAGAGTTCCAAACGTCGGAGTCCATGGAAGTGTGTCGAACAACACTGATTCTCAGACTAAAGGCACCCATCGAGCAGGCTTATTCGACCATCTCAAGGGTGAAATCAGTGTGGATAACAATTCAACAACTTCCGTTGATTCTACAGCTAAAATTCCGAAGGAAAAGCATGATAGTGTAGAAGAAATCTCTGCTGCTGATCATGGTGTCGAACAAGACAACACCCTAGTTGACTCTCAACCTAACAGAGCAAAAACAGTGGGGGAAGGAAGTAAATTCCAAACTGGGGAGTAGTCGACTGCACAACAGGATCCTAACATGAACACAAGGAGGATATACACAAAAGCCTCATCAAATGACACACAACCTTAAAGTTTTTCCTTTGGTATTGCTGGTAGCTCAACATCTAACTCCTAAATTTATTGCAGGTAATTCACTAGCTAGCTCAAGTCAAAAACTTGAGCAATCAGGCATGGAAGTGCAGAAAGGGGAGAAGGGGCAAAACAAGGTTGAAGAAGCCAAGCAAGCCACTAAACAGGTTAAAGGAAAGGAAGAAAGGCAAAACTACAATCAACTTGAAGCTAGTTCATCAAATCAAACCAATCGAACTCACATGGATTACCAAAGCAATTTCCCCAAGATATCCAATAACTACACAAGGTATGAGCCTAATTCTCAGACTGATAAAAATTCTAAACAAGGCAATAATGTTGGTCAAGGTACTGTTAGAAATAACAAGATGCAGGGTCAAAATTCTAGCAACAATTTTAAACCTAATAAAAACTCTGAGCCGACTCCCTATACTGTTGTGCAATCATTTGCTGCGAGATTGAGGTATAATCAAGCTATGAATGAAATCCCTATAGTTTTGAATGATCCTAAACATACAACTAGGCAGGGATTTCCGGCTGTTCTTCTAGATGAGGATGACTATTATGTGAAGTTGGCTGAGATGTGTAAGTACACACTTGTGGGCAAATTCACTAACACTATGCCTAGGATGGAATTGGTAAGAAAAAGCTTCACTCTTCAGACTCAGCTCACTAGAAGTGTGAAAATTACACATTTTAATTCTAGGAATGTGTACATAGACCTTGATAATGAGTTTGATTATCAAACTGTTTGGACAAAGCTAAAAATTACTATTGAAGGGCAATTAATGAGAATCCAAGCCTGGACCCCAGATTTCACCCCTGAAGAGGAAACCCCCGTTGTTCCTATATGGGTGGCTATTCCTGGCCTACCTTGGCATTGTTACAATAAGGTATTGCTGACTACTATATTGGAGTCTATAAGGAAGGTGATATTCCTTGTACTGTGAACATCAAGGTCATATGGATGAAGAATGTACAATCAAAAGGAGGGATGATGAGTTCAAGAAAAGGAAGGAACTGGAAGCTGGTAAAAAGAGCAAAGAGCAGGAGCAAATTAAAATTCACAAGAACAAGAAAGAAGTACAAATGAGGCTGCAGCAAAGACATAAAATCAGCAGAACAAGGAAGTAAACCAAACTCAAGCAAGGAAGCAACTTACAAGCCATCAACAAGAAAAAAACACCTTCAAACAGAATGAACAGGAGCAGCAAGTAGAGTTACAGGAAGAACAGTGAGACCCAAAAAAAGAGGCAGCACAAAAATCAGGAGGCAACTAACTCCAAGTCTGTTTGGAAACCAGTTTCACCACAAACACAAAGAAGCAGGGATAACCAACAACAAGAACAAGAAACAGCAGGTATGACTAATATACCAACTCAAAATATTTTCTCCAACCTTGGAATGCAGCAACAGCAGGGGACATACAATAGAGAAAGGAGCACATCAGTGGACTAGCAACACAGCAAAATCAAAAAAAAGGAGCTACTAACAGCTCACCTGCCACAAAAAGAAACAACATAAACAATGAACAAAAGCAGCAGACTACTGCAGCATACAATCACAAGAGCACAGGTATTGACTCAATACTCCAAGTTCCAATTCCCCCAATATTATTAATGTTGATGATGGTCTTTCTGAAGAAGTTATTGGAGGTATGGCTGGGGGGGTGTCAGGAGAAAATTACTAACTTGGAGGATGGGGTTACCAAAGAGGGGAGTTTGCCTCATGTTCATGAATGAGGGGTTGGTTGACCATAGGACTGGCTCTAGAGCCCTTGATAACTCTAGAAACAGGCAGCAACAAGGGGAGAAACAACACAACAAACACCAAATACAGAGCAGAGATAACAGGGAACAAGATTCTGGCAACAATAAGGAAGAACAGCAATCTGAAAAAGAATGAAATAAAGATAAAGGGGAACAGGTTGCTACTTGTACTCCGGAAAGCACACCCAAGAGCAAAAACAAGCCCAGCAAATAGAAGAGGGATGCTGCTAAAAGGAGATAGAATAAGCAACAAACCAATGATAGTAATCAGGGCTCAATATATGACTCAGCCATCTTCTGAACCACCAGATAAGGGACAACAAATTTGTAAGATGAATAAGATGCCTAATATAGATCAATATGCTTTGGATAATTCTAAAGATGAAATAGATGGGGATAATCACTCCTTAGAAGAGTTTGATGAGGATGATGAGACTAGTGAGGCCCTTATTAAGGCATTTATTCCTCATAATGATCAAACCCTAGAGGAAGAGATCCAACAAGTAACACAAAGTCAATGTCTATCTCCAAGGGGTTTTTCCACCATGACAAATTTCATTTCAAGAAACAAGATGTCAATACTGTCACTGCTGGCAGACCTTATACTAGGCTCTTTTCCTCTAGATCTTCCCAATGATTATACAATCATATGGAATGTGAGAGGGATCAACACTCAAGGGGTGTTGGAGAGACTCAAGATGCTCCGAAAGCTTCACCATTTATCTGTTATCACTATTTTGGAACCTTTCTCTGATAGTGTGCATGTTCAAAGCTTTAAGGTCTAATTAAGCATGGAAAATGCTACTAGTAATTGTAATGGTAAAATTTTGATTTTTTGGAGCAGTGATATTTACTGTAATATTCTTGATGAAGATGAACAGCAAATCACTTTCAACATGAAACACAATGAATTACAATACCAATTTACTAGTATTTTTAATTATGCTAAATGCAAAGATCACCTCAGGAGACCTTTTAGGGACAAGATGATTAAACAAGACACTTTGAATGACAACCCTTGGTGTACTGTAGGTGATTTCAATGTTATAACTTCTGTGGAGGAAAAACTTGGAGGGCTGCCTTATAACATGAGGAAAAGTATGGATTTTATAGCTGTCATTGAAGCCTGTGGCCTTTTGGACATTGGCTTTTGTGGTCATAAATTCACATGGTCCAACAAGAGGGGTATTAATCACAGAATTGGGAAGAGGCTTGACAGGGCTATGGTAATGATTCATGGTTGGAAAAGATGCCTCAAACCACTATAACTCACTTGTCAGCTACGGGGTTTGATCATTGTCCTCTCCTTATGGAAATGGACTCCACAACTACTGATCACATCAAGTACTTCAGATTTCTCAATTGTTGGGTTGACAACCCTCATTTCATGGAAACTGTTAAAACTTGCTGGGAGGAGGAAGTGACAGGTACTGGTATGTGGAGATTTCACCAAAAAATGAAAAGGCTGTCAAACACTCTTAGTGTTTGGTCTAAGAAGGAATTTGGTGATATATTCCAAAAGGTTAGGATGTATGAAGAACAAGCGCACAAGGCAGAAGAAAACTACATCACTAACCCAAGTGACTCAAATAGAAGTATCCTTCATGAAATTAATGCAAAGTACATCAAGTTTCTCAAGTTTGAAGATACTCTTTTGAAACAAAAAACCCAACTTCAGTGGTTTAAAGAGGGTGATACTAACTCTAAATATTTCCATTTTGTGATAAGGGGGAGAAGAAGGAAGTTATTTATTCATAAAGTTGTCAATGAAAATGGATATTGGACACAAGGTGATGACAACATTGCTCAGGTAGCTTGTGAACACTTCAAAGAAATCTTTAATGGTGAAGAAAAGCTTACCAATGAGCATACTTTGGAATGCATTCCAAGGATGATTAGTCAAGACGAAAATACTCAGCTTACCAATATTCCTAGTATGGATGAGATTAAAGAGGTGGTTTTTTTCTATGAATCCTAATTCTACAGGTGGACCTGAAGGCATGAATGTGCATTTTTTTCAAAAGTGTTGGCATATTATCAAGAATGATCTTATGGGGGTTGTACAAGCCTTTTCAGTGGACAGATGATACCTAAATACTTCTCCCATTCTTGTATTGTGCTGCTCCCTAAAGAGAATAATTCAAACAAGATCACTTAGTATAGTCGTATAAGTCTGAACAACTTCACTAGCAAGATCATATCTAAGCTAATGAGTAACAAACTTAAAACTATACTCCCTGCTTTAATCTCTCCTAATAAATCAGGGTTTGTTAAAGGTAGAAGTATTTCTGAGAACATCATGCTAGCTCAGGAAATCATTCACCAAATCAAAAAACCCAATATTGGTAGCAATGTCATCATTAAACTAGACATGGCAAAAGCTTATGACAGGGTTTCTTGGTCATATACTTGCCTGGTTCTAAGGAAAATGGGATTTGCTGAGATATTTATTGATATGGTGTGGAGAATCATGGCTAACAATCGGTATTCAATTATTGTCAATGGTAAGAGATATGGCTTTTTTCATTCCACCAGAGGTGTCAAGCAAGGTGATCCTCTTTCTCCGGCCCTATTTATTTTAGGTGCAGAGGTATTATCAAGATATCTCAACATACTACACAATCACCCATACTACCATGGTTTTTTTCATGGAAAAGAGAGGGCCACAAGTAAACCATCTCAGTTTTGCTGATGATATAACTTTGTTCACTTCAAGAAGATGCAAAACTTTGAAGTTATTAATGAGTACCTTAAAGGAGTATGAACATAATTCAGGGCAACTCATCAATGGAGACAAAAGTCACTTTATGCTACACTCTAATGCTTTCAATAGCACAAGAGGTAGACTAGAGAGATTGACAGGTTTCAAACAAAAGCAAGGTCCTATTACTTACCTTGGCTTCCCTTTATTTGTTGGTAGGCCAAGGAATATATATTTTTCTGACCTTGTGAATAAAGTTGTTGGCAGGATTACAGGTTGGAAAACCAAACAACTTAGCTATGGTGGAAAGACAGTTCTTACAAAACATGTGTTACAGGCCCTCCCTATTCACCTACTTTCTGCAGTAACTCCTCCAACTACCGTTCATAAACAAATTCAAATGCTTATGGCTGACTTCTTCTGGGGATGGAAATGTGATAGGAAGAGGTACCATTGGGCTTATTGGAAAAACCTAAGCTTCCCTTATGATGAGGGAGGATTGGGCATGAGGAATCTAAAACACATTTGCAAGGCCTTCCAATTCAAAAAATGGTGGATTTTTAGGACCAAACGAACCTTGTGTGGAGATTTTTTGAGAGTAAAATACTGTCAAAGGTCCGACACTGTCAACAAAAAATGGGATAATGGAGATTCTTTAACATGGAAATACATGCTGATGAACACACAACAAGTGGAGCATCACATCCAATGGAAACTTCAAGCTGGAAATTGTTCCATTTGGTGGGATAATTGGCTTGGCACTGGACCATCAGCACAATTCACCACCAATAGTAACAGATTCAACAACTCTACAGTTGCTGAATTTTGGGAGGAATGGAAGTGGAGTTGGAGCAAGCTGATAGGGCAGCTACCAGCCAGCCAGTTCTCCAACATATTGGCAACAGAGATATCTCCACAGCAGCACATTCCAGACAGGGCAGTGTGAAAACTCAACAATCATGGGAGCTTCACCTGTTCTTCAGCTTGGGAGGAAATCAGGGATAAAAGAGTCAAGAACCAATTCAATTCCTTCCTATGGCATAAGAACATTCCTTTTAAATCTTCTTTTTTATTATGGACAACCCTTAGGGGTAAACTTCCTACTGATGAAAGATTGATTAACTTTGGCATTGAGCCATCACTTTGTTTTTGGTGTCTTGATGGAGCACGTATGGACAGCATAGAACACACATTAAATTCAGGGAAATTTGCAGTCAAGGAATGGAGTTATTTTGCCGGAAGTGCAGGCCTACAGCCGGACCATTCCTCACTGCAGCTGCTGCTACAGCAATGGTGGACAGCAAAGTCCAAAAATGCAGCCCACAAACTGCTGCTACAAGCTACTCCAGTATTCATCTGCTAGAATTTGTGGAATAACAGGTGTGCCTGCAAGTAAGGAGGTAAAGCGACCAACATCAGTAGGGTGAAGTATGCAGTCTCCAAAGACAACTTCAAAATGCTGAACAGCGCATTTGCACATCTCCAATGGCCTGCAAAGTGAATTGATCTAATCAAAAAGAGTGAAAAGTGTGTGCATGACATAAAGGTGAACATGGTGAAATGGCTTAAACCTGCAGATCAGTGGCTCAAAGTGAACACTGACGGCAGTGCACTCATGAACCCTGGCAGGCCGGGGGCAGGTGGAAACTTGACAGACAAACATGGAAAATTGGTGATGGCTTTCATAACACCACTTGGAGAACGGAAAAACAACAAAGCTGAAATAGAGGCAGCCATCTTTGGCTTAACTTGGGCACTTGAGCTTGGATACAGGAACATAATTTTGGAACTTGACTCTCAACTAGTAGTGCAATGGGTCCTAAAGAAGGCAGTCCCTTAATGGAGCATCATCACTCAACTTGGAAGGCTGCAACGACTTATTGCTCAAGTCCACAACTTCAAATGCATTAATGTATTTACAGAAGCGAATTGCATAGCAGATACATTGTCAAAACATAGTCACAACATTGCCAATCCTCAGGTATATTTCAACAACCATCAATTACCTAAAGGAGCAAAGGCCTACTATCAACTTGACCTATTGGAGATGCCTAATTTTAGAAGAAAGAAGAAAAAGAGAATTTTTGAACCTCCTTGAGGTTGTATATCTTTTAAACTTAGAAATAATAAAAATTATAACTACTTTGAATAGGTTAGGTTAGTTTATAGGCTTTCTTGTAAAGGGAGAGTTTCCCTAGTTTATGTTTCCTAAGTACTTTGTATTGAGAGGAGTCCTCTCCCTAGGTGATTAGTATTTTTGTTTCATCTCTTGTGTAAGGGGAGGAGTTGACTCCCTTTGGGAAGTTGATTCCAAACCATCTTAGGTTGGAGGTTAGGTTTATGCCCCCTCCTTGTATTTTGTTTTTTTTTGTTATTAATGATAAGGCCTGGGGGTGTTTCTCAGCCCCTACCCCTCCAAGGGTAATTCACCGGGAAAAAAAACCTAACTCTAAAAGAAGCTAAAAATAAAGACTAAAAAAATTCTCTCTCTAGTTCTCACAGCGACGGGAAGTCGGAGGTTAATCAAATGGCGTTAACGCCACCGGTGGAACAGAATTGGCCACCAGATACGGAACAAGTTCATCATCCTAATATTGATCCACAAACAAAAGAAGATTCCACAAATTCGAAGTTGTGGCATGTAGAAAGGAGTCATATTGCAATTTCCTTAGAGGAATTAGAATGGGAAACACGAGTCATGGAAATGGCGAATTCTAGTTTGCTTGTTATTAAATATATGGAAGAAAGAATACTATCAAGAAACTGGTCAAAAAATCAATTGAGTTTGTAGGTGGTCTAAAGATTGGAGATCGCAATTCGCTAGATGTGCGATCTATTTTTAGAACAATGTATGGTGGTGTAAATGTGGATCCATGTATTGGGGATTATTCTCCTTTTCAAGGCAATCAACATATTTAAAATTTACAGCAAATGGGAGTCGTAATCGCCCAGCTATAAAGATCAATTGGTGGTAAAGGAGGAACTCCGATCAAAATTGAAGAGGAGGAATCTCAAGAAACGAATCCAAGAGTTGTAGGTGTTAAATCTGAGGTAATATTATGAAATCCTAATCTACCACAACATACTTTTATTAA
Organism: Solanum pennellii; assembly: GCF_001406875.1. Classification (NCBI taxonomy): domain Eukaryota; kingdom Viridiplantae; phylum Streptophyta; class Magnoliopsida; order Solanales; family Solanaceae; genus Solanum; species Solanum pennellii. The sequence continues at coordinate 46,309,408 of NC_028644.1, forward strand.
CTTTCAAATTCAAGAAGCAAGTTCACAAAAATGTCGAAAGAACCTTGTTGAAGATGCTGGGCAAGTTCAAGGGACTGGTGCAATGATACTAGGTGATTAATTTATCCTACAATGCTATAAAAATGTAGCTGCAAGTACTAATGATGAATGAGTACACACAGGTAAGATTGTTTCAACTAGCATGGCTCCTATGTTACTAGTGTGCATTGTATAGATAAAGAGAATGTTTGGCTAGTTGTTGTTGATAATGTTAATATGTGTGCTGCTTCTAAGCTTGCTGTTGTTGTTGATAAACTGAAAGAACAGGGATTAAGGCACGAACATGCCAAGTACAAGGTGGGAATGGGGGTGGTAATCAACATAAAAATCTTACTGAATTCCCTCAAATTTCAAACAATTTTACTAGACAAAATACTCAGAATAAGCAGGGTTCCAGAATCTAGTTCCTGTTAGAATGTCCAATAATCAAAGTAGTCAACACTTACCCAGAAAAGGAGAAGATCAAGAACCAACTCCCTATAGTATTATACAAACGTTCTAGACTTAAATATAATCTGGCTAAAACTGCTACTTTGATAATGTTTGAGACACCTAAGATTACTACGAAGTAAGGTAGACCGGCTATTATATTTAGTGCTATAAATTTCTTGGTTAAATGATCTGATAGGTGTAAGTATACTCTAGTTGTTAAGTTTAGTTATGCAATGCCTAAAGTTAAACTAATTAGACAGAGTTTTATCAACCAAACGCAGCTATCAAGTAGAGTTAAAATTTCCCATTTCAATGCGAGACATGTCTACGTTGATTTGGATAATGAATTAGACTTTGTAAAAGGTTGGACTAAACAAAGAATGGTTATTGAGGGACAACCTATGCGTATTCAAACTTGGACACCTACCTTTAAACCTATAGACGAACCTATGTTCTAGTTCGGATAGGTCCTTTGGAACTCCCATGGCATTTCAATTATAAGGAATTTGGATAGGTCCTCCGGAACTCCCATGACATATCTACTATAAGAATATACTTACTGCTATGCTATCTCCTATTGGTAAGGTTTTATACTTAGATAATGCTACTGTTAATAAGACAAGGGGAAACATGACAAGATTTAGAATCCGACTTGATCTTACAAAAGAAAGACCTAAGCATGTGTGGCTTTGTTCTGATGAAAAAGATTTGAACAAAGGTAAGTGGCAAAGTATTGAGTATGAGAACTTACCTGACTATTGTCCATATTGTAAAAATCAAGGCCACATACTCAAGGACTAAACAATTAAAGCAAGAGATGAGGAATTTTATTAAAGGAAAGAATTGGAAGAAGGGCAAAAAAGGAAAGCCAATACAGAACATAAAGACAAGGATCATGCAGTAGGTGAAATAATGCAGGGTAAACACCCTGCAGATAACATACAACAAATGCAACAGGTTCCAGAATTTGTTGATCAAGATGATAAATGACAGAAGCAAAAAACAAAACTAACTACACAGTAAGAGCATGTCCTTCCGAAGACTGTTTGGAAAGCTAAGAATCTACAGCAGAATACTATGCAAGATGTACAACTACTAGTACAAACAGGTATGCAAATTAATGTTCCTACATTTAACAATTTTATTGAATTAGATAAGCAAGAACAAAATACAATAGCTTAAACAGATATACACGATGAGAATTACGCAACTGTTCTTCTCCAACAAACAGACCATGTAGGCCATGCATAAACTGAATTAGGTAAAATCAAACTGTAGATGCTATACAATGTATGATTTCACAATCCCATCTATCACAACACACTCCTATTTTATGTGAGATTAATAGAATTTGTGTAGATGTGGAAAGAAGTGAAAATATGGACATAGAGGAGAACATAGAATCTGATTTGCAAGGGAAGGAAATAAAAAAAAAGGTTGATTTAGCAAGAAGGAGAGTGTAGCAGTTCAGCTCCAGCCCAGCAATATGACGAGGAGAAAGCTCCAACACAGTCTCCGTCAGAAGTATCATAAGAAAAATCAACACGAAGAGGAAGGAAATTCACCTCAGGACTGTAACAACAAATCCATGAATAGGGTGAGTAAAAAAAGAATAAATGCTCTAACAAAATAACAAGGGAAGGAACAGCAGGGACTACAATAAAGAGGTGAAGAAGAGGATGAATATAGTCATATAGCTTCCAAGGATGAGTATGATGAAGATATTAGAGATCCTTTGACAGTAATGAAGATGAAGATGAAGTTAAATCCACTTCCCACATTGAATATGAAGAAGATATTCAATGGTCTATATTGTTAAGGTATGATGATATGTATTCTTAAATGCTATGCTATGTGAAGTAGGATGTTGGTCATGATTCTTGTTGGGTTACTTGATTGAGTAAGGTTATGGGGATTCACTTGGTCAATGCACTTGTTGACTTGATAGGGGTTCATGGGTAAGTGTCTTGCTTTGATTATGAAGAAATGTACTTTTATTCATGCTTGTTGCTATTATGACTTGATGATAGACTTACTTGACTATGTATTCAATTATATGATATGCATGTTGACTTGACTAGACTTGATGTTGTTGTTCTTATGGTGTAAATGCCTATGACTAACTGAACATGTCCTATTTATTGGTATGGTCTTGTTGAATGTGCATAAAGGTTTTTAATGTAAAGTTCATACCTTTTATTGAAATGTCCCTTTTCTTAGCATGTTTTCAAAGTATATGTGCATACAGTCTCATACTTAGTACAAGTTGTGTACTAACCCCATTTCTTCCTTTTTCCATCATTTTAGGTTTCGGTCGTTGAAGGGTTTTTGGAGACGACTTTGAAGAAGACTTGGAATTCTTGATCATCCAAGTTGGATAGGTCCTCACTTTCCGAGGGCAATACCAATATCAAGCTATGAAGTTGTTTTAGTATTAAGACTCTTATGTTTCTTTCCTTTCATTTGAGTACTAAACATTGTATGACATATATATGGTCTTATTGTATGGATGTATGGGCTAGGCCCAATTTGATATACTCTTATTATATGGTTATGAGATGAGACGACTATTTTGAGACTGTCATATTCTATATATTTATGTGCAATAAAAGTAGAAGACAAAGTAATCTTCCTATACGAAGGGTCTATGTATACTTTATATATATATACTATGTGTATGTAGAGGTCAATGTAAACCTCCAAGTAGAAGTAATGAAAAGTTTTAAATTTTCCGCATTTTTGACCTATGAATATAATGATGTAAGCTAAGAGGCTAGTCCTAGTCCTCAAAGAGGACGACGACGCCGGTTACGTCTAGGGGTATTCCTGGATGTGACATTCACAAACATAATGTATGGTACATTATTATCAACTACATCGTGTAAATTATATAAAAAGTTATATGAAACATAATGTGTAGTTGAAATGAACACAAGGTTGAAAAGATATCAGAATTTGATCATCTAATAGTAAATTGTATTGTATATTAATGTAATAGCAGAAAATCTATAAATTGAAAATATCTAATCTCAAAATGATGTATCTTAAACATAATAGTAATCCCAAAAAAAGATTTTTTTCAATCTTTTTTCGGAAAGAAAATACAAGTTCTTCAATTGTGACCTTCTTATCCACAATGTCCACAACATTTTGTTTTTGTGCTTATCTTTTCATCTGGATTTTTTTCATTCTTTTTCTTGGTCGTCAAGACATCCTTTACACCTAGGTGGCAAGACAATTTCATTCAAAACAAAAAAAATTATTATACATGCTAAAGAGGATAATAGATACATTAAAAGAATATATCTTCTTCCAAATTGGTACATTAAAAAAAAGAAATTCATATACTGATACTTTTAGAAAAAACCACATGTATATGATACGTTACAGTAACAAAACACTAAATCATAGTGATAAGAAATCCATTACATATACGTCAAACTAGTAATTTATCAAGATGTAACCAGTAATGTATCATGACTTATATATCCATATACAAATTCAAAAATTAAAAAAATACTTATTGAAGCAGAAAATAAAAATTGAAAAACAAATTCACATGTATCCTATACTTTACATAATATCAGCACACTAACTCAAAGATGTAAAAACACATTATATATGTCACTCCTCGAGGCTACCCCTTGGATGTAAACACAGGACCTAAGTGACCCCAAGATAACCCTAAGATGGCATATCAAAAGCACACTTTAAAAACCTGAACAAAAAGTTCATTATGGAATCTTAAAACATGAGATATCTTAATGAAGGGGAATACCCAAAATAGGTCTCAATATATAAATATTAAGCACTAGTTGATGATACTGGACTATAACTCAATATACTAAAGTTGAATCTATATATGTCTGAGATAAGACACTTCTGACTAGAGATGTTGGGACATGCCCACAACTAATTCTAGTAAAACTAAAACTAAAATGAAAGACTGAAATAGAAAACATGTCTATTGTTCTCCAAGTATGAGGATTCACCATTGACTCTGCTTAATACGAATCGAGAACTGATCTACACGTGCTAAATGTCGAGGACCTAAATCTACATCACGAAAATATGTAGCACAGAGTATATGTCAGTACTTGAAAGTTACTGAGCATGTAGGATAGGATAAATCTGAACAAACATATAACTACACAAAGCATACTCTGCAATGATATAATTTGTACATGATAAAGATGCTAAAATATACTGAATATGAACTAAACTGAATGGAATTACCAAGTACATAACATACTGAGATTGAATATTGAACTATATCTTAAAAACCTCGTCAATGCACTGGAATCTGACTTTGGAAGCTACTATTAATCGTCATAAAACTACGTGAGCTAAACGTGGATTCCAATATATACGACCCATTGAGAGGACTCAATATATGTTGCCAGGGGTATAACGCAGGACTGGCGTGATCACTAAATCAAATACCTAGTAGAGGGGACTTATCTACCTATGGGGGCACGTCATTCTAGGATTGTAAGGGTGACTGACCCTAGACCAACTTGGTGTTAAGCCTTCTCCCATCTGGAAATGTATACACTAAATTATAACTGAAATATACTGGATAGCTCAACATTCTAATATGCTAATTGATAATAAAACATTTGAAATCTCAGGCATGTATATCTGCATATCTGTCCTAACTAGTATAACTCATGAGCTAAACGAATATACATAACAAGAATTTTGAATTTCATCCAAAAAAACTAAGAAAAATTGTTACAAAGACATGATAATCTGAGTAAGAGCACTACTACAGCTAAAACATAAGAATTTTTGTAAAGTTCAAGAAACCTTAAGTCTAAACAATATGAAGGGAATTAAGAATCTCACTGAATTCTAGGGACCCAATGGGCGAATGGAACCCATTAGTGAAATCTCACATATTTAATTTGGTGATAAATTCACGCATAAATCTTTCAATTTATCGGCTAGAATTGAAGAAAACTTGTTGCATTCTTAGAGGGGTTGAGTCGCGTCTTTCTCCTCTTCTCTTTCTAAACTTGGATGAATTGGTGATTGAAGCTTTTTATTATGTTCTGACTAGTCAAATAGGTTTAAACTGACCAAAATAACGCAACTCAGGGATTAAACAACGTAGTTTAGGTGACTAATGCATGGGTAAAAAGATGAAATCACCCGTAACTGAAGTTGTCGGGACCATTGACGGGCCTGACCAACGGACTGACTAAAATGGTCTGTCCTGGTCAATCGTCGTTCAAGTTCAAAGGATGGGTTTGAGGGTCACAATCCACGGAACTGGACCACGGTCCGTGGTCTAACCTACGGTACGTAGGTCCAGAAGTTGGTTGTGCTCTGAAATTTTCTAGGCAGGCTGCATATTGCCAACCACGAACCCCACCTACAATCCGTGGGTCAACCTAAGGTTCATAGGTGTCCTCCTTAGGGGCACCTGCAACTTCTAAAAAACTGAAATCCTTATCATTTATGAATTTGGGGTGTTACATTATCTTCCTCTCGGGAACATTCATCCTCGAATGAAGTCTAAACTAGCTGAATATGGAGGGAAGGAGCTAAGATTCCTATCACTAAGTACTAAAACTGATATCTAACTGAACTGAGTTCCAAGAACATGCAACTACACTGAAAATGCAAGTATAACTGAGAGAACATGATACTAAGGCTGAACTTAACGCAAGAGTAAGCTAAAAGGACTATTACCTCGGGCTGAAACTGAATCGGAAGGAAAGAGATAAGGATAATTTGCCTTCATGATTGCTTCTGCTTCCCAAGTAGCTCCCTCTATGGAATGAATCCTCTACAAAACCTTCACTGAAGCAACTTCTTTATTTCTCAACATTCAAACCTGGCTATCAAGAATTTCAACTGGATCTTCTTCATAAGTGAGACTATCCTTCACAACCACACTCTCTAATGGTCTATTGATGTTAGGTCACCCACACACTTCTTCAACAAGGAAATGTAGAAGACCATATAGACTGCGGGTAATTTTGCTGGAAAATCTAACTCATAAGCCACATTTCCAAATCTTTTCAAGATTTTGTAAGGATCTACATATCTAGGACTAAGCTTTCCATTCTTTTCAAATCTAATCACCCCTTCATAGGTGATACTTTTAGCAAAAGCCAATCATTGATTTGGAACTGTGTGTCCCTTCTCTTTGCATTTGCATAGGACTTTTCACTACTCTGTGTTGCCTTAATTATATATCTGATGAGCTGAACTTTTTCCATAGCATCACTGAATCTGGCTTTATCATGGCTACTTCACCTACTTCAAAATATCCAACTAGAGATCTACATCTACGCTCGTACAATGCCTCATAAGGGGTCATCTGAATACTAGAATGGTAGTTATTATTGTTGGTTAACTCTATAAGAGGAAGGTCATCATCCAAATAGCCCTTGAAGTCGATCACACAATATCTCAACATTTCCTCTAAGGTCTAAATGGTATGCTCTGCCTGACCATCCATCTGTAGATAAATTGTTGTGATGAGATTTACTTGGGTACCAAGACTTTCTGAAATGACCTCTAGAAATAAGAGCTAAAGTGAGGGCCTCTATCTGAGATGATAGACAAAGGAACCCCATGCAACCTGACTATCTCATTAATATAGAGTTTAGCATAGTTCTTTACTGATCTGTAGTCTTGACAACCAAGAAGTGAGTGGACTTAGTAACTCAGTCTAATATTACCCAAATAGAGTCATGTTGTTTGAGTATGAGGTAAACCTGTAACGAAGTTCATGTTGATCACTTCCCACTTCCATGTAGGAATGTTAATATCTTGATTCATACCTCCTGGTTTCAGTTGTTTTACCATAAACTGTTGACAACTAAGGCACTTAGCCACAAAAATATGCTATATCACTCTTCATGTCATTACACCAAAAGACATCACTGTACATCTTGGTGGTACATGGATGATTAGAATACCTGAGTTATGGGCTTCTATAAGGATCTTCCATCTCAACTCACCCACCTTAGGAACACATAAAGGACCTTGGTAGAGAAGTACACCATCTTCCTTTTGGAAGAAAACCACAACATTGTGATGATGAACTGCATCCTTCAATTGAAGCAATATAGGATGATTGTCTTGTTTTTTCCTTAAACTCCGCTACCAATGAAGATTCTGACCTATTTTGAACTATCACACCATGATATGATAGGTTCATAAGACAAACTCTTAAGCCAGTAAGCCGGTGAATATCTTTTTCTAATTCCTTCTTTCTTCCTCAACATGTGCTACACTACCCATAGATAGTATGCTAAGAGAACCAGCTACTATATTAGCCTTATCTGGATGGTAAAGCACATTCATGTCATAGTCCTTAAGGAATTCATGACATCTTCTCTGGCGAAGATTCAACTTCTTTTGGGTGAACATATACTGACGCCTGTTGTGGTCTGTGAACACATCTACATGAATAATATACAAGTAATGTCTTCAAATATTTAGGGCAAATACTACGACTACAAGCTCGAGGTCATGAGTCAGATAGTTCTTCTCATGCACCTTAAGTTTTCTAGAATCATAAACTATAACCTTACCTCGATGCATCAGCACACAACCTAGGACAACTCTAGATGCAATAGATCACATAACCATCTAAACCCTATGGTAGAGTCAAAACAAGATTTGTAGTCAACCTAATTTTCAGTTCTGAGAAGCTTTTCTCACACTCATCTGACCACTGAAACTTAACCTTCTTCTAAGTCAGCTTAGTCAATGAAGAATCTATGGATAAAACTCCATCCACGAACCTTCTGTAATAATCGACTAAACCCAATAAACTCCCGATCTCTATACGAGAGGTGGGTCTGGGCCATGCTTCACTGCCTCAATTTACTGAGAATCCACTCGGATCCCTTCACTAGACACTATATGGCCTAGGAAAGCAACTGGTTGTAACCAAAACTCACATTTGCTAAACTTAGTGAATAACTAGCGATTTTTCAGAGTTTGCCAAATAACCCTTAGATGAGTTGCATGATCTTGCTTTTTTCTAGAGTAAATGAGGATATCATCAATAAAGACAATGACGAACAAGTCCAATACTTCTTGAACACCCTGTTCATCAAATTCATGAAGTTTCAAGAGTATTAATTAGCCCAAAAGGCCTAACTACAAATTCATTAGGACCATACCGAGTCCTAAAGGCTATTTTTGGGATGTCATTACCTCTGACTCTAAGTTGATGATAATCGGATCTGAGGTCTATTTTTTTAAAAATGACTAGCAACTTGAAGTTGGCTGAACGAGTCATCAATCCTGGGGATAGGGTACTTATTCTTGATTGTGACTTTGTTCAACTGCCAATAGTCAGTGCTCATCCTGAGAGAACCATCTATCTTTTTCATGAATAACACTAGAGCACCCCATGGAGAGATATTAGGTTTGATGAAGCCCTTATCTAGAAGGTCTTTCAATTCTTCCTTAAATTCCTTAATCTCATATAAAGACATTATGTAAGGAAAAATTGAAAGAGATTGGGTATCTGAAAGAAAATTTGTTCTGGAGTCAATTTCCTTTTTGGGAAAAATTTTGGGTAGATCTTCTAGAAACTCAGCTAATACTAGAACTGACTCAAGAGTTGGGGTTTCGGAGTTTGAATCCTTAACCCAAAAATATTATATATGTACCCTTTAGAGATCATATTTCTGGCCTTAAGGTATGAGTTAAATCGATCCATAGGCACTGAGTTACTACGCTTCCATTCTAAGACTGGTTTGCTTGGAAACTAAAAACAAACAATCCTAGTTCAATAATTGTCTGAAACATAATAGGTATGTAACAAATACATTCCTAAAATGGTATCAAATTCTACCATTTCTAACTCTACAAGATCTTCTAATATTACTTTCTAAGAGACGGTGATCGGGAAATTTTTGTATGGTGTCTACCTATAACTAGGTCACCACCTAGAGTAGATATTAAGACGGGTTTTGAGAGAGTTTCTAGACTAACACAGAAGTTTATTGCTATGTACAAAGTTATAAATGACAAATTAGCCCTAGATCTAACAAAGCATAAACATCTGAATGAAAGACTCGTAATGTACCAATAATTACATCAAGAGAATCTTCCTGATCCTGACGAGTCTGGAGAGCATACAGCCTATTCTGGCATTGACTGCCACCTGTATAGATTAAGCACCCTACTGAGTTGGATGACCTACTGGTGTTGCTGGGACTGTAGACTGAGAGCCCTACTATTGTTACCTCCTTGTCTTTGTTTAGAAGAAGTGCAATCTCTCAACCTGTGACAAGTCTAACCACAACCAAAACATCCTTCCTTGCCTGCAAGACACTCACCCGGATGGTTCTTACCACACTTTGGACAAGTTGATAGGTTTTGTTACCTGAAACACTCTCTTGAGACTTAGAGCCTAATGCCCTACCTTTTTTACCCTGTCAAAAACCTAGGGATGGAGCACTAGCTGATGAAGGTACAGGAGCTGAAGAACTTTGTTGAAACTGTGAGCGATTTTCACCACCCAATTTCTACTGAGAGTACTCATAGTTCCTTGTTCTGGCCTTTTTGTTGTCCTTATCTAGTTCTTTAATATTATCTCCCTCAACCCGCTTAGCATGAGTCATGAGCCTAGAGATACTCATATACTCCAACAACATAGCCTTTCTGCTCTCTGTTTTTACCAAGTCAAATATCCCAAATAGGAACTTACTAATTTGTGCCCTGGAATCGACAAAAAAAATGGAGCATACCTGAAGAGCTGGGTGAACTTGAGTTCATACTCTTGGACTAACATTGAACCTTGTCTCAAATTCATGAATTCATGTGCCTTAGCTTCCCTAAACTCTCTTGGGAAGAATTTATACAGAAAAGCTCCGATAAAATACTCCCAAGTCATAGGAGTTGCATTCTCACCCCTATTTTCCTTCCACCGCGTGAACCAAATGTGAGCCACATCCTGAAGCTGGTAGGATGCCAAATCTAATCTATCATTTCCTGTCACTTTAAAGGTTTTCTTAACCTCATCAATGAAGTTTTGGGGGTCTTCACCAATTTGCGACCTTAAAAACTCAGGTGGTTCATCCGAACAAAATCTCGAACCCTAGTTGCCGCTAATCCACCATTAGTATTTCCAGGAACACGAACCTGCTGGTTGTTCTAATTGGCCACACTGTGAGCCAAAAGTTGGATAAAATTCTAAAACTCTACATTTGAAACCTCATGGTCTTCGACTGGAGGAACTGTGTTAGCGTTGCGGGCATTAGCACTCCTTGCATACACTCTACGAGGAGGCATGATATGAAATAGATAACGTCGAATTAGAAAGAAGATCATACCCATGAATGATAAGAATAACAAGAAAGTGATGTTTTCCCTAAAACACTTTGTAGCCTCTCCCTCATAGGTGTGGCACACTTCACACTCATGAAAAAGACTCTACTTAATGTGGATTTTTAGACATCCTAGGATTCTTAAACCTAATATTTTAATATCAAATTTGTCACGCTCCAAGGCTACCCCCTGAACGTAAATATGAGACCTAGGATCATGAGGGACCCCAAGCTAACCCTGAGCTAGCATATCAAAAGCATATTTTAAACAACTAAACAAATGATACAATGTGGAAGCTTAAAACTTGATATAAACTAAACGATGGGGAATACCCAAAATAGGTATGGATATATAAATATTGAGTAAGAGTTAATGATAATGGACTATAACTCAATATACTAAATTTGAATCTATCTATGTCTGAAATATGCTAGAGATGTTGGGACATACAGCCAGTTAACTCTAGTATAACTTAAACTAAAATGAAAGACTAAAATATAAAACATGTCTATGAGGACTCACCACTGGTACTACTTATTACGGATCAGAAACAGATTTACACGCTGAGGACCTAAACTTACATCACAAAAATATGTAGCACAAAGTATGCGTCAGTTTTTGAACGATATTGAGCATGTAGGATAGGATAAAGTTAAACAAACATATAACTGAATAAAGCGTATTGAGCAATGATAATAATCTAAACATGATAAAGATGTTGAAATATACTAAATATGAATTAAACTGAATGCAATGGCCAAGTACATAAAATGTTGAGACTTAATACTGAAGTATATACGAAAACCTCCTCAATGCACTGGAATCTGACTTTTTAGAGCTACTATTAATCGATATGAAACCATGTGAGCTAAATATGTAGTTCGATGTATACACCTCATCAAGAGGACACAATATCGTGTCAGGGTATAAAGACATCACTGGCGCGCTCACTAAATCCTCATATGAGACTTATCAACCTATGGGGGCACGTAGTTCTAGGACTATGAGGGTGATTGAAACCAGTCCAACTTGGTGTTAAGCCTACTCCTAACTGGAGTTGTGTACAATAAAAACATAACTGAAATATACTATATAGTCAGCTTTATGACATGCTAAATGAAAATGCAACATTTAAGTATTGATAATAAAGCATTTGAAATTTGAGGCATGTATATTTGTATATCTTTCCTAGCTAGTGTAATTCATGAACTAAACGAATTTACAAAATTAGGGTTCTGAGTTTCATGCGAAAAGCTAAGCAACATTGTTATGAAGACATGATAATCTGAGTAAGAACATTACAACAACTAAAACAAAACAATTTCTCTAAGGTTCAAGAAATGGCAAGTCTTAACAATATGAAGGGAATCAAGAATCTGATGACTAAATTCTAGGATCCCAATAAGCGAAAGAACCCACTAGAGAAATCACATGCCTGGTGACAAATTTAACAAAGAAATCTTTTGATTTTGAGGCTAGAATTGAAGAAAACTTGTTGTGTTCTTAGAGGGATTTGGTCGCCTCTTTCTCCTATTCTCGTTCTAAACTTGGGTGAATTTGGTGATTCAAGGTTTTAATTATTCTGACTAGACTAATAGGTATAAACTAACCAAAAGCGTAGTTTAGGGATCAGACGACGTACTTTAGGTTCCCAATGCATAGGAGTGAAAACCAAATGACCATTGACTTAAAATTTGATGGGGCCATTGACGGGCCTGACCAATGGTCCGTCCTAGTCCGTTGTCATTTGGTTTCAATGAATGGGTTTGAGGGTTACAATCCACGGACCTGGACCACTACCTGTGGTCTAAACTATGATTCGTAGATACGGCCGTGGATCGTGCCTTTTCTCAAATTTTCTAGACAGGCTGAAGGTGGCCAACCACGGACCCCACTTACGGTCCAGGGGCCAACCTAAGGTCCGTAGGTGTCCTCCGTAGGGACACCTGCAACTTCTGAAAAATTTAAAAATCCTTATCCTTTTTGAATCTGGGGTGTTACAACAATTACATCAAACTAGTAATGTATCAATTTGTAATCAGCAATCTATCACGACTTATGTATTAATATACAAATTCAAAAATTAAAAACAATGTGTATGAGTAGCAAATCCAGGCAATCGCTCCAATTAATACATAAAAGATTTGTATCTTGCTGACATTCTTATTTGTTGTATCAATATAGAGGGGATACATAGCAAATTCAACTTCATGTTTCTTCACCTCAACATAAATATTTACTCTCATATCATTCCTAATAATCAGTGGATATGAATTAACTTCTATAATGTATGTGATCTTGATTTTTTCTTCAATTCATCAATATTTAACTCAGCTGCAATGACTGAAATTAGATTGACGAATGAAATATTTTTCCCAACCACTATCGCATCACTCTTGTATCGTTCGTATCAAATTTTCAACAAAAAATTAGATCTTAGTGGAATGTTTCTTCGACAGAACAAGGAGAATGGAAAAATAGGGGGAACGATGTAGAGGGAGAAAGACGAAATAGGGAGAACGACGAAACAGAGTGAATAATTAAAAGGGAGAATGAAGAAAGAAGGAGAACGATGAACAATGAACACGGAGAACGATAAACATAGAGAACGGTGACATATATGCAATTTTGAATTTTGAATTGATTTGTTATGTTAGGATCTATGTTTCAGTGATTGATAATAAGGGAGGAACTGAATAGCATAATTGTTATTAGATTTTCCATTTTCTTTCTCTTTTTAAGCGCAACAACCGCATAATATTGAATCAAAATTAATATATCTGGACAACCAACTATGTATCGGGATGGTTGATTTTATAAGGCATATTTGTAAAATATAAAACAGTGGAGATATATTTAATTTAGGTTTTACACTATGGAGTATTTTAATAAGAGAAAAAGACTCAAATGTGCCATCGAACTTTTCAAAAAAGACTCATTTATGTCATTCATTAAAAGTTTGGCTCATCTATGTCATTACTATTTAAGAAAAGGCTCATCCATTTCATTAATTTTTAGCTGAGATTTTGTAAAACTATTTTTTACACCTCGAACAACCTTTAACACTTTTCAATTGAGGTTTTTGGATCAAGTGTACTCGTTTTGCTTCTTCTTTATTAATAACACCAAGAACACATAAAAAACGTCAACAAACTCTCGAATTTCAAACTTTTCAATTTTTCATTAAATCACTTCAAATTTCAAGATAGTTTCCTCCTAGTTAGATGCCAAAATTCAATATCTTTTTGCTCGAATTCAACCTAACTCACCATGACCCATTTGAAATTTTTTCAAAGTCTCAAAACTTCATCATTTCTAATGGTAGAATTTTCTCCACAACTTCAACTCATTTAAAATTTTGAACAAAGACTCAAAAAGTACTAGGGAACAAAGATCTAATGTCAAAAATAGCATAAACATGAATCAAAGCACATTTTTGAAATTTCCGGATTGATTTCATTTCTTTTGAATATCTTTTTAAATACGGATGAATTTTTTAAATCCACAAATTATTTTAGAATTTTATTTTTTAAAAAAAAATTAATGATGTGGCCGAAAATAAAGTTGATTTCATTAAGAATTGAAGATGTTGAAAATTTAGGATTATTGATGTTCTTCATGCGGACTTGGTGTTTTTGAGGCAGAAGAAGCAAATAGAGCTCATTTGATCCAAAACTCCAATTAAAAAGTGCCAAAAGTTGTTTGGGTGTAAAAATAGTTTTGCAAAATCAAAGTTAAAAATAATAGCAAGAACAGAGGCGGATCTAGGAATTAGGGTCACTAGGTGCCAAGTAGAAGCGGACCCACATGATTTGATAGAGGTGTACGTACATCCGTTGACTTCAAAAAATTATATGTATATCTATCGTGAGAAACTGACATAAAGTAGGATATAATCGCAGTGCACCCATAAGAAGCGTAGGGGTGCCCTTGTTTAGTTGGTACAAGAGAGAGGAACCACTCGCAAGAATACGGTTCAATCTTATTTCATTATTTTTATTTCAAGTTTAGCTTATAAATCATATTCAAGTCACTAGTTACCAATCAAATAATACATTATTCGTCAATTAAAGTAAAAATTTTGTTAACTACCTAAATTAAGATAGTATTGGTGCAACAAAATCTTCAAATTTAGATTGTTTCTAATGCTCAGTAGATTCATCGATTAAATCAATTTTAGATTTAGATAGAATTATTCGTCTTGTGACTGGACGAGAGAGCAGGATTGGGCGATGGACGGAAGCCTGAAGCTTTAATTAATGACAACTTTTTGTTGTTTAAAAGTTTAAAGGAGGTTTCAACGGTGAAGAGAATTTTTTAAATATATTTATCATGTAAAAGAAAAGTCAAAGAGTCAAACTATATTAGTTAAAAAATAATTATTAACTAATATTTAATAAGAAGTTAATAAGTAAAAAAAATCAAAAACAAAAGAAAATGTGCTAATAGTTTAAAAAAGAAACGATGCATGTAGTTATAAAGAACAATTAAAACAAAAAAAGACTGCTACCTGAAATCGATCCCTTGAACTAGGAATTGTAAACCAGATGGTCTATCATGCGCCAAATAATACTTGTTCTCTGGGTGGCACGGTTATTATTTATATATACGTTATATATATATATA
>NC_028644.1:46325421-46328943 GCF_001406875.1 Solanum pennellii
TATTATATATATATATATAGAGAGAGAGAGAGAGAGAGAGTGTGTTCTCGTCGAAGCTCGTGGGTGGCGTGGCACCCCCACGGGCTTTAATAGATCTGCCCCTGGACAAGAATGAGTCTTTTCTTAAACGGCAATGATATCAATGAACCAAACTTTTAATGAATAAATGAACCTTTTTTGAAGGTTCAATGACATATTTGAGTTTTTTCCCTTATAATAAACCTCTTTGACCACTAACCAAATTTATGTGTCATTTTTTTTTGCTGAATCAGATAAAAATGTGATTACACATGTTTAAAAGCAAGTGAAGATATTTAAAAAAATACTAAAACTAAAAAAATAAATTAACAATTAAAATACAATTGTCATCCCCAATAGATATATGTAGGCTTCTTCTTTTTCCTCATAGTCTCTCCTAACTCGACCATCACCACACACAAACACTTTTTCTTCTATCTCTTCACAAATTTTTATACACAATTCTTCCTCTATCTCTTCTCATATTCTTTCTACTCCCTCCGTCCAGTATTGTTTGTCATGTTACGCTTTTCGGAAGTCAATTTCACTAATTTCAAAGTTAAATTAGCTCACATTAATTCGATATTTTAAACAAAAATTAGATATTTTAAAACTATATGAAAAGTATTATAAATTGCAATTTTTTGCATATTAATATGATGAAAAAATACATCTTAAAATGTTAGTCAAAGTTTTTATAGTTTGATTCTAAAAATAGAAATTATGACAAACCATAACGGACAGAGAGAGTATCATTTAAAACATTTGGAATGACCAGAGAAAAATATTATTTAGATTTGTGTAAAAGATAAAAGGGCGAAAATAAAAAAAGGAGGTTCTTGATTGTGAAATAAATGCGATTTTAGATAGGTTTATGAAAAATATATGTTTGGTTATCTCGAAATTGAACTCAAAATTATGTAGAACATTTTGGACTAGTTCTTCTGTAATGACTAATGACCCATTTCTTTTCTACCATCCATTTTAGTCACTTTCTAACCATCATTAAGACGAAATTTTTTTATAATAAAATATCATCATAAAGCTTTCCTTCGCGAATTCCTCTTCAATGAATTTTGTTTTTTACTAGGAAATAAAAAAAAACAATGAGATAAAACCTAAATAGCAAAACAGATAAAAGATATAGGAAGAGGAGAAAATCTGAAAGAAATCAAGAAAGAAATCGGTTTTGGAGAGTTTGATATTTCTTTTAAAAATATTATTTGTAGTAGAAAATAACGTGGTGAATGAACAAAGCCTAGTTAAAGTGTCTACATAAAAATTTGTTTACTTTAGGTGATTACCGATGGGTTAGGCCTTTAATTTATATCTGATGTAGATAGCGATGTGTTATCCACGCCAGCAGGACTGAAAGACACGTAGAATGATTTAAAACAAATGTTTTAATATTAACCTAAGTGTTCGGTTGGGAAGGACATGAGTAGAAGGGTCCAAGTAACAAAGAAGCCAAATACATGGGTCTTTCAAATCATTTCATCTTTAAAAAAAATGTTATTTGACATGTCATCCCATTCGGACGAGAAATATATTTTGAGGAAGTAAAAATAATTGGTTAATATTATAGCCCTAAAAAAACAAAAGTGATATCGAGGACAACTTCTCAAAGGTAGTCATCTAAGGAATTTATTCTTCTTTTACATTTTATTGAAATATATATCATATCTTTAAGAGTACAAAACATCAAAACAAATTATGCAATCAGATTTATTTATGTGAATATTATTAAAGGATCAAGATCACATTAAGGACTCCCGTATATTCAACTCGTGAATCCTGAAATTGTTAAGTGTCGGAAGACTTTTAAAGAAAACATAAGTAATTACATATTTTTGTATCATATATTGAAATTGTGTCTGTTAAATTTTATAGGCAAATGGTGGATGTGACTATTTTTGTTGGGAAGATAATTTCTTGACAAAGTAAAGACCCTCGAATGAAGAAGATACATTTACTTCACAAAACAATGTGAGATTTGATATGTGGTCTAATACGAATGAAGTTGGAGAAGATAAAGATCTGCTTAATTCTTTACTAAGAGACACTTTGCATGAGACAGGTGTTTTGAGAGAAAAAGAATTATCGACGACAAATTGTTTGAGACTGATTTACAATCACTTGTTATTAAATTTATTTTGGAAATATTACATAGTTCGTTACATTTTTTAGATTTTATGTAATATTTGATTTGTTTGTTTGTATAGTTACGTTGCACTTTTTATATATTAATTATTTTATATGTATTGTCTAAAATTATATTATAATTGGATATTAGAATTCTAATTTAGTTTCTATAATATGAAATGTTGTTCTCTTTTATTTTTTTTATGCATATAATGCTTGTCATTTTTCAATTCTAATATGTTTAAACAATATTAATAATATAAGAATAACTTTAAATTCAGACCCACTAATTTTTTAGATTAATGATATTATCATAAATAAAAAATGTAAGTATTATCATCAAATCCTTAATCATCAAGATAGAAGTCTTTGATATTGTCCTTAGAAAAAACACATGATTTTTTAAGACGTGTTTTTTTTTTCCATAATACTTGTTCTTCCGTCAATTTAAGCACATAAAATTTACAACATCTTGCTAGTATTTGATTATTTTCTTTGCTAATTCATTTTATTGTCAACGTGTAAGACTCTTGATTAGTTCAACGCATGATCATGGAGAACCTTATCGGGTTGGAGCTTTGAGGTTTTTCAACTCACAAGACGCTCTGATTAGGCGTATCGATGTGTCCATTCGTAACGTAAAACAAAATAATATTTCTAATGATTTGAAAACTTCACCTGGCGAAAAAACATCATTGCTCTCTATTAAAAGGTGGTGTTAAGAAGGGCTTCAACATCGCAAATACCTCATTGATATAACTCTGTGTATGCTGTTAGAATAGGAGTCAAAAGTGTTATATCTAAGAAAATTACAATATTGTTAAACAATAATGAAAAGAATAATATTATTCAGAGAGTAAAATTGTGTTAGACACTTGAATTATAAATATTTTTAGTACAATGATTCACCGCCAACTCAACAAGGTTGGGGCCTAAACCCAAACCGTAAAGAGGGGCCCTAATATTTTTTAGAAAAAAAAATTGTCCAAATTTTTTTTACCATGTATATTTATTTAAAATCTATTTTTCAAGCCTTTTTAGATGTGAAAACATTACTTACTGTTTTCTAATCAATTTGTTTTAGTAATTCATTTTCAATTAACAATATAACTAATGTATTCAATCTCACATTGTTGATCTTACATAAAATTTTATCAATTTTAGTTTCGAAAAACTTCTTTCGGCCGAGACAGTAGTTATAGAAATTGTTAACATTATTCTATAAGCAATATATGCATTAGGAAAAGAATCAAGTCTTTTTATTTGATTGAGTATTTTCATTAAATTATTATCTTATACTTATATTATTTCTCTTAATAATAACTAAACAAGAATATATATATATATATATATATATATATA
>NC_028644.1:46329446-46346711 GCF_001406875.1 Solanum pennellii
TATATATATATATAAAATTACTAAGACTATTAACAATAACAACAGTTCAAGAAATTTATTTAATAAAGTTAAAATGATAAAATTGGGATAACGAATTTAATAAGTTGATATACCGTATGTTGAAATATTGTTGCGTTCCTTCAATATAATAATTGTTTAATTTGTTGCACTTCTTAAGATTTTGAAGAAGACACTCAAAAGCAAAATTTGTTCTTTTTTAACTTGTAAGCAACATTGATCAGTTCTTTAAGGAGAGAGTTCAATATTGAGAATAAAAATAATAAAATAGAAAATGAAAAAATAAGTATAAGGTAAATAATAGTATAAGGTCAATTTTTAGGAGATAAATAAGGAAACACAATTTCCCACTTGAGAAAATTATTTTAAAACATTGTTTAATTCCCTTATATAAGTGAGAAAAATTTATTGTTATTTTATTTATACACGTGTTCAAATAATTTTTACTCTTTATATACAATATATTTTTAACAACATCTCTTCGCTCTTTGGTCATGCCACAATAATTATAGGAAAAATTACATAAAAGGGTCATCAAACGTAAAATATTTACAAGCTCATATCCAAATTCAAAGTAACTCTTCATATACCTATTCTCCCCTAAAAATTTACATCTCATACCCCCTCCCCGTCCTTGGTCACTCTTTTATGTATGTATAAACTACCTCAAATGCTCATTGGACAAGGGTTTATTACGTGCACACCCTGATTGACTATTACTCTATCCTTTAGCTTATATTTTTCTCTTTTTATTTCCTTATTTTGTTATTTTTTTCTTTCTTTTAACCCCAGATTCTTGATTCGTGTATTCTATTTTGTCAAACAAATTTAATTATTTTATTCTTTAGCTTTTTCTTTTATAATCATTTTAAATTTTTTTTTATTTTTCAAAAATAAAAATAAAATATAAAAAAAATAAGTTAATCACTTTCAAACTAATAAATAAATTAGATTATACTACATGAAGAAGTAACTAATAAAAATTCAAACAAAAAAGACGAATAATTAAACTACATCAAGGAGTATTTAAGATAAACACTCTATTTATATTTTTATGTATCATTTTTGTCCTTTTCTCATTTCTCATTTTATTTCCGGATCTATTTTGATAATATTTTATTATTTTTTTAGTTTTTTCTCTTAATTCCTTTTTATCTTTCTTTTTGTTAGTTTATATTCTTTTTATTTTTTAATTTTTTCTCTTTCTATATTTTTGCTATATGAATATATGAAATACTATATGAATATATGAAATACTCATTAATGATACAATGTCATTATATGATATGTTATGATGATATCACATAGAAATGTATTGGTTGTAGATTAATGGTCGTAGAAAATCTCAGTGAAATTATAGTAGTATACAAATATATGAAACAAACCTTAATGAATTCATATCAGTATATGATATGTTGTGATGGTATCATTGAGAAATGAGTTGGTTGTACATGAATGGTTGTATAAAACCTTAATAATATCATATCAATATATGAATATATGAAAATCGTCCTTAATGATACCACAACAGTATATGAATCTATGAAAACAATCCTTAACGATATCATGTCAGTATATGATACATTGTGATGATATCATTGAGAAATAAGTTGGTTGTACATAGACAATTTAGGAAAATCTTAATGATACTATAACAATATATGAATATATGAAAACAATCATACCATATCAATATATAATATGTTCTGATGATATATCATTAAATGAGCCGGTTATACATGAATGGTTATAGGAACCCTTAATGATACCATATTAGTGTATGAATATATTATTATTGTATTATTCAAAAATTAGTGGTTTTATAAATCAATGAACGAATGAAACCTTAGTGTTACAACAACAATATATTCATATATTGTAATGGTATCATAAATTATATGAGGAGTGTTACCAATACATAAAATAGTCCTTAATGATGCCATGTCAATATATAAGTTAAATATTAACAACCTTAATAATACCCACTCAGTGCTTATATACTATTTTAATATCACTTAATAAGTCAGTTAAGAACAAGAAAGTCTAATGAAACTCACAGTATTTATACTATTTTGGTATCACTTTGATAAATAAGTTATGAACCAAAGAGATTAATGATACTCCTGCAATATTTATATACTATTTTATTATCACTTATTAATCTAATTATTAAAGACAATCTTTGATGATACTCATTCAGTACATATATACTATTGTAGTATCACTTAATAAATCATTTATGAACAAAAAAGCATGTAACGACATGTTAAGTCGTTTTGAGGACTAGGACTATTTTGACACTTTCCGTAAAATATCAAATAAAAATTTTGAATTATTCAATAATTACGAGTACTTAATTGATAAATATTTGGCAAATAATTAATAGTTGATCGTTAATGGACCAAATACATAACATATTTATAACTATTAAACTTCAATTATCCTATAAATAGTCATTTTTGTAAGTTGTTCTAATTTATTTAATACCCTTTTACTACTTGGCTCATGTATTGAATTAAGTTAAAGGGGTGATTAGTATAACACCAGTAACATATTCTGGAAAAACGCATTGGGAGAAAAGAAACCATATACTTCAGGTGAAAAAGACAATTCCCATTCTTTTCAATTCTCCATTAGGACCCGTTTGGCCATAGATTTCCCAAATAATATTTGGGGAAAAATTTGGCAAATAATGTTTGTCCATACAATTTGTCATTATTTGGCAAACATTTTTGGCAAATATCCCAAATTCCCAAATACTAGTTTTTTCTAGTATTTGGGCCAAATCTCATTATTTGGGATCTTTTGAATATTAAAATTTTACTCCAAACTTTTATCTTTTACGAAAACACCCTTTTAGTAGTTGTTTGTGTTGTATTACATAATTTTTTTACGTGAACACCAAAATAGTGATGAAATATTTAGTGAATATTAAATAATGATATGATTGTTGATGAAAATGATGAAAAATTAACTTAAGGTAATAAAATCATGTGCTTCGTCTACTTCACGATGTATGGAATGATACTTGTTGCACTCGCTCCAAATTACCACATTGCTCTAGTGTGATGGAAACTATTTGTTATTGTTGTAACGAACATCCAATTGACTTGTAATACAAACTTATAGTTAGTTTTAATAGTTTTTAAAACTTATGGGTATAAATTATATTTTTCTAAAAAGGTGAAATATATTTCCCAAATCCTATGGCCAAACACATGGTGAAATTTCACCCAAATTTTCACTCAAATAATATTTGCCAAGAATATTTAAAAATTTATGGCCAAACGCTAGCTAAGTATGTTGTCAGAGTGAATTAGATTGTTTATTATATTGAGTAACTTACAAAAATAAATATATTTATAGGGTTATTAAAGTTTAATAGCTATAAATATGTTATTTACTAAAAATGACTACACTTTATGTCAATTTCTAGCTGCAAGTTTGTATTAAATTTTTTTAATTGTTATTATTATTATTTATACAAAGTACTAAATAAGGTATCATATGTTACCATAACTCCCATATGTCAAACTTTTATTATGTTCCTAAATAACTAAAATTTTCATTATTAAATTACCAACTAATAGTTATATATTGTATGTAAATATGATTCATTCACATAATACAATAAGTTGTATTTATATTCCTAAATACAATATATTCACTAAATACTTGTATAAAGGTATTCATAAAATTTTGAATATAAAAGAGTATTCATGTCTTTTTCTCGTTATAATTTTGCAGATTTATTTTATTTTTATTTATTTATACACTAATACAGTTGTAATTACAATAACTACATAAGAAAAAATGTATTACTTGTATACCTTGAATTCAAATTGGTGTTTCTATTTATAAAACTTAAAGTATTAATATATCAAGAATACAAATATTTATAAAAAATTAATGTATTATAACCAACTTTACTTGTATTCTCTAATTAATCTTTTAAATTGGATAGAGTACTTATTAATCTAGATATAATTGTATTCACAAATCAACATTTTGTCAAACCCCTTTTTAGAGCGGGGAGCGGAAGGATTTTTTCGATTTAAGTGACGTTATTTATTAAGAAATTATTTTATTTTTCAGAGTCGCCACTTGGAATTGAGTTGTGGTGTTTCAAGTCACCTTTTTTGTTTAATCCCTAATCAGAAGGAAATGACTCTTTGTTTGGTTTGCGAATCAAAAATTCGGATAAGAAATTCTGTTGACCGAGGGGAGGTATTAGGCATTCCTCGGGTCCCGTGGTTCTAGCACGGTCACTTTTATTGACTTATACTTATTTTTAACTTTTTTTTTTGAGATATTTTATTTTCAAGCCACATGACTTTTTCACATTTTTATTGTTCAACTTTGATTTGGTTTTAAGTCGGATGCATAACTGCAATCTCGACTTTTGATATTGTAACGACCCATTTTGGTCGTTTTGAGTGTTAAAGCCTTGTGTTTCAAAAAATATTTTTTTTCGATGGATTCTAATTGGATTTTGGACCATTCATAATTATAATTATGAAATTAGTGGGGTAGTTTTAATAATTTATTTAGTTGGTGGTTAAAGAAAAATAACATTAGAATTAAAGTGGACCACTTTCACCACTCTTATAATTAGTTATATAATATTTAGGAAGAAATATTCTGTAGAAGGGAAAGAAGGGTTTAGCCAAGAGAAACCATATCTGCAGCAGTCACGAAGCGATTGTTCCATCAGGTAATCAAATTTAGTGTTGGGTTGTACAGAAACTGCTAATGAATATTATTGTTACCATTGTTATGTTCTTCATTGAAGGGAACGGAATATATATATAATAGTAATATATGTTGTTTTGAAAAGAGATTAGGCTTGGATTTACATTAGATTTGTTACTGTAATGTTTGGTGGAAGAGAAAAAAATATATTGGAAAATTTAAAAGGGCAAGGTGGCGGCATGATGATTGGTTAATTGTTTGGTAAAATTGACTTTAATGGTCTATTATATTACATTATAAAGTGGAGAGGAACAACATTTAATGGCCAATGATTGGCTTATTGGTGGTTCAAATATTACCTGGGTATTTTGTGCAATACTAATATTTTATTTAATTGAAAAGTGATGATATTCATTAAAATTCTAACAAATTGAACTACCGTAGAAATCAATGTGAAATAGTACAGTAGTTCTGTGTAGGAATTGAATTAGATTGTTGTTAGTTTATCTGCCATTGATTTCGGGACCAATGGCTCCTATTTTTATGTATTAATATTTTGTTTTTATATTACACACTATATTGTGATTTACGTATAACATATTGAGGTAGGTAATTAAATATTAGGTGTATCGAATTATTTAAAATTTCATTCAAGATATGTTAGGTTTGAACTTTAGGAAATTGATTTTTTTATATATATATATATATATATATTTGATAGATTGGAAGGGTTCGCAGGCAATAAGGAAAGTAAAGGCATTGGAGAAGTAGTTGCTTGACTCCGATTCTTCGGTGGAGATATGTTATGGTTTATTTCTACGTGATAGATAAACTCTAAATAGCGATTGATATGCATTGAGTGATATTGTAAAGTCTCCTATGTACTTGATTGTGTGGTTGTATGTCTTGATTGTGTGGTTTGTGCTTGGCCTAAAATTATGAGATTGTTGAATTTCTGATCTTGAACCCTCTCTATTAAAATGATGCCTTGAATAAAGAAGGCTTGATGAAATAAAATAATGAGATAATTGGATCGGAGTGTCACGTTCCGACACGGTATTATGGGATCGGAGTGTCACGTTCCGACACGATATATGGGATCGGAGTGTCACGTTCCGACGCAAATAACATTAAAGGAAAGAAATCTTGAAGTAACTAAATATACTTATTCTCAAAGAACCTGTTTTCCAGATGAGTATGGTGTGGAGGCATGAGTCCTCATAGGTGTGCTTGATGTTGTGATTGATGGTGTACCTATTATGGTGTTGTTGTCAATGGTTCATGTGTTTGTTGCTTGCCACCTGTTAAGTATTGTAGTTGATTTTATGTTATTATGCAATATATATTGGTTTCTATTTTGAGTTGGCCGATGATACCTACTCAGTACGTGTTCCTTGTACTGACCCCTACTTGTATTTTCTTCTCTGTTCTTTTGTGGAGTGCAGCAAGTGTACCATCGACTTCGACTCGCCCTCGGCTCTAGCCAGTCTCCAGCACATCAGAGTTCAGGGTGAGCTATTAATTCTAGCTCGTGCTGGATTCTCTCATTCACGTCTTGATGTCTTTGAATTTCGGACATGAACCATCTTTTTGCTTATTTTGGTTTCTTAAACACTCTTAGACTTGGTAATTTGGAAATAGATGTCCTTGATGTGATGACTATCAGATTTTGGGATGATAAGTATTGAACTTTAGAAACTTATTTAAATTGGTTGCTTAGTATTTTTTGGAGCTTCCGCATTATTTATATTATTTATAGTTGAACTATTGGTATATGTTGGGTTTAGATGTGTTGGTTCGCCCACCTAAAGAGGTAAGTGTGGGTGCCACTCACGACTCGTTTTGGGTCGTGACAGATATTAGAGACATAACTGTATTCTTTCATCACACTAATTAACTTTATCTAAAGTGTTGTTTTAAATTAATGAAATATAATTATATTTTTGGACAAGCTGCGTCACCACATCCTTGAGTTTATTTTAATATCTCAATAAAGATGTGTAACACATTCTTAATTGAAGCAAATATTTTTAACGAATTATATACCCGAATATTTGCCTATTGCTAGAAAACTCAAGCATATTTATAATTATTTTAATTTTTTTTTACTATTTATATTATGAACACTATTTAATTAGTAACAATTTGAAATCTTAATCAAATATAAAAGAAATTGTTATTTTTTCTTATTCAAACTTAATATAGATGCATTTATATTTTAAATATGCTTACAATTATGACAAAGACATCAAATGTAAAAATGTGTAAAGCTTCATTTCTCAATTTTTCTAAATAAACATTTTAAATTTTAAATAAAATTAACCAAAAAAATTATTCTTTTAATTTTCTATGCATTGGTTATGCTTGATTGGATACAAGAGGAACTTAAGTAATAATAGCATATAGTACAAGATGAAAATAATATATAATAAAACAAATAAGTTGTTTTAATATTTATTGTATCATAATTAAATACACATAAACTTCAAGCAACTTCATGCCATAAGAATATCAAGTCTTATATAATCATGAAAATAAACTTATACAATAAAAATATTAAATGGTATCTTTTGCAAAAATTCAACTCACAAAAAGGAATTAATCCTAATAAAAAATTACGAACTCAAAACCACGAAATAAAACCTCGACCTCAGCTTTGTTTGGGAGTGAAATAAATATAACCGGGGGGTGGGGGGGGGGTGTTTAGGTTGATGATTTTTTTTTCTTCTTTTTTTTTTTTTTAATCTCTGCCCGTTGTGTATGTGTGCAAATTTTTGTTTCTTCCTTTTTATTTATCTCCTCTTTTTTTTTGGTTGATTTCCTTGTTTCCTTGGTTTCTCCCTCTTTGATTTTTTTTTCTGCTCGTGTGTGCTTTTCTTTTTTGCTCCTCTCTTTCTTGTTGAATCTCTTTCTAGTCATATCGGTGTAGGTGTGTGTTATGTCTTGTGTGTGTCGTGTGTGTATGATATGCATGTAGTGTGTGGAAGTGGGGGGAAGTGGAGGACAATGGAGGTAGTAGGTGGGTAGGGGTAGAAAAAGGGAAAGATAAATAATAATAATAATAATAATAATAATAATAATAATAATAATAATAATAATAATAATAATAATCCATTTCAGGATCTACAAGGCTGGCGGTAGTCCGCTCGGCCATCTAGATCTAGCTTTGCACAAGACCAAGTTATACTTGAAACGTATTATAGTTTATAAAATTTTTATCCTAAGTTTCGGTTGTATGGTAAATTTTTACTCAAGCATGAGGCCTGTCATAATAATATACATGATAATGTATAGCAGTTCTAACATGGGTTTCAGGCTGCCCCTTTCTTCAACAATTAACGGGGACTTCCAATACCACATGCTCGCTACCATTAACAGTGTATTATCTGACTGTACCACCACCACGAAACCAAGTCAAAAATTTTGATAAAAGATTTAAGAACTATAATAAGAATTCATTATAACTTGATTAGATCCAGATATTAAACAAGAACATCATACAGAAATTATACAGCTAGCATAGATATGAAAGTTGTCTTAGCCGGACATAGTCACGGCGGCAATCATGAAAGAAAATAATAAAAAGTAGTTTTGAATTACCTTAGATAATACACCGAAGCTTGAATTCTTATTTCTTCACAATAGAGTTTTTTACAAGAGAGAGAAGAGAGAAAAATAAAATATGTGGAAGAGCTCCTGCCTCTTATCTGAGGGAGAGTGCTCTTTATATAGGCAAATTAAAAACTAAGTGGTCCCTTATCTGATCCCCTTGCACAGTATTTTTACTGTAAATTAAAAACTAAGTGGGTCCCTTATCTGGTCCCCTTACACAGTATTTTTTTACTGTTTTATCAGTTTTCCTTTTGCTTTCATCTTTATCTGGTCTTCTTGGTCCTAATAGACTGTAGAAACTCCTGTACTTTATCAAGTTCATTTTCTGTCAAGCTTATCTCTTGATCATCAGATTGGGCGTCTGCAATATCATTGCTATTTCCACTTTTCATTGAAGTATCTGATTTATCAAATTCTGAGAGATTTTGCAGTAAATTTCTCTTAACGTCTTCAAGATATTCATTTATCATTTCATCTTTATCTCCTTCTTGAATAGAGATTCTTCTGGCAATATGCTTGATAGAATTTTCAGCGGACAGTTTCTTTTGTGGTATGTCCTTGTATTCTATAATCTTTGCTTGTATTTGATCTACAAGCTCTTGGCCATAAGGTTTACCAGTTTTTGGGTCTTGTCTTGTGAGCTTATCCCAAAAGTTGTGATAATAGGTCCGATAAAGACAAGGAATTTTTTCTTCCGAGGTATACCCTATCTCTGGGATCCATTTATGAATCCATGGTATAGAAAACTCGATAAAGAAATACATTTGATCGATCTTTTCTATATTACAGATGTGATCTGATAAATATAAATTAGTCAGAAAAGGGGAAACTTTTACCCATTCTTTGAAAAGATTTAAATACTTGTATAGGAAAATCTTTACCGAAGGTCCATGGTAATTCCACCAATTGATGAACCAATTTGGGATAGTTTGTTCAAACACCTTAACACAAATTTTTATAAATCAAGTGTGTTTATGTTTGTCATTGTTATAATAAAATATTTTATGGAAGGCTTGGATAAAATCCCAATAGGTCAAGTTCATACTGATTTTGTTGACATAAACTTGCCTTTCTTGCATAGTGGATATTCCCCATTCTTCAACAGATATAATCTTTTAATAATAAATTTAGAGAAGTTATAAACTTCTTTTTCTTCTGAAGTAAAGTGCTGGAATTCCACACTTCCTGTATGAACCAGAATAGCCTCGTAATATGATCGAGTCTTTTAAGATTCTCCGGGGAAATATAACCCCTTTATTAGATACCTTTGGAATATCTTCCAAGGTTTGTTACTTCTCTGAATATCAGAGTTTTCCAAGAGAAATATAATTTCTTTGGCAGTTGCTTTTTCAGAGCATTTTTGAATATCGCCCTCTTTTGCTAAAGAAGCATAGGTATCACCTTGCTCTTTTGTTTGCAGATATGCTTGTAATTGCTCATACAATGGACTATCTGTTGGAATATCCTTTAAATTGATAGTTGAAGAGAATGATGATGCCTCTTCAATTTTTGAATTAACCAGTCTCTTGTTTCCCAGTATTATGGCAAAATGATGAGTCGTATGACGACCTTTGAGAAGACTGAGAGGTTGATCTTCCTCTTCCTCGATTTTTACCCCCTCTGCCACGTGCTTGTGACCAAGGAGGAGGGTCATTTCCTCCCATTCTGTAATAAAAACGAATTAGTGATAATCAAAATAGTCATCAAAGTCTAGGTAATAAGGACTAGTGACTTCTTCATAATCATGTATAGAAAAGTAAAAATCGTCTTGTATTATTGACAGTATCAGTTTATCAAGAATTAATTCTTGAATATCCTTTTCTAAAGGGAGTACCTTTAGAATGGTAATTGAAGTTCTATCATCAAAGAAAAATGCAAAATAGGACATACTAAAATTTTTGTCTAGGAGGCTAGATATTCTCTGGATAAGAAGTCTGGGAGGGAATTATCAATTCCTTTTTTATATTGAATTTCAAAATCAAAAGGGGCTAAGTTGGGCCTGCCACCTAGCAAATATCAACTTCGAAGCATCATGTTTGAAATCTTTATCAAACATGTATTTAACAGATTGGGCATCTGAAGATCATCTTGAATTTTAAAATGCATTTAACAATACAAAGCATTTCATGTGCTATAGTCGCATATCTGCGCTGGGCTTCAGTCCATTTACCTGAATGAAAACGAATGAGATATTCATGATTATCATGAGGGTTAACTTGTTTAAGAATCCCTCCATAACCAATATTTGAAGCATCAGTTTCAATAATTTTTGTCCATGCAGGGTTAGCAAGAGTTAAACAAGGTAAGGTTTTAATCCTTTGTTTAATACTTCTAACAAGCGAAGTAAGATTCTCATTCCAAGGGCAATTATTGCTCTTTTTTCATCTATCTGTCAAAGGTGCGAGATCTTTAGAAAGATTTTTATAAAAAGGGGAAATGTAATTTAGACTTCCCAAAAATCTTTGTAACATAGTCCTGTCTGTTATAATATCAGGAAACTTTGACGCAAAATCAATTGATCTCTGAATAGGAGTAATTTTTCCTTGACAAATTTGATGTCCTAGAAATCGAACATCAGTTTGAAATAAACTCATTTTTGATTTAGATATAACTAAACCATTATGAATAACAATTTTCTTGAAGATCTCAAGATGCATAATATGAGATTCAAAAGTTTTTGAATACACTAAAATATCATCAATATAAACAATTATAAAATCCATATAAAGATTAAAATTATCATTCATAATTTTTTGAAATTCAGAAGGAGCATTCTTCAGACCAAAAGGCATAACATTCCACTCGAATTGACCAAATGGAACATTAAAAGCAGTTCGATAAGTATGTTCCTTAAAAATCTAAATTTGCCAATAACCTGATTTTAAATCAAATTTTGAAAATATATTAGCATCGTATAATCTGGAAAGAAGATCTTTCTTATTAGGAATGGGATACCTTATCCATTTTAAAACTTTGTTTAAAGGTTTATAATTTATTACTAACCTGGGAACACCTCTTTCTTGTTCTGCAGCGTTATTAACATAAAAGGCAGTACAAGACCTTGGAGATTTAGAGGGTTTTATAAG
Source organism: Solanum pennellii (assembly GCF_001406875.1). Taxonomy (NCBI): domain Eukaryota; kingdom Viridiplantae; phylum Streptophyta; class Magnoliopsida; order Solanales; family Solanaceae; genus Solanum; species Solanum pennellii. Next base: position 46,340,855 of record NC_028644.1, read on the forward strand.
TCCCTTTTGTAATAAACTATCAATTTCCTTTTTACAGAAATCAACTAATTCTGCATTCATTTGACAGGGGCGAGATTTTGTAGGAATATCTGATTCAGAAAAAGAATCTTCATAAGGCAAAGTCACAATATGCTTTTTCCTGTCCCAAAAAGCATTTGGATGATCTGCACAAATATCAGCTGCCATATTTCCAGAAATTAATTTAATTTTTTCCTGTACTTTAGTTGATTGTAAAGATTCTAAAATATTCAGACTATAAATTTCCATTTGTAAAGAATCAATATGTTTTTGTTTCAAATGAATTAAAGAGTTAATATCTCTAGTAATAGGTTCAGTTATGAATTCAAAATTAATGGTATTACCATTATATTTTGCTGTAAATCCTTTTGCATTTAAGTTAGAAAAGGGATAAATAGCATTAATAAAAGGGGTACCAAGTATAATTGGTGGATATAATTGATTTTTAACCAGAAAGAAAAAGTGAGGAATACAAACTTTACTTTGGCAAATACAAGTATTAGACAATTTATATTTTATGTCTAAAGCATGATTAGAAGCAGATTTAACAATATGAGTTGTTTTTTCAAAAAATCGTGAAGGAATTAATCCTTCTTGAATACAGCTAACATCAGCACCACTATCAATCATAGCAATGCTTGAAACTTTAAATCATTATTAATCAGAATGGTGCAATTGATATACCAACGATGAGCAGTGACAATTTGCATCATTCCAAGAAATTTAGGATTAAGAGATGTATCAATCTCTTCATCTATAACAGCCTTACCTTTATCAAAAATAGAAATATCCTTTTCATTTTCTAATTGAGAAATTCGATGATTATTAATCAACTGATTTTGTTTTAAAGATTTAATCTCTTTCTTAAGGTTTTCAACCTCTAATTTTAAATCATCCACAGACGTATCTCTGATTTTTACAATATCCTGCCCTTTCTTTTCAAGTCGTGAAAATACTTCTTGTAAAAAATAAGGACTAGAATTGTAAGAATTGTAATTGAAATCTTCAAATTCATTCTTCTTTATTTTTTCAAAGTTTTTTGAAGAAGATGCTTTTGAAGAAGCCATTTCTAAAACCTTATTTCTAAGATTTTTATCAGAGTCATCTTTTAAAAGTTCAATAACATTTTCAGAAGAAATCATTTTAAAAGTTAATTCTTCAAAACTTTGATGTAATTTATCTAAATAAGAATCTTCCATCTGAGATTGCAATTTATAAAAATCATCTTGTCCGCAAGTACAATTATCACCTGGACAATTAACACATTTTTGCTTACCATTATCAACATGACCATCAGTACTATAATCTGAAGAATCACCAGAAGAATTTGAATCTGAATCTGATTCATATAATAACTCATAGAGTTTATCTTGAGTCGGTTCATCCAACTCCAAAGCTTTAAACTTATCGGCCTTACAATTTGTTGCAAGATGACCAAAACGTCCACACTTATAACATTTAATATTTTTCAAATCTCTTTTAGAAAAATTTCTGGCAAACCTTTTTGCCTTTCTATGAGCTTTCTTTTCTTCTATCTTTTCTTTGTATCGTTTTGAACGATGACGTCTTTTATGGTGTCTTTCTTCGATTTGACCTGTCTTTGGTTTAGAACTAGACGGTCCTTCTATTCCAAACTACGTACAAAAATCTCCCAATTGAGACTTTTCAGACATTTGAGTTCTTTTTATCTGTTGAGCCAACTTAAGCTCATTACAAAGATTTAATCCTTCTTGAGTACAAATCCCTATTAACTTTCCATAAGTTAATCTATCATAAGGGATTTCTGGTTGATCTCCTCTCAAAACTTTCTTAACCCTTTCAGAAAATAATGAAGGAAGACCATCAATAAATCGATTTTTCCAATAACTTGATTTACTTTCAGGTAGATCCATAACTCTACTCATGAAAGTGTCCTTATACCATCGAAAATATCCCAAATGGTTACATTTGAGTCCATTTAATAAAGTTCGAATTGTCTCATTTAGATTGGAAAATCTTCCATTAAAATGTTCTAATATGGAAAGAACAAGAGTATAAACAACATCTTCAACTTTATGAGTTGTAATCTTTTCTACTGGTTTTCCATCTTCACCAGTAACAAGCTCTCTTTTAACTTCTTCTTTGTATGCATTTGTTATTGCATACTTTTCTTCAGATGATAAGAAATTATCCCACCATCCTCTGAGCTGACCTGTAAATCCTGCTATAATCATTTTACATATAGCATGATCAGTATTCTGATTCGTATGACGACAATTGATGAGTACATCAACATTCGATGTACCATAATGGAAACCTGTCTTTCAGTCAAGGCATCCAAATTCCATTCATATACCTCATTACCACTGTAAGATGTGTTAGTTTGATTCCAATCTCTTTCTTCAACTAACACATCTTGGGGAGTAGGACGAGGATAATAATAAGTCATCATTGAAGGGAGAGTTGCATAACCTCCTTTGCCTATAATCCTTTGCTTGGTATTATAACCGGTTTTGAATCTTCTAGCATTCACTTCCGAAACTTCCTGAGTCGGATCTTGAATACCGAGGAGTTGATTTTCAATCTTAGCAATATTTGATTCAGGAAAATCATTTGTAATAGGTTTTGAACTTAAACCAGACAATTTTTTATCAATAAGATTTTCTAAAAAATCATTAAAAGTTTTAACTTTAAAATCAGCAGTATCAATAGGACGCTGAATATGAGTAGGAACACTCAAAGAAATTTTTGAAGTAGAAGCTTTATCTTCTTTTGGACCTTTTTGAAATTCCTTTAGTAAAATAATTAATTCATCTAATTTTTTATCTAAAGAACTAATATGTTCTCCCAAAACTTTAACATATAAACTTAAATAATTATTTTGAGAAATAAGATTATTAATCTCATGAATAGTAATCTGTGCAACATCTGTTTGAATAAACTTTTGAAAAGCTGAAAAATTTAACCCAGTATTATTTGGCAAAATAAAAGGAGCTTGAGGAGGATAGATGACTTTAGTAATAGTGCCATCACTTTCTTTAAAAGTTCTTTCTATAACTTTGATATACAAAGGTAAATAAGTAGTTATAAACCACGGAACAAAATAAATGATTTTATTATGTAAAGCACAAGTTTCATAAAACTCTTGAGAAATATTATTTAAATCATCTTGACTATAAGTCTCAAAAAACCAAGTTCTAAACTGGTTCCATTTTTTATAATAAAATTCTTTTTGAATATGTTTTCTAACGAGGGATCTTGGACTAAAATCCAATTGTTGACTCATCATAATCAAATTTCGTTGAGATCTGTTGATTTATCAACATTGAAATCCATTTCAGACTGAGTTTGATCTAAATCTGACAACTTATCAGTTGCTTGAACAATATTTGTTTTAGGGTCTATTCTTACCCTTTCAACCAATCCTTCACTCATAGTATCACTTAAAGTGTGAATAGATAAAGGTTTTCGTCTTGCTGATCCATAGCTAGGACCTGCATAACTTATAGGAGAAATATGTTGAATTTCTGGTAATCTTCTATAACCAGAAAAAGATCGCCTATAAATAGGAGAATTATCACTGAATTCAATACAAATCTTACCATTTGGATTTTGAGTAATAAGAGAATAGTCACTATTAGTGATATCTTCAGAAACCTGTCTTTGAGACACAGCATCATTTAAAATCCATTTATCAGGAAAATTAATCTCATCCCATTTAATAGGTCTTCTAGTAGTAATCTTAGATTTAGTAAAATTAGTTTCAACCAGAATAGTCTCATCAGACGAATCATATAATTTACATCTAGGATTTAAAGTAGTTAATAACTTGTAATAAATCCTGTAAGATAAGCAAATAAGCTCAGATCCAGCAGCATAATTATAGCCATGAGTTTTAACATTTAATGTTAACGCATCAAGAATATTTTTGTCAGATAAAGTTAATTGCAAATTAGGTTGCGTATTGAAATAAACTGGTCCATAAGCAACAGTAGATTCAATCAAACCCATAAGAGATTGTCTAAAATTCAAATTTCTAGCATCTCGTAGAGCTGCTAAAAATGTTTCAGGTAACCCTTTAAGAGTTAAAGGTTTAAAAGCAATTTGCACCATGCCAATATGCATCCAGTTATTTCTCAGTAGTTTTAATCACCTGCTTAGTAGACAATTTGTCATACCAACCATAATCATAAATTAATCTTGTATCCACTTTAGGGATAGTCCATTTGTTTAACAAATCAAGGTTTTGAGGTATATCTACCTCCTCCAATCTAGTACTTTTAATATTATTTTCACCAAAATTCATAAATTTGATAAAATTTCATATCCATGCTTCGCTTTCATCAGATCTGTTACATGTTCTTATAGAAAATCTGGCTCTGATACCATTTCAGGATCTACAAGGCTGGCGGTAGTCTGCTCGGCCATCTAGATCTAGCTTTGCACAAGACCAAGTTATACTTGAACGTATTATAGTTTATAAAATTTTTATTCTAAGTTTCGGCTGTATGGTAAATTTTTACTCAAGCATGAGGCCTGTCATAATAATATACATGATAATGTATAGTAGTTCTAACATGGGTTTCAGGCTGCCCCTTTCTTCAACAATTAACGAGGACTTACAATACTTGGTTTCGAGGGGGTGGTACAGTCAGATAATACACTGTTAATGGTAGCGAGCATGTGGTATTGTAAGTCCCCGTTAATTGTTGAAGAAAGAGGCAGCCTGAAACCCATGTTAGAACTGCTATACAATATCATGTATATTATTATGACAGGCCTCATGCTTGAGTAAAAATTTACCATACAGCCGAAATTTAGGATAAAAATTTTATAAACTATAATACGTTTCAAGTATCACTTGGTCTTGTGCAAAGCTAGATCTAGATGGCCGAGCGGACTACCACCAGCCTTGTAGATCCTGAAATGGTATAATAATAATAATAATAATAATAATAATAATAATAATAATAATAATAATAATAATAATAATAATAATAACAATAATAATAATAATAATTATAATAATAATAATAATATACCAGATGGGAACTTTTGAAAAATTGGGTTTTAAATAAATTGTTAAAACCACAAAAGAAACTATCACTGTGGATTCTGATCATGGCACCTTCAGATTATTATCTGAAAATGATTTTGCCCCTTATAGGGGTAATTATAAATTTATGCATATTGGCCTTGTTCAAGTTGCTTTTAAGCCACTTACTTTAAGAGGTCTACCGGAAAGCTTTATAGCAGCTTTAAGAGATGGTAGAAACCAAAATTGGAAGAAGTCTCTAATAGGGACGGTGCAAACCAGCTTAGCCTATGGCCCTGTTTATTTTAATGCTTATCCTAATTTGCAGATATCTTTGAATGATGAAAATTCTTTAAATACTTTAATATTAAGTATTCAATTGCATGGTTATGATTATTTACCTGGAACTGAAGTCATATGTATTTGTTATAGAATTTATTATAAACCGCTCTATACTTTAAATCCTATGTGTAAAATTATGGATCTAAAAAATGAGACTATTTTAATAGAAACTAATTTCAGTAGGTCTAAAATTATTACTAGACGACCTATTAAATGGGATGAAATTGATTTTCCTAAGGAATGGATTATAGAAGAAGCTGTTGCTCCCAGAAATAATATGACTTCTGAAATTTCTGATATTGAACAGACTCCTGATGGAACGGTAAAAATAAAATTTACTGATCAAAACCTATTAATGAGCTATACTGATAATATCGGACTATCGGCAAGAATGCCTAGATCTAATTACTCTTATATTTCTCCAGCTGATTATGTGGTTAATATACCCTCCAGAGCTTCTACATCTCAAATAAGAGATGAAGA
>NC_028644.1:46354939-46377505 GCF_001406875.1 Solanum pennellii
CAATTCATATAAGTGAGGTTAACACATTAACATTTCATAGCATATTAAGGTACATTGATAGTTTTCACCATCCTTATATCACATACACTTTAATCAACCTCATAACATAGTCAAGACATTTCAATTCAACATCATACCACCCTATAATCCTAGTATAAGGCATGCTCCAATGTAATATCATGACTTAACAACAATCAATCACAATTGGAAGTAAAGATAGAGATTCTCAGACTTACCAAGTCTTCATCATAGTCTATCATCAAGGTCTTACCATCAACCCATAACTCAACCCAACTTGGGGAGTAACATCATCACACAATGATAACCAATAGAATAACAAGACCAATTGCATCTATATAAGACAATTCATCTTTAGATCACAACTTGAGACAAGATACATAGGCTAATTTCACATTATAATTCANTGATTAAATCACATCTCAGGAACTAACATGATAGGCCTATTGTAACGACCTGTTTAGTCGTTTTGAGCAGCAGATTTTATTTCTGGAAAAACTGTGTGAGTCGACGGAACCCACGACGGACCGTCATGGGCACGACGGGCCGTCGAGGGGGTCTCGTTCCAAAACACTTAGAATTCTGAAATTTGGGTACTGAAATCGACTCTCTGAACTTCGTAACGGAATGGCAGGACGGACCGTCACAGGCGTGACGGGCCGTCACAGACTCTTGGTAAAAATCTAGTCTCTGAACTCTGTGACGGAGCAGCAGGACGGACCGTCGCAGGCACGACGGCCCGTCACAGACTGCGTAAATCCCAGGCTGGGTCGGATTTCTGTTAGTAATTTAAGGGGCGTTTTGGACTATTCCTGCTTTAATTATAAAGTTAGTGGGTTAATGTTAATAAGTCTAATTACTTGGGGGTTAAAAGAGGTAACCTTGAGTTAATTAGTGGGATATTATTGCCATCTTTATACTTAATTATATGCTAATTAGGGTAAAAGAAAGAGGGTTTGAATAAGAAAAAGAAAAAGAACAGAAAGAGAGGGAGAACGAGTAGAGAGAGAGAGAAACGAAGAGGACAACAAGACTTTGGGGAATTTGCTTGCTTGATCACGAATCTTCGGTGGAGGTAGGTTATGGTTTATGCTATTCGTAGTAAACTCTTAATAGCGAATGATATGTATTGGGTAGTATTGTAAACCCTTCTATATGCTTAATTGTATGCTTGTATGAATGTGATTATATAATTGTGATAAAATAAGCATGATGAAGCTATTGAATCCCAAATCTTGAAAAACCCTAATCTACTTTGTTAATGAGATTGATGATGCCTTAGTATAAAAGAAGGCTTGATGAACTAAAGTAATGGGGTTGATGATGCCTTGGTATAAAAGAAGGATTGATGAATTAATAGAATGAGATTAGTGGAGCGGGTGTCACGAACCGACACGTAGTATTAAGGGGACCGGGTGTCACGAACCGACACGTAGAATTAGGGGATCGGGTGTCACGAACCGACACGTAGAATTAGGGGATCGGAGTGTCACGTACCGACACATAGTAGTAGGGGAGCGGAGTGTCACGTACCGACACAAGAGGAATAAAGATAAAGAATCTTGAAAGATGTTAATATACTCAATCTAATGAACCTAATTCCCAAAAGAGTATGGTATTGAGGCTTGAGTCCTCATGTGTGAACTTGGCGGTGTTTATTAATGATTATAGAACTTGTTGTTGCTACACGTTGAGTATTGTAGTTGATTTATGATATTATCTGATATATACTGTTTTCTATTTTGAGTTGGCCGATGATATCTACTCAGTACCCGTGTTTTGTACTGACCCCTACTTGTATTTGTTTTCTTTGTTATTTGTGGAGTGCAGCAAACGTACCGTCGTCTTCAACTCAACCGCAACTCTAGCCAGTCTTCATTACACCGGATTTCAGGGTGAGCTAATGCTTCTAGCTTGGACTGGATCTTCTTCCTCATGTCTTGATGCCTTGAAGTTCCGGCATGGACTAGCTTTTGTTTATTTTAGCTTCTTAGAATACTCTTAGTTTAGTAATTTGATCATAGATGTTCTTGTGGTGATGACTTCCAGATTTTGGGGAATAATAGATGTTGAATTTTAGAAGTTATTGAATTGGTTTTTATTAATGAGTTTAAGTCTTCCGCATTACTTTCTGTTGATATTAAATTGAAATGTTAAGGTTTAGATTGGTTGGTTCGCTCACATAGGAGGGTAAGTGTGGGTGCCAGTCGCGGCTCGGTTTTGGGTCGTGACAAACTTGGTATCAGAGCATTAGGTTCGTTGGTCTCATCACACAAGAACGAGTCTAGTAGAGTCTTAAGGAACGGTAGGGGGACGCCTTTACTTTTCTTTGAGAGGCTATAGGACTTTAGGAAAATTCCATTCTTTCTTTCTTTCGTGCTATTACTTGAATCCAATTGGTATCTAGGTGATACAAATTGGTATCTGACCATCTTCACTCTATTTCGCAGATGGTTAGAACTAGAGCAACGACTACGTCAACACCAGCACCGGCGGGACAGGGTGCGTCTGAGCCAGCCACTGGGGCTGTAGCTCGAGGAAGAGCAGCGGCAAGAGGCCGTGGTAGAGGTCGTGGGAGGACGTCCTCTAGGGGAAGAGGACAAGCACCTGCCCCATCTGGTACTAGGGCGGTGACTCCTCCACCGACTGAGGAAGTAGTAATAGAGGGTGAGGAAGGGGAGAACGAACAAGTACAGAATGAGGGATTGCCACCCCAACCTACCCCAGAGATGATCAATCAGGTTCTGGCTTATCTTAGTGGGTTATCTGATCAAGGCCAGACACCTCCAGTGTTTTCTGCACCAGCACCTCAGGTTCCGGAGGTACAACAAGCAACTGCTGCGGCTCCCCGCATGGATGCTCCATTGGAAATAGGCACGTTTCCTCGTTTGACTACAGGGCCTATAATGACAAGCGATCAGCATGAACTTTTCAGTAAGTTCTTGAAATTGAAACCTCCAGTCTTCAAGGGTGCTGAATCTGAGGATGCCTACGATTTTCTGGTTGATTGTCATGAGTTACTACATAAAATGGGCATAGTGGAACGATTTGGCGTTGAGTTTGTAACCTATCAGTTTCAGGGAAACGCCAAAATGTGGTGGCGGTCACATGTCGAGTGTCAACCCGCACAGGCACCACCTATGACTTGGGCGTCATTCTCTAGCTTGTTTATGGAGAAGTATATACCCCGGACTTTGAGGGATAGGAGGAGAGATGAGTTCTTGAGCCTAGAGCAAGGCAGAATGACGGTCACTGCGTATGAGGCTAAGTTTCGTGCATTATCTAGGTATGCCACTCAGCTTTGCTTCAGTTCACAAGAGCGGATTCGCCGTTTTGTGAAAGGGTTGAGGTCAGATTTGCGGATTTCAGCCTTACAGGTAGCGGCTACAGCGAAATCCTTCCAAGAAGTGGTAGATTTCGTGATAGAGGTGGAGGGAGTGAAGCCAGACGACTTCACCATGGCATCGACATCTAAAAGGTTTCGAAAGGGAGGTGAGTTTAATGGTTCTTACTCTAGAGGACAGGGTTCAGGAGGTTACTCAGTCCGACCAATTCAGTCTTCACTACAGACTGTAGTTGGGGGTCCACCGCAGACCGGTCAACACTTCTCTGAGTCTGGAGGTCATCCCCAGACTTCGTCGTTCTCACAGAGACCTAAGCTTGAGTCCAGAGAGTGTTATGAATGTGGAGAGATCGGACACATTAGGAGGTTTTGTCCAAAACAAGGTTACAGACCCCCAACAGTCAGAGGTAGAGGTGGTCATGGAAGAGGCCGTTATTCTGGAGGGCGTGGTGGCCGAGGTAATGGTGGTCACCAAAACGGCCGGGGTGACGGACAAATTGGAGCTACTACAACACCACATGGTAGGGGCAACGGGCAGACAGGTGATAGGGCCCATTGTTACGCTTTCCCTGGGCGGTCTGAAGCGGAGACATCAGATGCTGTTATCACAGGTAATCTTTTGGTTTGTGATTGCATGGCTTCTGTATTATTTGACCCTGGCTCCACATTTTCATATGTATCTTCCTCATTTGCTACTGGTCTTAATTTACATTGTGAATTGCTTGACATGCCTATTCGTGTTTCTACTCCGGTGGGTGAGTCTGTGATAGTTGAAAAGGTATATAGGTCTTGTCTGGTGACTTTTGTGGGGAGCAATACTCATGTAGACTTGGTTATCTTAGAAATGGGTGATTTCGATGTAATTCTGGGTATGACTTGGCTTTCTCCGAATTTTGCAATCTTAGATTGTAATGCTAAAACTGTAACGTTGGCCAAGCCTGGGACAGATCCGTTAGTGTGGGAGGGTGACTACACTTCCACTCCAGTTCGTATCATCTCCTTTCTTCGTGCTAAGAAAATGGTTAGTAAAGGGTGTTTAGCGTTCTTGGCACACCTCAGGGATGATACTACCCAAGTACCTTCGATTGAGTCGGTTTCGGTAGTTCGTGAGTTTCTGGATGTGTTCCCTGCAGACCTTCCTGGTATGCCACCGGACAGGGATATTGACTTTTGCATTGATTTGGAGCCGGGTACTCGTCCCATTTCCATACCCCCTTATAGAATGGCTCCAGCAGAGTTAAGGGAGTTAAAAGCCCAACTTCAAGAATTGTTAGGGAAAGGCTTTATTAGACCGAGTGCATCCCCTTGGGGTGCTCCTGTTTTGTTTGTGAAGAAGAAAGATGGGAGTCTTCGGATGTGCATAGATTACCGGCAACTAAATAAAGTAACTTTTAAGAACAGGTATCCTCTTCCTCGCATTGATGATTTGTTCGATCAGTTACAAGGTGCTTGTGTCTTCTCTAAGATTGACTTGAGGTCTGGTTATCATCAATTGAAAATACGGGCAGCAGATGTGCCAAAGACTGCTTTTCGAACCAGGTATGGGCATTATGAATTCTTGGTAATGTCCTTTGGACTAACGAATGCCCCTGCTGCTTTCATGAGCTTGATGAACGGGATTTTTAAGCCATATCTGGATCTCTTTGTGATCGTATTTATTGATGATATACTGATATACTCCAAGAGTAAGAAGGAACATGAGGAGCATTTGAGAATTGTGTTGGAAATGTTGAGGGAGAAAAAGCTTTATGCCAAATTCTCCAAGTGTGAGTTTTGGCTAGATTCAGTGTCCTTCTTGGGGCACGTGGTTTCTAAAGATGGAGTGATGGTGGATCCTTCTAAGATCGAAGTAGTGAAGAATTGGGTAAGACCTACTAATGTGTCAGAAATAAGAAGCTTTGTTGGTTTAGCCAGTTACTACCGTCGATTTGTCAAGGGATTCTCTTCTATTGCTTCCCAATTGACGAACTTGACTAAGCAGAATGTTCCATTTGTATGGTCGGATGAATGTGAGGAAAGCTTTCAGAAACTCAAGACCTTGTTGACTACCGCACCTATCCTTACCTTGCCAGTAGAGGGTAAGAACTTCATTGTATATTGTGATGCATCCTATTCTGGGTTGGGTGCAGTGCTAATGCAAGAGAAGAATGTAATTGCGTATGCTTCGAGGCAATTAAAGGTGCATGAGCGTAATTATCCGACTCACGATTTGGAGTTGGCCGCGGTAGTGTTTGCATTAAAGCAATGGAGACACTATCTATATGGGGTTAAGTGTGAAGTCTATACGGATCATCGTAGCCTACAGTATGTCTTTACTCAGAAAGATTTGAATTTGAGACAGAGGAGATGGATGGAACTACTGAAGGATTACGATGTCACTATCTTGTATCACCCAGGAAAGGCTAATGTGGTGGCAGACGCCTTAAGTAGAAAAGCAGGGAGCATGGGTAGTTTAGCTCACTTACAAGCTTCTAGACGCCCATTGGCTAGAGAGGTTCAGACTCTGGCTAATGACCTTATGAGGTTGGAAGTAAATGAGAAGGGAGGATTTTTGGCCAGTGTGGAGGCGAGATCTTCTTTTCTTGACAAGATCAAGGGAAAACAGTTTAATGATGAGAAATTGATCCGGATCCGAGATAAAGTGTTGCGAGGAGAGGCTAAAGAAGCAACAATGGATGAGGAAGGTGTTTTGAGAATCAAGGGAAGGGTATGTGTACCCCGTGTTGATGATTTGATCAACACTATTCTGACAGAGGCTCATAGTTCAAGGTATTCTATACACCCTGGTGCAACCAAGATGTATCGTGACCTAAAGCAACACTTTTGGTGGAGTAGAATGAAGCGCGACATTGTTGATTTTGTTGCCAAATGTCCAAATTGTCAACAAGTAAAGTATGAACACCAGAGGCCCGGAGGAACACTTCAGAGAATGCCCATTCCCGAGTGGAAGTGGGAAAGGATTGCAATGGACTTCGTGGTTGGTCTTCCAAAGACATTGGGTAAGTTTGATTCCATTTGGGTAATTGTGGATAGGTTAACTAAGTCTGCTCACTTCATTCCGGTCAAGGTGACTTACAATGCAGAGAAGTTAGCCAAACTTTACATCTCAGAGATTGTTCGGTTGCATGGAGTTCCACTCTCCATCATATCAGATAGAGGTACGCAGTTTACTTCTAAGTTTTGGAGAACATTGCATGCTGAATTAGGTACTAGGTTGGACCTTAGTACTGCATTTCACCCTCAGACCGATGGACAGTCTGAGCGAACGATTCAAGTGTTGGAGGATATGCTTCGTGCATGTGTGATAGGATTTGGTGGCCATTGGGATAACTTCTTACCCTTAGCGGAGTTTTCATACAATAATAGCTATCACTCAAGTATTGACATGGCCCCATTTGAAGCATTGTATGGGAGGAGATGTAGGTCTCCCATTGGGTGGTTTGATGCATTTGAGGTTAGACCTTGGGGTACTGACCTCTTGAGGGATTCATTAGAGAAGGTGAAATCTATTCAAGAAAAGCTTTTAGCGGCGCAAAGTAGGCAAAAGGAATATGCAGATCGAAAGGTTAGAGACTTGGAGTTTATGGAGGGTGAGCAAGTCTTGCTGAAGGTTTCGCCCATGAAAGGGGTGATGCGGTTTGGTAAAAGGGGTAAACTAAGCCCAAGGTATATTGGTCCCTTTGAAGTACTTAAGCGAGTAGGAGAGGTGGCTTATGAGTTAGCCTTGCCTCCAGGGCTGTCCGGAGTGCATCCGGTATTTCATGTGTCTATGTTGAAAAGATACCATGGGGATGGAAACTACATCATTCGTTGGGATTCAGTTCTGCTTGATGAGAATTTGTCTTATGAGGAGGAGCCTGTTGCCATTCTAGATAGAGAAATTCGCAAGTTGAGATCAAGGGAGATTGCATCCATCAAAGTCCAATGGAAGAATCGACCAGTTGAAGAGGCCACTTGGGAGAAGGAGGCTGATATGCAAGAAAGATACCCACACCTGTTTACAGATTCAGGTACTCCCTTTTCGCCCTTGTTTTCTTCTCGTGATCGTTCGGGGACGAACGATGGGTAAATTGGTATTTAGTGTAACGACCTGTTTAGTCGTTTTGAGCAGCAGATTTTATTTCTGGAAAAACTGTGTGAGTCGACGGAACCCACGACGGACCGTCATGGGCACGACGGGCCGTCGAGGGTGTCTCGTTCCAGAAGACTTAGACTTCTGAAATTTGGGTACTGAAATCGACTCTCTGAACTTGGCGACGGACCTGCAGGACGAACCGTCGTGGGCACGACGGACCGTCGCAGGTGTCTCGTTCCAGAACACTTAGACTTCTGAAATTTGGGTACTGAAATCGACTCTCTGAACTTGGCGACGAAGTGCAGGACGGACCGTCGTAGGCACGACGGGCCGTCACAGACTCCTTAAACAAATTGAGTCCATGACGAACCTGCATGACGGACCGTCGCAGGCACGACGGGCCGTCACAGGTTGCGTAATCCCAGGTGGAGTCGGATTTCTTTACACGTTTTAAGGGACGTTTTGGACTATTCCTACTTTAATTATAAAGTTAGAGGGTTAATGTTAATAAGTCTAATTACTTGGGGGTTAAAAGAGGTAACCTTAAGTTAATTAGTGGATATTATTACCATCTTTATACTTAATTATATGCTAATTAGGGTAAAAGAAAGAGGGTTTGAATAAGAAAAAGAAAAAGAACAGAAAGAGAGGGAGAACGAGTAGAGAGAGAGAGAAACGAAGAGGACAACAAGAATTTGGGGAATTTGCTTGCTTGATCACGAATCTTCGGTGGAGGTAGGTTATGGTTTATGCTATTCGTAGTAAACTCTTAATAGCGAATGATATGTATTGGGTAGTATTGTAAACCCTTCTATATGCTTAATTGTGTGCATGCATGATGTGATTTTGTATATAATTGTGATAAAATAAGCATGATGAAGCTATTGAATCCCAAATCTTGAAAAACCCTAATCTACTTTGTTAATGAGATTGATGATGCCTTAGTATAAAAGAAGGCTTGATGAACTAAAGTAATGGGGTTGATGATGCCTTGGTATAAAGAAGGATTGATGAATTAATAGAATGAAATTAGGGGAGCGGGTGTCACGAACCGACACGTAGAATTAGGGGACCGGGTGTCACGAACCGACACGTAGAATTAGGGGATCGGGTGTCACGAACCGACACGTAGAATTAGGGGATCGGGTGTCACGAACCGACACGTAGAATTAGGGGATCGGGTGTCACGAACCGACACGTAGAATTAGGGGATCGGGTGTCACGAACCGACACGTAGAATTAGGGGACCGGGTGTCACGAACCGACACGTAGAATTAGGGGATCGGGTGTCACGAACCGACACGTAGAATTAGGGGACCGGGTGTCACGAACCGACACGTAGAATTAGGGGATCGGGTGTCACGAACCGACACGTAGAATTAGGGGACCGGGTGTCACGAACCGACACGTAGAATTAGGGGATCGGGTGTCACGAACCGACACGTAGAATTAGGGGACCGGGTGTCACGAACCGACACGTAGAATTAGGGGATCGGGTGTCACGAACCGACACGTAGAATTAGGGGGACCGGGTGTCACGAACCGACACGTAGAATTAGGGGATCGGGTGTCACGAACCGACACGTAGAATTAGGGGATCGGGTGTCACGAACCGACACGTAGAATTAAGGGGACCGGGTGTCACGAACCGACACGTAGAATTAGGGGATCGGAGTGTCACGTACCGACACATAGTAGTAGGGGAGCGGAGTGTCACGTACCGACACAAGAGGAATAAAGATAAAGAATCTTGAAAGATGTTAATATACTCAATCTAATGAACCTAATTCCCAAAAGAGTATGGTATTGAGGCTTGAGTCCTCATGTGTGAACTTGGCGGTGTTTATTAATGATTATAGAACTTGTTGTTGCTACACGTTGAGTATTGTAGTTGATTTATGATATTATCTGATATATACTGTTTTCTATTTTGAGTTGGCCGATGATATCTACTCAGTACCCGTGTTTTGTACTGACCCCTACTTGTATTTGTTTTCTTTGTTATTTGTGGAATGCAGCAAACATACCGTCGTCTTCAACTCAACCGCAACTCTAGCCAGTCTTCATTACACCGGATTTCAGGGTGAGCTAATGCTTCTAGCTTGGACTGGATCTTCTTCCTCATGTCTTGATGCCTTGAAGTTCCGGCATGGACTAGCTTTTGTTTATTTTAGCTTCTTAGAATACTCTTAGTTTAGTAATTTGATCATAGATGTTCTTGTGGTGATGACTTCCAGATTTTGGGGAATAATAGATGTTGAATTTTAGAAGTTATTGAATTGTCTTTTTATTAATGAGTTTAAGTCTTCCGCATCGTATTTTGTTCATTATGGTTAAAATGTTAAGGTTTAGATTGGTTGGTTCGCTCACATAGGAGGGTAAGTGTGGGTGCCAGTCGCGGCTCGGTTTTGGGTCGTGACACCTATAATTCATCTTAATTTAATCATAATAACACCATAAGATAGTAATCAAATCAACAACCAACTCAATTGAATGATCACAAAACAATCTAGGTCAAGATCACTGCCTAGGGTTAGGGATGGAAGATCATACTCTTCAATCTAGACCAGACCATCAACAATTACCATAAACAAGTTGAATTACATGTTAATCTACTCAATATAATTTAAATAAATCATCAACAACTCAATCCATACTTCAATTTCGTAATTGAATAAAACCTAAAAGAAAACTCAACTTTTTGAAATCTATTTTGAAGGAATCCTTTGAGGAAAGAGACTCAAAGGTGAATAGAACCCATACCTTACCGTTTGTCAACAATTTGATGGTGAATTCGTCCCTTTCCAGCCCCCAAACCCTAATACTTGCTAGTCTATGAATTCGTCCCTTTCCAGCCCCCAAATCTTAATCCTTGCTAGTCTTCATTGGTGAGTTCATGTATAGAGAGAAATAAGAGAAAAGGAAGAGAGTTTATTTGAAAGTTGTCTTTAGGTTAATGAGGGTTGAGGATATTTATAGTGGGACTTAATAAACTTAATTAGTCTTTCTTTAATCCCCAACTAACCCATAAACTACTTAATTAATTAAATAAGACCAACTTAAATTAGGTAGAAAACTCGACCCTCACAGATGAAACCCCGATCGACGGGCCGTCTGTGAGTCGACGGACAACCCCTCCTCTGTCCTGCACTCCGTCGTCTTGGTTAGAGATTGTGCAGGCGAGGGGCTTCCTCCAATTGTCTAAGTGTGGGACGACGGTGGCATCGACGCCCCGTCGATCCACATACGAATCGTAGCTTTCACCTCTGCACTCCGTCGATGAGTTCAAAGGCTGTGCGGGTGAAGGGGCTTTCTCCACCAGCCTAAGTGTGGGACGACGGTGGCATCGACACCCCGTCGATCCAAACACGGTCCGTCTTCTATCTCGTCGATGCACACTGCCAGATAGTGTTGCATTAAACTACAAGGGTCCTCCTCAAGGGCACTTGGTTGATCCTTGGGGAGTCGTACCCGGACGTTTCAACTATGAAACAACTCAAACACCTATTAGCTACCTTTTTACCAATTTTCGTACATTTCCAACTTCTAAAAGTTAGTCAAATATGCTAAGGTACACTAACATCCCTTTGAACCAACTTCCCCGGACATCATGGACGTTTTGGTTCTTAAACCTCCTAAATGACCTATATTCATTAAAATTGGACTTAGAAACAGTACTTAGACCTTACAATGTGTCTTGGATTTTCAAGGTGTTACAACTCACTTTGCCAGTCAACTCTTAGGGTGACATTTAATCACTTCAAAATTGTTAAGGGGACATTTAAAAGCATGCATAGTTAAAGTACTAAAGTAAGTTTTGACGCCAAGTTGAGGGGGGATTTGATGTATTTTCTCTAACAAAAATCATATACTTTTTCCGTTTAATAATAGTTATCCATTATACTATTTTGAATGTTCTACTTTATAAAATTAAAAGATAATTTACACTTAATTTCTAATTTATTATTATCACTAATTATAGTTATTCTCTATTACAGTTTTTAAATTTAATTAAAACATAATATCATAAAAATATCGTTCTATTTATAATTTCTTAAAAAATATGCAAAGTCAATAATAAACAACTATTATTTAAAAAAAAACATTCAAATTCTACCCATCTTTTGGACATATATCCACGCATCAAATTATTTCTATTTTTACTTCCCCAATCAAATTTCTTTACATTTTCAAATATTTTATATTTATTTGTTCACTATTGAAAAAACTACATTAATAAAAAACCCTTTTAGGCCACCGTTTAGGAATTCCAGACAGAAGAAAAACAGCCACCGCGCAGGTCCGTTCGTTATTTCTTTGCTAAGATTCTGTTTGAATTTGATTAATGAGTGCTCTTTTATAAATTCTGAAAAAAATATATGAATTTGATGGAATCTTGGATTTTTTTTGTTCTGCTTCGCGTTGTTGGATTGGATATCGGGGTTTGTATGAATTTGATTTGATTTGATTAATGGTCTTGTCTGAATTTATTAGATTTCTCAAGTTCAATAACTCATTTTTAGGTCATGTAATCATTCTTCTTGGAAAAAAAGTTGCAACACTACTAAAAATAGTAATGTTTTCATATGGAAAAATTACAAAGTTCCCAATAAGAATATGTTTCTTAGTGAGTTGGTTTGTTGGGAAAATCATGTTCTATAGCACCAATTTCCATTAATTCACGGTTTGTTTCTAGTAGTGTAATTGTTTTTTAATCCGGAGAACAAAACATTGATTGATTAATGATGTTTAGACGGAAGAGATAATGTGTGTGATTTTACTTAATGATGTTTTGACGAAACAAACAATGTGTATTTCCATTCAAAAAGGCAGGGAATATCGACTACTTGAGTTTATATGGGGTTTGACTAGTTGGAGATTTGAGATTTTCTTGTTCTAAATTTTGAAAAACTGCTTACTATTTTTTTTATGCCTTAGTGAATAGAATTACTTGGTATGTGTGCTGGTATAAGATAATGGTAACTCACACTGTTATGAAATTTTTTTTTCCTCTAGGCTTTATATCTCAAAAAGGGGTATTGTTGCGGTTATCAACAGTACATTGACGTTATGAATACAATTATCGTTTTTTATCAACAGGTCATAAGATGTTATCCCCTAATACACTTGATACTTAAATGTGGGGCGTCACACGTTTTTAATTTTAAAACAATCACGCTGTATCCTGAAGAAGGCGATCGGTTTAATTGGTGGAAAAAAAAGAAAATGAACAACACACTTCAAGGGGTGTGAATTTCTCTTGTTCCTTTTTACCCTGTATCCCACTTATAGATGGCTAGATACTGAAATGTTAAATCTGAATTGAGGGCAAAAATAAAAGCTTTTTGCTAAATTATGTGTTTCCTATGTTACACGCCGAGTATATGTTGCAGATTGGAACCCTATTCACATTTGGTAGATCAAACTGTAATCAAATATTCTGTAGAATTTTCAAGGGTCCATGATAGCATAATATTTAAATAGCAAATAATGTGTCATTTTCCTATTGGATGATCATATCATCTTGCACATCTTGGTCTATCTCTTCCATTTTTAACAATTTCACTGATTGGAGATGAAACTCAATGAGTATTGCAATCACTTATGACCTATGTTGCTCGGACTTTTCAAAAATGTCAACGGGTGCGTGTCGGATTCTCCAAAAGTAAAGTAGTGTATTTTTGGAGAATCTAACACGGGTGCAGCAACGAAAGTGAAGAGTTTGAGCAACCTAACTTATGACATTACACAGAGAAATGTAGGCCCGTTGTACCAAGTTATCATTCTGCTGCTCTAGGGAAGTCAGCCTAAATTATTGTAACTGTTTACACTGACTCGGGAGCCATTTCAGTGGTAGTGCTTTTATGTTTCTGCACACACATTTTTTCTAACTGTTTCATGTTTTCATTTTCTTTAGTTCCATTCATTTTCTCTTCTTTTCCCTTTCTAAATTAAACTTGTATTACTCTTTTCTGTTCATTCTCATCGTCTCCTAAATCATTGTTTCACATGATTCTTTGTTGACTTTCCTGTCAAATGATTTAAATACCAGCCTTATTGATCTTAAATTCGTTGTGGTATTTGCTACAGCAGACAGCACTAATGTTTCATAATATGGAGAGTGTTACCAATGTCATGGAGTATGAAATCCTAGCAAAGGAGAGGTTACCCAAAATGATATACGATTATTATGCCTCTGGTGCAGAGGACCAGTGGACACTCCAAGAGAATCGAAATGCGTTCTCTAAGATTTTGTAAGTACTTCTATAAACGTATCGACACTGTTGGTATTCTGACCTATTAACCTGAAGCATTTGAAATGTAATAAGATTGCAAGTTTGAAAAGAATTATCTTCTATAAGCCACTAAGATTTCCTCTTCTTCCAAATAGGTTCAGGCCCCGTATTCTTGTAGACGTTAGCAATATTGATACAACCACAAGTGTCTTGGGATATAAGATTTCAATGCCCATCATGGTTGCTCCGACTGCAATGCAGAAAATGGCTCATCCTGAAGGTATCTTCTATGGTTTGTTTGAATTATGGCAAAGAGAGCTCGTTGAGTTCTATCTATCGTTAGTGATTCGGACATGCATGTATGGATACTGGTAGAGGAGCTAAAGTCTGCTGTTCTCATCTTCTTCGTTTCTTATTCTTGAAGGGATGATTACCCCGATTGGTATTAAAATGGTGCTCATCAAGAAAGTTTGGATGGAACACATTGTTTGTTTTCGATGGGAAACACTCCTGAAAATCAAAATTTGAAATAGTTTACTTTGTTGTTTAGACTTTAGAGTATGTAATGCCATTTTTCAGAATTACAAAGAGAAATTATTCCAAATTCTAGCAAGTGTTTCACATCCTATCTTGTACAGTTGAGAACTTTGACTTAGCACGTCTCACGGAAAAATTACCAAGTGAGCTCCTTCTTTTAGAGTTATATTTGTCACAAAAACACAAGGGGTTCATATCAGAAGCTTTAACTTGTTTTTTTCAATAGCTTTATGCCTTAGGTAGGCAACTGTTTGAATGTGGTAGCTTCAGTTAATAGCATATGCAAATCTAAATAACTATCAACTTCAGATGAACTTGAGACATGGTTAATACTGTGACTTTTGAGATTGTAAGCGATATTTGGCTGGAATAGCAGCATGTTTCTCTTATTTTCGTTAGATGGTCTGATTTGGTTCATTCAGATATTGGAAGTTTTTCAATTTGCGTAAGTGACCATAATCTTGTGGTGACCAGTAACTCTTGTCTTATAATCTAATACTTTGATGCAGGAGAATGTGC
The DNA here is from genome assembly GCF_001406875.1 of Solanum pennellii. NCBI lineage: Eukaryota > Viridiplantae > Streptophyta > Magnoliopsida > Solanales > Solanaceae > Solanum > Solanum pennellii. The sequence continues at coordinate 46,369,668 of NC_028644.1, forward strand.
AACAGCGCGAGCAACATCTGCTGCTGGTACCATCATGGTTTGGATTTCTATAGCCCCCCTCTGTGCCTATAGGCTATAGCCCTAAATTTCATTATTTACATACATATCCCTGCTATCAATTGAAATTTAGTTGGTTATTTTAGACATTATCCTCATGGGGTACTTCCAGTGTAGAAGAGGTTGCTTCAACAGGACCAGGCATTCGCTTTTTCCAGCTCTATGTGAGTTTATCTGTTCATTGTTCATATTAGCTCTTATCTATTCTGTGAAGTAATGATCAAAAGGCTTAAGTGCTTTATTTATTTTCTTACCTTCGATGGATTTATAGTCATATTACAGAAGTCAATTATGGATGTGAACTAATATTGCTTTTCATGCAATTAAACAGTGAGAGAAGAGAAGTAAGATAGGAAGTGTCTCAAGAATTGGTTCATTAATCACATGCAGTAATTTGAGCTACGTGAAATAAGGAAGTTCCCTAGTTGTAATGGCATGAAGTTCCCCAATTGTAATGACATACTCTACTACTAACTATTAAGAAAATTCAATCAAAATATTCTTGGTGATTCTCTTGACTTTCAGAAAGTTCATTAAGAATTTTCTATGCAACACTTATAGTGATTCTCTCCTTTTTCAACATGCTGCTTCAAATGTTAGGTGGTAAAACAACTTAAGCCGCAAATCAGAACTGGAAAATTGAGTTGAATATCATAAAAAGTAGCTGCTTAAGAAGCATTCATTTGGCTAATATTTGTCTAAATATACTGTCTTTGGATATAAATATGCTGCCTTGATAAAATTTAACTGTGGTGCTGTGAAACTAACTTGGTTGTGTTGAATCCCTGAGAAGTGAAGGAACTTGAGGAATTGGATGCCACTAGTTTGACTAGGCGATAAAGGCAAATAAGCTGCCAACTTGACCAAATCCCTTAGTTTTGGACTCTTCTGATGCCGCACCCGTCTTGGATTCTTGAAAAATACACTACTTTTGGCGAATCCGACGCGCACCCGTTGGCATTTTCAAAGAGTCTGAGCAAATCCTGACAAACAAGATTTGGCTCGGAGTAGGTGTTGATTTGACAATGACATTACCAGACAATGACATAGTATTGATTTTGCAATAACTTATCGCTGACTGGACAAAAGTAATTTGATGACTTGACAGGACAGCTGATGTTAACATATAACAGAAAAGATAGACATCGGAAAAAGGTGTGCTGCTGGAATGGTAATTGGAAATATACCAGAATAGTAAAACGTGAAGGGAATTAAAGCATTGGTCAGATGGGCAGCGTAAGGCCACTCTCCTGGATGCAGAATCTGTTTAGATCTCCACCAAAATCGTGGAGGCTCTGATACCATATGAGAAGAGAAGAAATAAGAGAGTTTATTATCGATTGTTTTTGAAGTCATTTTTTGTGTCTTTGCCAAATCTTTGGTCTTTGTTTCTCTGGTTAATTTCCTTTTTTCTTTGTTTGTCCTCTGATAACTACACCTACTCATTACTACCAGATATTTGTATGACAACTGGTTTAACATGCTTTCCATTTTTAGATGAGGTTATTATCTAGAACACAACCTTGAAACCTTTAGGCTATTATTGTACATTTCAGGTGTATAAAGACAGGAATGTCGTTATGCAACTCGTGAAAAGAGCAGAAAGGGCTGGTTTTAAGGCAATTGCCCTTACTGTGGATACGCCAAGACTTGGCCGTAGGGAAGCTGATATTAAGAACAGGTATTTGGCACAAGTATCTATTTTAGCAGTTCATGATCAAAAGGTTCTGATTGTTTAATTTGGTCTTTAGCTAGTCTTTTTCCATAAGCAGAGTTGATTGATATGGTGGTTTCCATTTGGCTACTGACAGGTTTGTTTTGCCACCTAACCTGTCACTGAAGAACTTTGAAGGACTGGATCTTGGAAAGATAGATAAGGTAGACAACATAAAATTCAGACATACTTGAGACTAAAGTTTTTAAGTTGTGCATTTTTTTCTGACTGCACACTTTGTTTGGTGAACCTGCAGACTGATGACTCTGGACTTGCTTCATATGTTGCCGGGCAAGTTGACCAGTCTCTTAGCTGGAAGGTATACTGCTGTTTTACTTCATCTGTGCAGGAAGAATGGATGTATACTTATTGTCATCTGAAAACTCTCTTGTTAAATTTGGATAGGATGTGAAATGGCTTCAGACAATAACACACTTGCCAATCCTACTGAAGGGTGTATTAACTGCAGAAGATGGTATTCCAAAATAATATACGTGAACACCCTGAATTTTTTTCTCTTCTTTCCACCTCCCTCTTTCTTTAGACCTCCAGTTTCTTCTGGTCGATTGCATTGAATGACTTCCCTTCATTGACAAGTTTAGCAAGACTAGCTGTAGAATCTGGAGCAGCTGGAATTATTGTGTCGAACCATGGGGCTCGACAACTTGATTATGCTCCTGCTACGGTTATGGCCTTGGAAGAGGTTAGCTTACTAGTTTATTGAATCTTTGATGCCTTCCTCCGTTGCAAAATAGTTGAACAACACTGCTCAACTGTTATTAAATTGATGGATATCACAAACTTTTGTATATTGTCTCCCCTTTCTTTTCCCCCCTCATCTATATAAGCATGTAGAGAGTTATTATCTTCACCAGCTGTGCGTAGTAGAAAAGCCCGTAAAAGTTAAACTAATGGTGCTTTTCTCTTGCTTCTTTCTGTGCTTCCTTCACTTCCATCTGTTAAAAATGCGGGGTTTGGGGTAGGGGTAAAAGGGAGAAGAATGTAAATTGTGTACCAGGTGTGTGACTTTGTTACTGGCTGCTTGTTCTATTGCAAGTATCTATTGCTAATCAACTCGTTGAACCTTTAGACTGCTTCTGTCCTAGTCATTTTCTTAATCAGATCTTTGTTGTAATTTTCTGTTTTATGACAAATAGTTTGGTTAGCTTGAGCCCTTGTCGCTTAATGCATGTAGGGGGCTGGGGCTTTCCCCCCATGACCTCTTTTAAAAGGAGTGTCTGAGATCATAATCTTCAGATGTGTTTCACATGAACTTATTTCTTGTTTCTTCTGATAATTTCTGCCTCTTAAAAATTTGCAGGTCGTCAAAGCAGTTCAAGGAAGACTTCCTGTTTTCCTTGACGGTGGAATTCGCCGTGGGACAGATGTCTTTAAAGCACTAGCTCTGGGAGCATCTGGTGTATTTGTAAGTAAAGCTACCACATTATGTGTCACTAATTCTAGAGTGTACCTACTTCAAAAAGAGACCAATTTACTCGCATTCTTATTTAATTCACATGATCGAATGTTCTCTTCTTCCTCCCTTGCCATATTTTCATTTTTCTTCATCCTCCCTACCCTACCCTACCCTCCTGTCATCACCTCTTACGCACATCATATCTTTAAGGCTAATACTTTTACACATAAATCGGACGTTTTTTCATTAGGACAAAAGAGAGAATTTGTGTGGAGGTGCTGACAAGCAACTATTTTGCTTGATACATTTACAGATTGGAAGACCAGTTGTGTTTTCATTGGCTGTCGATGGGGAGGCAGGAGTTAGGAAAGTACTTCAGATGCTTCATGATGAGTTTGAACTGACAATGGCCTTAAGTGGTTGTCTCTCAATCAAGGAAATTAGTCGTAGCCATATCACAACTCCTTGGGATCCCCTTCGCATCACACCCCGGTTATAAGCTGATTTCTCAACTTCATGCACATGATACATACTTATTCAACAATAAAGGTGCCCCCTGTGAGAATAATGACCATTAGTTCGTCGTCTTTTTATCACAATGGAGAAAAACAAGACGTTACACCGCTCTTCGTGAACGAAAATATATTGCATTTAGCAACTTGAAATTGCACTAGAGCCAGATATGTGGTTCAGATTTGACACATTGTTCCAAGACAAATGCAATGTTGCCCCAACATCTTCTAACATTGAACTATTAAGGCAAGGAACTTTTGATGGAGAAACACAAATAAATGTGAGGGTGTTAGGCTAAATTTATAAGTTGATTTATAAATATTTGTGGCTTATTTATGTTTTTGGTTAAGCTCACAAGTCAATCATTCAAAAGTTGTATGTTATCATTTACAACTTATGATTTTTCAGCTTGTTAGAATTTTGTTCATCTTTTATTTGAACCAAAAATATTTGAATTTATTGTTTTTTTGTTTTAAAAAATAATTAAGAATAATTTTTTCATTCTGAAAAAAGAACACCTAATTATTGCTACTCCATCCATCTAATTTATATGACAGTTGATAGTTGAAATTTCATGAATCAACATGAATTTTCTATGATTGAGATGTTTTTATACGTCTTTTGAAACATTCAAGGGCATTTTTAAAACAATCTTTTTATATGACTGCTTAAATATTTTTAGAAGACTTAAATTTTCAAACTCTAGGACACATCAAGAAATGTTGCCGCCGTGGAGAAACTTCCATTTTGCCTCTTTCTTTTTTCTTTTAAATTTACTCTAACTAACAAATAAGTACAAAGTAATATTTTCTTCTGAAACGATTTTATTTATTTTTATTTGATAATGTTGATCATATATATAAGATCGTTTCATTTCGATAACGATAAAGTTTTAATGAAACTGAGAAAATATTTGCATATCTTAATCTTTCACGAATTAAAGTAATAAGATAAATATTTGTTACTATAAAAATTTATTATTAAGAAAAAGTATGGTAAAAAAAATATGGAATAATATACTTATTTGGAGATAGAAAATTCTTGGCTCATTTAATAACGTTTGAGGCATTTTTCGACTAAATTATTTACGATAAATTTTTTTAGATCAAACTATTAATTTAGAGCCTGGGGTTAAAAAAGATGGTAATCAATGAATCATCATTAACTATGTTTCTAATGACTTTTATGAGTCTATCACAACTCAACAAACCAGGTCCCTAAACACAAGCACAAACGCCACATAAAGTAATGCATAAAGTAAACAAAAAAGGACATTTACATGGAAATTTTCTTGTTCATGGGAGAAAAAAATCACATACTACCTCACAAGATTTCAACGATAATTCCATTGATCAACAAGTCAAGATTCAGATTCCAAAATTCTGTAAAGTGGTAATTAAACTCTTAATGCCTCTCCCTTCTAACACCTTTGTTACAAGACAACCAAACAATAATTTTATTCCACTACACCAACTAACTCTAGCTGATATAGACTTACTTCAATAAGAAGTCGACAAAGCTAACTCTAGCTACAAACTTAACTCGACAATGATTACAACTGAAATGATCTAAATTCCTTTACAACATATGAATAAATCTTAGACTTATATTAACCTCACATAGCAACTGAAGACTTCACTTGATCCCTCGAGCATGTTTGTTGTTGCATTAGAGAATATCTGCCTTTTATGAAGAAAGACTACTTTGCTTTTGTGAAAAACTTGATTAAAAAAACTAGGTTATTTATTTTCAATTGACCAATACTAAATAGTAGTTCAACGCCATTGGCTGAGATCTATGTTTCTCAGTTACCATGACTTACCAACCACTGTAGTTGTGGCTGTAGACAATAAAATTCGCGTCGAGAAAACAATAATCAAGAACGGAAAATTATAGCAACAATCGATTTTATTATCTCAAGTGCGAGTGTTACAATCTCTATAATTCCTCTGAATTCGCCTTTTCAAATATAAATTCAAGGGCTTTAAAGCTTGTTCTTGAATTCGGTGGTCTTGATCTTGATCATTCTTGAACTTGAATGCTTGAATTCTTAAACTTGTAGTTTTGTAGAGAATTAAATGGCGTTTGTACCATAGAGTTTCTCTAGCTTCTTGTTTAGAATTTTCTGTCCCTTTTCTGAATTATGAGGACCCCTATTTATAGTTTTAGAATAGAGAAGTTGCGATTGAAATAGGATTCCATTCAGCCAATCAGATTAAAGTGACATGTCATTTGGGCTTTATGGAGCGGGCTTGTCATCTTTGACACATGTCATGATTCTATTGGTTTTCTTATTTGACTTGGCATGCCACATCATCTGCACACGTGGCGCCATGATGGGCTCTAGAATGAGATGAGATTGGGTTTAACAAATTGGGTTCATCCAATGTAGCCCAAATCAATTAATTTAGACTTTAATTAAATCTATATTTATTGGACTTAAATATTTAACTCAATTATATTAATCCACAATATTTATTTGGATTAATATATTTATGAATCAATATAATCCGAATCATTTTATAAATTTATATTTAATAAATTTTAAATGATTACAAATGCCCCCTGCTTCAAGTCTTGTCGAGATATTTTATCTTTTAGAGACTAGGCTTGAAGCATTAACTAGTTACTAAATTACCTTAGTTAAAAATGAATTATAACTGAATTAACAATTGTAATCCTACTCAATTTCATATTCATATATATGTTTTATTGCCCAAGCCAAAAAGAAATTGTAATTGAACTAGGAGAAGGATTCTATCCCACCACATGACATCTATAAATAGATACATTGTCTCCATAATTTTATCTTCAATTACAGATTGTGAGCCTACGATGAAAAGGGCATACTCAAGGTAATTTTTCTTCTTTTTTTTTATTTATTTTCGTCACTTTTTTACAGCTTGACATGTCTGTCGTAGAAAATTCATATCTCATTGTAGAAAAATCGAAATCATGAACCGTTTGATTTTTCAGAAACTAGACTTTTAGATCTCCAACATACCCGAAATTCAAAATTTAATACCTTTAGAATCTTTTTAGATGATTTTTTGAAGTTAGCTCTAGATTCTGTCATGCTAAAAATTCGTCACTTTTTTTACAGCCTGACATGTTCGTCGTAGAAAATTCATATCTCATTGTAGAAAAATCAAAATCATGAACCGTTTGATTTTTCAGAAACTAGACTTTTTTGATCTCTAACATATCCAAAATTCAAAATTTAATACCTTGATTTTTTGAAGTTAGCTCTAGATTCTGTCATGCTAAAAATTCGTCACTTTTTTTACAGCCTGACATGTTCATCGTAGAAAATTCATATCTCATTGTCGAAAAATCAAAATCATGAACCGTTTGATTTTTCAGAAACTAGACTTTTTGATCTCTAACATATCCAAAATTTGAAATTTAACACCTTCAGAATCTTTCTAGATGATTTTTTGAAGTTAGCTCTAAATTCTGCCATGCTAAAAATTTTCAGATTTGTGTGACTTACTAAAAATCTCGTGTCTTGACGTAGGAACAGCGAAATCACAATCCACTTGGTGATTCCTAATCTAGACATAAAGGTCTACAACACATCCAAGATTCAAGATTTAATACCTTTCGAGTCTCAAATATCTTGACAGGTAACAATCTCTCCTTCACTTGTATTTCCTTTTTTTTTTTGTAGATCAGCAAAAGGAATTTTATATTTTATGGAGGCTACATAATGGAAGGATTTATCACATAAAAATGTGCTTAACGTCCATGCGTTTAACAAAATAAATAAATAAAACTCTCAAGGTGTTCCATGGCCCCGAATGCTTAACCAACTTGATGCTTTACTAGAATACCGTGTAATGCTCCCGCCTTGAAGATAACCTCAAGATTTTACAAGGTCCCGAATGCTTAACCAACTTGAAGCTTTTACTAGAATACCGCGTAACGCTCCCGCCTTGAAGATAACCTCAAGGTGTTATAAGGTCCCGAATGCTTAACCATGAAGCTTTACTAAAATACCGTGTAACGCTCCCGCCTTGAAGATAACCTCAAGGTTTTACAATGTCCCGAATGCTTAACCATGAAGCTTTACTAAAATACCGTGTAACGCTCCCGCCTTGAAAATAACCTCAAGGTGTTACAAGGTCCCGAATGCTT
>NC_028644.1:46382483-46390469 GCF_001406875.1 Solanum pennellii
GATCATTATCATTGACCGATATATGACAACACGAGGAAATATCTTCTACCTCTTCCTCAATCTTCTTTTGAGGCAAAGAATCATATTCATTTTGGATTGTAACACGATTTGAGGAACCTACACTTTCTTCATCTTCCTCGCGCTCTTTGGTGTAAACCACAGTATGAACCTTTGCCTTGAGTTCCTCTTTACAGGAAACCACAAGTTCCACTCGTCGCCTCATCCTAGAAGGAATCAAACTTCTAAAATCCTTTCGAATCAAATGTAAGTAGGCCTTGTAACTTTTAAATAACTTCTCAGGTTCTTGTTATTCTTCTTCAGAGGACCTAACCTCTCAAACACAAAAATTTTTGTTGTCACTTCACCAAGTCGATCAAAGACGGAAGGCCTTTTATTGGGAGCAATGACGTCATCTTCAAAAGTTATATGATTATTACTGGCCCTTCTTATGGAAATGCGAATTGGCGGCGGTTGTCTATAACCTAGGCCTTCACGTGCTTTCCTAGTTGTATCTTCTGATGGGAGTTTCCCTAGCACTAATGGCTCGCTAGGGTTGTATCCTGCCTTCACAAATAACTTGTAGGCATTGGGATCAAAACCTTCTCTTGTGCGTTTTGTAGGGAGAGCCATATCTAGCACTTGATCTTGAGCGACTGACTTTTCTGGCAACTTAGAAGACAGGTTTATTGCATCAATCCGTCTGATAGGAAGAGTTAGCCCTCTTAATGCATTTTCTTCAAGGTTAGATGGTTGATCTTGTTCTTTCTTCGCTTTTGGAACATAGCAAAACCTAGAAGTCTGCTTTTTCTTTGAAGACAGGATCTTCCCTTCATTAAGAATGGGACAAGAGTCTTTAGTGTCAATTTTCACTTTTTCGATAGCCGCGTCAATTCTTTTGCTTATGATCTTATCAATATTGACTGATTTGACGTCATTGGAGTTGACCCCTTTAACAACATAATTTCTCAAATAAAATTTCGCATCCGCGAAGTGTGTCTCCACTTCGGTGAAAGGATTATCATCTGCAACTATCTTTCTTTCAATTCCACCTTCAAGATATTTCAAACATTGATAGTAAGAAGATGAGACAATTCTATTCTCATGTACCCAAGGCCTGCCAAGTAATATATTGTATGATGTCTTTGCGTCAATCACATGCATCCATGCGCTTGATCGCAAATCTCCCATGTGGATCTCTAATTTAATAGAGCCTATGGACCTCTGCCCACCTTGATTAAATCCTTGTATCAACAGACGACTTTCACTAAGTTCCCCAGTCGTGATGCCAAGTTCCTTCAATGTGTGGATAGGCAAAATGTTGACTCCAGATCCTTCATCTATTAAGATTCTATTTATCTTCTTCTCTAGCACATGACCCACCATATACAAAGGACGATTGTGTAGTGTTTCACCAAATAGAAGATCGTTATCCGTAAATGTGATTTTAGTATCACAGACATGTGCTTCTTGGGAAGAAAGTTCAATAGATTTTTCAGAAGATGAAAGAGACATCATTTCTGAGATTTCCCTTGTTTCTTTTTCTTCTTCCCCAGGAGACACTTTTGGTGAGGATTCACTCGTTGTTCCTTCTTTTACAGTAGGAGGCACATTCATTGTTTGTCCTTTATCCACATTGAAACATGATGCCTCGACATTGCCTTGAGTAGACTTTGTGTCGAACGAGCTTGGCAAGAATTCCTCTAGAGTCACAAGACGTCGAGGTTTTTGGTAGTGATGCACTTCAACCTTTGCCCTTTTGGGGCGCTTGATTGATTTTTGCTTCTCTGATTTCTTCACCATTTTTCCTCTAACCGGTTGCTCGGATAATTCTTTTCGTAAGCTTGACTTGTTGCGTCTTCGCCTAGTTACAAGAATCTAACCCTCATCACCATCTATGTCAACGTCCTGTTCTACTGGCTTTTCTTCATGCTTTTCAGAGATATACATTTGGATTGGATCCAATGACCCAAACGTGATAGAGATCTGGTTAGAACTAGCCTTCTCATCATCAAGGATAATTTTATTTTCGTTTACCAATCGCATCACTCTATCCTTAAAGACAAAACATTTTTCAAGAGGATGACTCACAAGTCTGTGATACTTGCAATAATTTGGGTCATCAGTTTTTCCAGCTTCATCGGGTCGCTTCATCTCTGGCAAGTCAATGAGCTTTAACTCAAGCAATTCATCAAAAATTTCAGAAACGTCAGAATCCAAGAAGGGATACTTTTTCCCTTGCATCTCCCTTAGCGTCGACTTTTGATTTGAACGTGCTTGGAAAGTCGTTCTCACATTTTGTTTTACGCCCTCATTCGTGGTGAACTTTGCGGGTGATACATTTACACTCATGGATTCTTTGTTGTCATTTCTGGGCAGAAACCTGCTCCATCTCTTGGGTTCCTGCTTGTCCCTTCCTTTGCGAGGATCATGAATAATAGTCATATCTTTTCCGGCAGATGACATGCTCAACTCCATATCATGAGCGCGAGTAGCTAAATCCTCGAAAGATTTTGGTTTTATTCCTTGCAAGATGTAAAGAAGCTCCCAGTGCATTCCTTGAATACACATTTCGATTGCAGAAGCTTCACTAAGCCTGTCCTTGCAATTTAGGCTCGCGTTCCTCCATCGATTTATGAAATATATGACCGGTTTATCCTTTCTTTGGCGAGTATTCGTGAGTTCTACCATGCTCACCGTGCGCCTTGTGCTATAGAAGCGATTGAGAAACTCATGTTCTAGTTGCTCCCAACTATCAATAGAGTTAGGTTCGAGATCCGTGTACCAATCAAAGGCATTTCCTTTTAGAGAGCGGACAAACTGTTTGACAAGATAGTCTCCATATGTTCCAGCATTATTACATGTCTCCACGAAGTGCGAGACATGTTGTTTCGGATTTCCTTTTCCCTCAAATTGTTGAAATTTGGGAGGTTGATAACCGGCAGACATTTTAAAGTTATCAATCCTAGCAGTGTATGGCTTAGCATACATATGAGAAGACTTGGTGGAGACTTCATACTTATCTTTGATAGTGCCTTCAATAAACTCCTTCAAGCGATCGAGTAGGATCATTCCTTCAGAAGAAACTAGCATCTCTTTAACAAACGGGGCTTTTTTAGCAGGATCTTCGATTTCTTGAACTTCAATGCCCTTTCCAGGTGCATGGCTCGCATCTCCATCTAAAAGTCCTTCTATCCTGTCCATGAACTTGTCAATTCGAGATTCTTGGTGTTGTACATGCTTCGTCAATCCTTCAACCAACTTCGTCAGATTTGCGAGTTGTTCCTCAGGAGAGGAAGCAGCAGTCACCATCGTTTGCATGATCATCGGAGATGCAGGAGAATAACATGGATTGTCACGTAAGTTAATTTTCAGTGGACTCACGTTACGCGATATACGTTGAGATGATGCATAAGTTGAATCACAGTTCTCCCTTGTGGTAGAGTTTTTGGAACCAGATTGCTCAAGTAGAGCCAATGTCTTCTTGATCTTTTCAGCAACACTACTTCCTCCTTCAAGAGTATTTGTGAAGGAACTTGCTCCTTTTGGAGTCGAAGACCCAAAAACAGGATTTGACGCAGACGACACTTGAAGCGTTTGTTGTCCTAGTGTAGCAGCCTTGCTTCTCGTAACAACTCCAAAACTTCCAAAGGTAACACCAAGGATGTCTTCAACTTCAGTAGAGAACTTGGAGCTAGTGACCTTAGAGGCGGTTGATCGAGAGTTGTTGTTCATAGAAGTCATCTTGATATTCTTTGACGTTTGAAAAGTTTAGATGAGAGGTAGAGATTGTCCCACTGGGCGTGCCAGAATTTGTAGACAATAAAATTCGCGTCGAGAAAACAATAATCAAGAACGGAAAATTATAGCAACAATCGATTTTATTATCTCAAGTGCGAGTGTTACAATCGCTATAATTCCTCTGAATTCGCCTTTTCAAATATAAATTCAAGGGCTTTAAAGCTTGTTCTTGAATCTATGATTAACTTGAACTTGAACTTTATCTTGATCTTGACTTTTATTTGAACTCAAGGGCTTCGAGCTTGTTCTTGAATTCGGTGGTCTTGATCTTGATCGTTCTTGAACTTGAATGCTTGAATTCTTAAACTTGTAGCTTTGTAGAGAATTAAATGGCGTTTGTACCACAGAGTTTCTCTAGCTTCTTGTTTAGAATTTTCTGTCCCTTTTCTGAATTATGAGGACCCCTATTTATAGTTTTAGAATAGAGGAGTTGCGATTGGAATAGGATTCCATTCAGCCAATCAGATTAAAGTTACATGGCATTTGGGCTTTATGGAGCGGGCTTGTCATCTTTGACACATGTCATGATTCTATTGGTTTTCTTATTTGACTTGGCATGCCACATCATCTGCACACGTGGCGCCAAGATACGCTCTAGAATGAGATGAGATTGGGTTTAACAAATTGGGTTCATCCACTGTAGCCCAAATCAATTAATTTAGACTTTAATTAAATCCATATTTATTGGACTTAAATATTTAACTCAATTATATTAATTCACAATATTTATTTGGATTAATATATTTATGAATTCAATATAATCCGAATCATTTTATAAATTTATATTTAATAAATTTAAAATGATTACAGTGGCTACTTTACAACTTTCATCTGAGCCCTGTCTGAAACTTCAGTCACTTATGGATCAGGTCCCCTACTAGATCTCATGGTTTGTTAAATCACCAAAATTTCATAATATAACATTTTCAATTTGAAATAATCTCATGGCAAACATCCCTTGCCGCATTTTGAGCATATCTGCCTCTTTTAAGAAGAATGACTTTTGCTTTTGTGAAAAACTTAATTTCAAAAACTAGTTTGTTTCTTGTTAAAATGACCAATATAAGATGGACAAAATAATCAAATGCGATGTCATTGGTTGACTGCTCTATTCCTCTGTTATCCTGCCTTACCAACCACCATAGTTTCACATGACAACTTTACAAGTGTCCAACGAAGCGAGAAAAACATCAATCACTCATGGGATCATGTCCCTTACTAGATCTCATGATTTTCTAAATCATCAAAACATCGGAATATAACATTTTCCCCATTTTTGATGACAAACCATACCAAACTTGTTCCATTTAACAACCAATTCCCACTACATTTTTGATGACAAACCATACCAAACTTGTTCCATTTAACAACCAATTCCCACTACAATTATGTATGTGCTTCATGAGAATTTTCAATCAATATAAACATGTCACACACAACTATTAGCTATTGATAAACATGTCACACAAAACTACTAGCTATCTTGTATAAACATAATCTTCACTTTTTTGACATCATTAATAAGTAGAATAATCAACCAAGTTCGTTTCATGAAGTTCATGTAACATGAACAAAAATGCATAAAGAGTAAATGAGAGATAGTAGACACAAGGCAATATTATTCATAATTATAGGACATCGCATAAAATTACAAGAATTAGAGGACTACCAATAAAGTTCAAAAATAAAGAACACGGGGAGAGGGGTAATTTGATAATCCAAGAAGTAAGAGTCTTAGGTTTGGAGAAGTAAGGTCATGCAAGCATATCCCTCAGCATGTGTCACGCCCCAAGCTGGAGTCTGACCAGGACTCGAAAAGCATTGTTGGTCCTCAAGGGATCCTTGGCCTGACTCATTACTCGGCAGAAGACTTACTCAAGTGGAATAAAATCTCAAATACAAACTCAAATCATAAGTAGAGTAGTTTAACTCAAAGAAATTCACAAAGGAACATAAGTATTCAACTTAAAGTCTTTAAAACATCAACAACGGAAATAAAAGAAACACTCCTCAACTATTATTGTCTATGGACTCTAACATACTATGATGAAGTTCAGAACAACACCCACTGTATCCTAAACAAAACTGAAATATCAATGTGAAGCTCTCTGGAAACAAAGGAGGCTCACCAAAGCTAGTTGATGAATATGAGATTTCGACTCATTTAGCACTTTGTTTCATAGTATATTGTCCTAAGTGCCTAATTTATGCTCTAAAATGATGTTAGAGTGTTGATTTGCATCAATGAAGGCTAAGGAGCAAGGCAAGGACATTATCGGGCAAAAAAGAGAGAAAAAACTGAGGAAGTTGAAGAAAGACAATCCTGATGATAGCCAAGACCACTTGGCGAGCCACGGAGTGGCTCTTAAACTTGGCAAAAGTTCCATCGTGCCAACCCTAGGAAAGAACCAACTTGGCGATAGACATGGACAGTCGGCGGACCGTCGAACGGATTGGTGACCTCAATCTTGATTGCCTAAAGTCACAGAACCCTGAGGTTAAAGAGCCAAGGCAAACCGGCGATGAATGGGTACCATTGGTTTATCATCGACTTGGTTGGCGATGCTCGACTTACTTCGCCTAGTGGTCCTCAAGGCCAAAATTTGGGAAACTATAAATTGAATTTTAAAATCCAGTCTTAAAGAAAGAGGGGGAGATTTCCTGAGTAATTTCTCCATTGTAGAACTTAGAGATTTGGTTTTGAGACTTTGTTTTGAGGAGTTTTTTTAGTGAGGGTTTTAATTAAGTTAATTTGAAGCATTGTAGAGATTCAAGAACCATTACCCAGTTCATGGACAACATAGTTGGTAATCGTTTCTTTCTTTTTATGCATAGTGGCTAAAAACCCAGTTCTTGGGGTGTGATTATGTACTTTAATTAGCTTATGTGTATTTTTTTATTGATTTAAATGCTTATTTGAAGTGGGTTTAATTGATAATTGTGTATTAACCTATGAATTGCAGTTGCAAATGCAAACTCTAACTTAGTATTTTGGGCTTGCTTGATAAAGAGGTTTAGAGCTAAAGTTTTCAATTGATGATTATAGTGATTGGGTTGTTGTTGGTTAAACAAGAGAGAGTGAATTATAAACTAGATTCTATCTATTTAGCTCGAGAGAGTAGATAAATTGAGGTATTGGGTTGTTTATATTGTTAAGCTTGTTGAGGTTCGAGAGAAATCACTTGAATCGTAATAGTTGCTCAAGAGAAAGATACTGTCTCAATAGTCTAATGTTCCCACTGAGATTCAATAATTTTTAGGAAATTACAATTACCCATATATCGAAATTAGCTTATAATCAATCACATCCCCGATAATTCCTCTCTACTTATTGTTTCCCCTGTTTTCATACTTGCTGTAGTTGTTAATTGACAAACTTAAGCCCCCAATTTGGCATTCGTGTCAACCCCTTAGATTTATCTAAATGTTTTCGATAATTTCTATTCCTAGTACATATTAGACCACATTTATAACTTATTAATTGAATTCATACTTGTAGCGCTCCATGTTTGTTCGACCCCAACTCTTTGTTGGATTTTATACTATATTCAATTCTACACCTAGTATTGGATGAAGTGTATTTGAGCGTTTATCACTACATCAAATGCGACTGGATCAACGGAGCACTGATGATCCTGAATACATGTATCTGGATCATGAAATGATACAAGCCAAATAGCTTCATTACATTGAATGTACGAGCATGAAAGGGTAACTCTAAAGCATAGACATAAGTTTGAATTGATCAAAGGAAGCACATACTCACCTTATCTCAACTCAACAATACTCAACTCAACTCATTTCAATATAAAAGCAACAAGAATGATGCAATATAAAGAAAGATTTTAAATTAGTGGATAATAACTCAATGTATATCAAAATACAATAATAAACTCTTTACTCTCAATTGGGAGATTCTTTAACCACCAACCATCACAATGAGCATATGATACAATGTCTCGCCAACGCTGCCAGAATTGTCCTATACTTTTTCAGAGTATAGAAAATCCTCAACGTGGATCTACTAAGTCATTCTTAAAGAAAATAAGGAATCATCTAAAAAGTATGATCCTTTACCCATGTTGACATACATAATTTATGAGGATTTTGAGTTGTCTGAACTCATCCCCATATCACTGCTCAATACTACTCTCAATTATATATATATATATATATATATATATATAT
>NC_028644.1:46391189-46414241 GCF_001406875.1 Solanum pennellii
TATATAAAACTCATTCTCATATGTTTTAAGGAAAACATAACTCTTCAATTTGAGATAATTACTCAAAAGCTCTCCTAAAAGAGATAGTGCACAAAAACTCATGAACTCATTTAGAAAACAAGGGTTCCTCTTATTTTACATATAAAAGTGTTACGTACTTGGAATACTTAGTTCCTTTATACTTATTTTTAAATATGGACTCAAGTATCCTTATTATCATACTCATTTACTCAAGTCAAAAAAGAAGTTATAAATAATTGCAAAAGACTTCTCAAATACTCAAAAGACTTTCTCTAACTCTACTCTAATCTTTATTTAAATTTGAAATGAAGATTTAAGAGTTATGATTAAAATATGCACGATCTCTTAAGGATTAATGAATATTTTAAGTGTTAATATCAAGTAGAGAACATAAGTACGATTCAAAGGGACACACACAAAAAGAAGGTTAGAAGGGTAGGAGACCTGGTGACCCTGGCGCACTGAGTGCCATGGGGCGCTAGCGCCAAAAATAGTGAAGGTGGTTTGGGGCACACTGAGTGGCACATGTTGTGCCAGGCCCTAAACTACTAAAAAGTAGTTTGGGTTCTATGCTAGCGCATCGCCCCACCCCTCTACCCAGATTTTGATGAATTTTCTTGCTTCAATTCAAGGCCTAACTTTTCTAGAATGGAATGGTTTACCCTCAACTTCGTTTAGATTCACCAACCAAACAAAATTCATACCAAACCCACTTAAATTACATAAAAAAAAATTTCATTCTCAAAACCCTTACCTGAAGAACTCAACAAAACTTCATTATTAAAGAATAAAGCAGAACCTCAACTCAGTTCTACCTATCTAGCTCGAGAGAGTAGATAAATTGAGGTATTAGGATTTTTATAGTGTTAAGCTTATCGAGGTTTGAGAGAACTCTCTTGAATCGTAATAGTTGTTCGAGAAAATGATATTTCCTCAATAGTCTAGCCTACCCACCGAGATTCAACAATTGTTAGGAAATTACAATTACCCATATACCGAAATTAGCGTATAATCAATCACATCCCTGAGAATTCCTCTCTACTTATTATTTCTATACTTGTTGTAGTTGTTAATTGACAAACTTAAGCCCCCAATCTGACATTCATAAATGAGCCACAATAAGCATACAAATTCTTGAAATTATACATACTGATATATGTGGTCCTTTTGATATTGCATATTTCAGTAAAGAAATTATTTTATCACTTTTATTGACGATTTCTCACGTTATGGATATATTGTATTTGTTACATGAAAAATCTCAAGCGATAAATGCTTTAGAGGTCTTTATCACTGAGGTTGAAAGACAACTAGATGAAAAGGTGAAAATAATCAGGTCAGATAGAGGTGGTGAATATTATGGAATATATGATGAAAATGGACAACACCCAAGTCCATTTGCTAAATTCCTCGAAAAGCATGACATATGTGCTCAATACACAATGCCTGGAACACCACAACAAAATGGTGTAGGAGAAAGGCACAATCATACATTAATGGACATGGTTAGGAGTATGTTAAGTAATTCATCTATTCCTCTTTTTTTTGTGGATGTATGCTTTAAGTACTTCCGTTTACTTACTTAATAGGGTTCCTAGTAAAACGGTCCCAAAGACTTTGAACTATGGACTGGTAGGAAACCTAGTTTAAGTCACCTGCATGTTTGGGGTTGCCCGACAGAAGTTAGAGTTTATAACCCAAAAGAAAAGAAACTGGATTCAAGAACAATTAGTGGTTTCTTCATTGGTTGTCCAGAAAAATCAAAAGGGTATAGATTTTATTATTCTAATCACAGTACAAGAATAATTGAAACTGGAAATGCTAGGTTCATTGAGAATGGTGAAGTTAGTGGGAGTGAAAAACCACGTAAAGTGGAAATTGGGTGAGGGTTTCTCTACCTTTTACTTCTTTTAAAGATGTTGTTCCTAAAGTTGTTGGACAACCTAACAATCAACAAGAATAACAAATTGATTCTCCTGTTGATCTCAATGCATAGATAATTAATAAACCTGCAGTATATGTACCACAAGAAGTAGAATAAGAAAATCTCAAAGACAAAAGAGATCTGCTATTTTAGATGACTATTTGTTAAGTCTACACGAGTCAGAAATTGACTTGGGAATCGATAATGATTCAATTTCATTTTCACAAGCTATTGAAAGTAATAATTCTGATAGAGGGATAAATGCTATGAAAGATGAGTTGAAATCTATGGAACAAAATGAAGTATGAGACCTTGATGAATTACCAAAAGGTTGCAAAAGAGTTCGGTGTAAATGGATCTTTAAGACCAAACATGACTCAACTGGAAACATCGAACGTCACAAGGCCGGACTTGTTACAAATGGTTTCACTCAAAAAGATGGCATCGACCATAAAGAAACATTTTCACCCGTCTCTAGAAAAGATTCACTCAGAATTATAATGACTCTAGTAGCTCATTATGACTTAAAGCTATATCAAATGGATGGGAAAACAACCTTTCTAAATGAAAATTTGTAGGAAGAAGTTTATATGAATCAACCTGAGGGGTTTTCTTGTAAAGGAAAGGAACACATGGTGTGTAAACTTAAGAAATCAATATACGGACTTAAACAAGCTTCCCGACAATGGTATCTTAAGTTTAATGAAACTATTGTAACTTTTGAATTTAAGGAAAAAAATTTGATCGGTGTATATATCTGAAGGTTAGTGGGAGTAAGTTTATCATGTTAGTCCTTTACGTTGATGATATTTTGTTTGCTACTAATGATCTTGGTTTGTTGCACGATACTAAGAGAAATGTATCTAACATTTTGAAATGAAAGATACCCGAGAGGCATCCATTTTGATTGGGATAGAAATATTTTGAAATAGATCACAAGGATTATTCTGTTTGTCTTTGAAAGCCTATATTAATAAAGGGTTAGAGATATTTAGAATGGAAAAATGCTAATCAATTTTCCCGTTCCAATTCAGAAAGGAGATAAATTTAGTCTAAATCAAATATCTAAAGAATAAATTGGAAAGTAAGAAAATGAGTGATATTCCTTATGCATCATTAGTTGAGAGTCTAATGTATGCCCAAACATGTACGAGACCATACATCAGTTTCGCTGTTGGAATGTTGGGCCATTATCAAAGTAATCCAGGAATGGATCACTGGAAAGCTGCAAAGAATGTGTTGTGATACTTTCAAGGAACTAAATATCATATGCTCACCTATAGAAGATCTTATCGTATTGATGTGATTGGATATTCAGGTTCAGATTATGCTGGTTGTGTGGATACAAGAGAATCCACATTTGAATATTTGTTTTAGTTAGCTGGAGGAGCAATGTCATGGAAGAGCACCATGCAGTATGTTATAGTTGCATCTACTGTGGAAACTGAGAGTTTGTGGCATGCTTTGAGGCCACAGTTCAGGCTAATTGGCTTCAAAACTTTATTTCATGACTTGGACTAATCGACATTATTTTCAAGTCGCTGAAAATTTATTGTGATAATACTGCAACAATCTTATTCTCTAAAAATTATATGTATTATAAGGGTGCCAAGCATATGGAATTAAAATACTTTTCAGTTAAGGAAGAAGTCCAGACACATAAAGTGACAATTGAACATATTAGCACCAAACTTATGATTGCTGATCTTTTGACGAAATGATTACTGCCCAAAACATTTGTTGAACATGTTAAAAGAATGGGTCTTATAGATAGCAATGAATGACTTTCTTTAAAGATTTTATTATGTTTATGCAATTGACACTTTGAGCTCAACTATATATATGTTTCTGTTATTATCGGTTTTCTCTTGTATACATTATATTGAGAATGATGATGACATGTTTTGTTTAAGATAAAGATATTCTAAGCATTATGGTGGATCCATTATGTATTTGAAAGGTTGTGGTAGGCAATAGACTAATATTGTAGTGCATGGAAGAGACTGTGCCACATAAAGTGGTGTACAACCACCATGACTCATATTAGTTGATTTACTTAATAACGACGAATGATGTTGGATTTAACATCGTGCATATGACGATTAACATGCATATTATATCATTAAGTTAAAGATCGTGCCCCAAGTGGGAGAATGTAAAAATTTAATGGCATACTAATTATTTTTGGTTTACTAATTAATATAAGTTAAATCCTAAGTATGTGTGGGAAAGTGGGGAAGCTACTTATATGTGTGGAGAAGTGAGAAAGTGGGAAAGTTACTTAGTAACTTCCAACTGTCCATTAAGTCTTCCGCTACCCATTACCTCTTCCAACTACCCATTGAGTGGTCCAAGTGGGAGAATGTAAATTTCTATGGCCCACTAATCATATTTTGGTTTAATAATTATTATAAGTTAAATCTTAAATATGTCTGGAGAAGTGGGGAAATGGGGAATTTACTAATATGTGTGGAGAAGTGGGAAAGTGAGAAAGTTACTTACTAACTTTCTACTACCCATTAAGTCTTTCACTATCCATTACCTCTTCCAACTACCCATTGAGTGGGGAGTTACTTGATAGTTTTAAAACAATCCATTATCTCCACTAGTCACAATGATGGAAAGGTGGAAATGATGTTAAAAACACTCTTATCTGAAGGGTCCTCTCTCTGCCATAAAGTTATAGTCTTATCCATCAAAACTATTCATAAAGTATAAGGCAAGAGAGAGAAACAACTTCTGAAGAACGAAAACAAAGAAAGGATTTTCGCTCAATTCAAGTCAAGATTCCTTAAAAATCACTATGACTGACTTTAGGTATGTATTCTTGACTAAATTATTATATTAATAGATTTATGTGAAAATCATATAGTTCTACGATCATGAAAATTAATAGGATTTCTGAATGTATAGATCGTTTATGTTTGCACAATCATTAAAATCCTTACAAAGCCAATCACACAATGCACATCAAAAATGAGTTTGAATTGTATTAGCCATAACTTAAGCAAAATAATTTACCAAGTATTACTGAAATATATCAAGAGGTACCGAAAGAAGTCTATAGGTCACAAAAAAATTTGTTTGTCTTCGTCAAATAGTTTTACACTATTCTTTTTCTTTATTCATACTCCTAAATATCTTTGTACCAACACAATTCTTTTAAAAAAATATTTTTATAAAATAATAATAAACAAAAATCCTTTTAAATAAATACTGCATTCTAAATAATTATTCAAAATAAAAATAAGAAAGAGAAACATTTTTATTTGAACCTTGAATTAATTAGAAACCCTTGTTTGCTCCAATTTTTGTGATGAATCAATATAAGGTTGCTTACGTATCTTGTCAAAGCAAGAATCAAGTCAAACGTAGTTAAGGAGGATCATGAACAAACTTCACATTTTTTAATTCTTTTTTTTTGTTATAAGAAATAAATATTTCATGAACAAGGAATGATTATTATTTTTGGATATTTGTAATAAGGACTGATTTATTCTTTTTTTTTTTAAAAAAGAAAATTGAGTAAAGATCACTGAACCCAAATAGGGTTGACTAATATATCATTGAGGTGAGAATTAGGTGTGCATAGCTCGTCCAGATTGGATAGTTAAACAATTTTTATTTTTTTTAAAGATAAGAAATTTGTTGACATATACTATTATATTGTTCGTGTAAAGTGGTACAAAAACTTTTGAAGTTTATTTTATTGAACTATACATAATTAAAAAAATTGTGATTTTGTTTAGAAGTGGAGAATCTTTTCTCTTTCGTGAGAAGGGCAAAAAAGAGAAAAAAGAAAATTTCTTAAATAATAATTTTTTATTAAAATTATTTTTCTTATGTCTTTTTTTTCAATGTAAAAGTCTAGGATTTTTTTTAATTTCATTGATCACCATAGATTTGGTTTATATGCAAACACCTTCCAAATATATACTTTTTCATCTAGCGTATAAAATAATTTAGGTGGTCAAATAAAATTAGAAAATCTATCCTTGACAGGTCTGACTCTTATGTTGAATCTCATTAAGTCAAATGCAAATTATTCTAATAAGTAGAATCTGTGAGGTATAACCATATCTGGTTTCGATTCTATTTAGGTTAAACTTGATGGATAAAGGTATTAGTCTGTCTTCAAAAGGAGTGGACAACTCGAGTTGGAGAGTGGCAACGTACCGGTAGCAGCGCTTTCCAACTTTGTGCCCTGGTGCTCTCCATCCTAAACAGGTGACTACAAATCCTTCACCATGAATCGAAGATCCACTGGCTATCTTGACAGAAATGGGGTACGCAGTGACATTTTCCATTATAATATTAATGAAGAATCTAATGGGTACGCAAGTGAAAATAATTATGCACATTTCAAATAAAAAAAAAATAAGCAGACAATTTGCACATTAGACCAACAAATACAATATCCAAAAACATAATTTATAAAATTTATATATAAGTCAATATTTACAAGATCAAATTTTGGCTATCTCTAGCGGAGACGCCATCTATCACACTACCATTTTCCCCTCAAAAATGAAAGTTTTGAAGGAGAAGTGTTTTTCCAAGTAAAGTGACATTTCGAAAAGGGATTATTTTATTAATTCAAAGTTTCCACTTGGAAATTTGACTCTTTATTTTGTTTGGTCCAAGAAAACAGAGATTGGTTGAACATGGGCAGGTATTAGGTATCTCTCGAGTCCCGTGATTCTAGCATGATTGCTTTTATAGACTTCTACTTACTTTTAAATTATCTTTGGATATATTTTATATGCTATAGTTTCGCTCATATTTGTATTCTTAAACTTTTATTTGGTTTCAACTTAGATGCATAACGACATTCTTGGTTTCAATATGTAATAGTTTCGAAGCATAACTATTTTATTCGATCGAGTGGGTTATCTTATATTCTATGTGTCACATCTTGACTTCAACTTAATTAAATATTTATTAGAATAATTTTTGCCAAAGTGCGTCACTATATCCTTGAATTTCTTTTAAGTGTTTCAAAAAAGATATGTAACCATATTCTTAATTGAAATAAATATTTTTAACAGGCCTACGCCTGATCTAATGTTATAAGAAATTATTAGTTATTTATGAATAAAATCAAATCAAATAAAATAAATATAAACTTCTAGGATACAGTATAAAAGTTTGGATTATTTTGTATTCCTTTATTTTTATTTACTCTTGAAGTCAATGTTAAAATTGGCCTGCACATATTATATTTTTTTCTTAAATTTAATGGCAAAATTAAGCACACACATATTGTAATTTCTTATTAATCCAACAAAACAATGACGAATTTCTAAAATAAGTCTCATTCTTTGTTTGAAAACTAAAACCAAAACAAATTTTCAAGCTCAATATTTCCTACTTTATCATTATTAGCATCGAAATAAAGAAAAGAAAAATGTCATTTATCCTTTCTTTTAAGAGATCACAACAAATGAATAAAATAGTCAAAATCAAAGCTACTATCAGTCATTAAAAAGATATGTAACACTTAACACATTCTTCATTTCATTTAAATATGAATAAAATGAAAGTGTAAGAAAATATAGCATATAATTGCATCAAATTTGATAAATAAATTGTCACGACCCAAAATGAGTTGTGAGTGGCACCCACACTTAACTAACTAGGTGGGAGAACCAACGAATTTAACCTTAAATTATATTATACAAGAATAATGCGGAAGCTCAAAATCTAATTAAATATCGTTTCCCAAAACCTGACGTTCATCACATAAAGGAAATCTAAACTCCAAATACTAAGTCTAAGAGTATCAAATACACTAAAATAAAAGAATAAAATGGTATGTACCCGAAAACATAGGACATCATGTCATGACCGATAGAATCCAACACGAGCTTGAACAAATAGCTCACCCTGGAACCTGATATGCTGGAGACTGGCTAGAGCTGAGGGGAGTCAAATTCGCTCTTACACTTGCTACACTCCGTAAAAGAAAAACAAAGAAAACACAAGTAGGGCTTAGTATTGGGCAATATGTACTGAGTAGGTATCATCGGTCAACCCAAAATAGTAACTAATATACAAAGAATGATAGTATAAAATCAACTATAGTACTTAATAGGTGATAATCAACAAACAACATGAACAAGTGACAACTGAAGCAAGTACGTAATCAATCACAATATCAAGCACACATAAGGACTCATGCCTCCACACCATGTTCGTTGGGAATTGGTTTCTTTGAGATTGAGTACATTAAATTAATTCAATATTCTTTTCCTTTAATGTTACTGTGTCGGAACGTGACACTCCGTTCCAATTACACCGTGTCGGAACGTGACACTCAGATCTAATTATACCGTGTCAGAATGTGACACTCTGATCCAATTATACCGTGTCAGAACGTGACACTTCGATCCAAGAATACCGTGTCGGAACGTGACACTCCGATCCAAGAATACCGTTAATTTATCATTTATTATCACCACTTTCAATTCATCATTATATTATTTTATCAAGCCTTCTTTATTCAATGCATCACTTCGATAAAGAGGATTCAAGAATATAGATTTCACGATCTCAAGATGTCAGACCAATCACAAAACACACAACCACAAAATCAAGTACATAGAAAACTTCATAATATCATTCAATGCATATCAATCACTATTAGGAGTTTACTATTAAATAGCATAAACCATAACCTACCTCCACCGAAGATCCAAAGGCAAGCAAACTACTTCTTCAATGTTTTTTCTTTACTCAATGCTTCTGAACTTTCCAATCCGGATGTGTTCTTCCCAGGTTGAAACGCAGCACATATGTATTTCTCCCTTAATTTTCCTTATTCTTTCTGTTACAAATTATCTTTACCCTAATTATTATATAACCAATTATAAAAGTGACCCAACTTAATTTTAATATTATCTTCTTTAACCACCAACTAACTCAAATATTAAAACTACCCTACTAATTTTATAATTGTAATTACGAATAGTCCAAAATATCCAATTAGAATCTATCAAAAAAATATTTTATGAAATACAAGTCTTTAGCACTCGAAACGATCAAAAGCATCACATAAATGAAGAGATAAGGTGAAATTGAATACCACATTATTTTGGCTGAAGCTCGATTAAAATGCCGTCAAATCTTCTATAGGCTATATGTAGTGGTATATGTATTGTGTTATATGAAAATAATAATGCAAAAGGAAGAACAAATGTGAATGTGTTGGTAAATTTTCGAAAGAAAAAGAAAAATGAAATGTTTCTTCCTTTTTTTTCTTTGTGGCTGACATTTATTCCTGTGTAGTGTTCTGATTTTCTTCGTGCTCGTCTTTGATCGTTTTTGTATTGAATGTATATGTTGTGTGTGTGAGTATATAGTGGTTGTGGAGTCTTGGGTAGTGGAAGGGGGTAATAGGGTTAAGTGGGGGTGAGGTAGTGGTAAGTTATTTATTTATTTTATTTCAAATTAAATTTAATTAATATTATAAAAATTATTAGCTAATAAAAATACAAGAATAAATGTATAGCTACACTAAATTATAATTAAGAAATATTATTTTATTATTAAATCTAATTCAAAAGAAAATACATATTTTTGTAACTTTTCCTTTTCTTTTTTTTTAAAAACAATTGAAAATAGAACTTATCTTAAAAAGTGATTCTCTTCTTGTTTAATATCTTTTAAAATAAAATAAAATAAGATAAAAATAATAAATATTTAATTTAAAATTTTAAAATGTTTAAACTCTAAAAATGGTGTGAAATTTTAGGTTCGGTAAAAAGTTACGTGTCTATAGTTTGCCCTTCTTTGACTGAAAACACGAAGAGTTTTCAGACAAAGAAGTAGACAAAGTTACAAGTTTTGACCGAACTCTTTTTTTTTTAAAAATACAACCGACTCTTAGTTTCGGACATCATACATATCCCAGGTTGTAAGAGAATAAGGTCACATGTAGTTCAAGGAGATGAGATGATGAGTTGAAGTTAAGTGCGGTTCCATCAAGACTCTGGATCACGGCTCTTATCCTTAATTACATAATTAAAAAAATTGAAAACTAATAGTCAATAGGAAAATAGAAGTATGAACTCCTATCTATGAAGCTCCTCTCGAGTCTTCACTTAGGTCTTTACTTTCAGATATCACCTTGATTTTTGGGTGAGTATCTTGATCTTGAATTTGATTGAGACTTAGCTTGCAGCTTAGAGTGAGCTTTTGACACTCTTCAAAATGACAATATAAAAGAGTTCTTGAATGAATGCATGTTTTGTACATGCGTTGAAGAAGTTGATTATAGTTATCATGGGGATTGATGATTCTTCAAAGAGTTGAAACTTTGTTCTTGAATTTGAAATTCTTGTTTCCCTTGAAAAACCTTGAAAATCATCACAAACAAAAGAAATAAACAAAAAATTTTCCAAGATAACTATAACAGATGTAAATTTTCAAAAATAAACTCAAACTTGGAAGTGTTTATCCTAGGAGAAAATAAAAAATAAAATTCTAAGTCTAGGAGGTATTTATCCTAGGAGAAAACAAAAATAACGTCTCAAACTCGAAAGGGTTTATTTCAAGGAGAAATAAAAATAACAATCTCAGACTAAGAAGTGTTTTTATAGGATAAAAATCAAATAACAATCTCAGACTAAGAATTTTTTTTTCTAGGAGAAACAATAAAATAACAATCTTAGACTAGGAAGTGTTTATCATAGGATAAAAAAAAAATAACAGTCTCAAACTAGGAAGTGTTTATCCTACGAGAAAAATGAAAAATAACGATCTCAGATAGGAAGTGTTTATCCTAGGAGAAAAAGAAAAATAACGGTCTTATACAAGAAAGTATTATCCTAGGAGAAAATTAAAAAACAATTGTCTCAGATTAAGAAGTGTTTATCCTAAGAGAAAGTGAAAAATAACGGTCTCAGACTAGGAAGTGTTTATCCTAGGAGAAAATAATTAAATAACGTTCTTAGAGTAGGAAATATTTATCCTAGGAGAGAATAAAAAAAGGTCTCAGACTAGGAAGTGTTTTTTCTACGAGAAAATAAAAAACAACAGTCTCAGACTAGGAAGTGTTTATCCTAGGAGAAAAATAAAATTACAGTCTCAGACTAAAAAGTCTTTATCTTAGGAGAAAATAAAAAATAACAATCTTAGATTCGAAAGTGTATATCCTAGGAGAAGATAAAAATAACAGTTTCAGACTTGGAAATGTTTATCATACGAGAAAATAAGTAAATCTCATTATGTAGAGGGTCCTGCTAATCCCATTATATAGGACGGTCCTACTAATCCAATTGTCCAGGAATGTACTACTAAACTAATCACACTATGTAGGAGGGTCCTGCTAATCTAAATCTCATTATGCAGGAGGATTCTGATAATCTATATCTTATTATGTAGAAAAGTCCTTCTTATCCCATGCTTTAGGAGGGTCCTGCTAATCTCGTTATGAGGAGGGTATGCTAATCCCATTATGTAGTAGGGTCTGCTAAGTTGTATCTCATTATGTAGGAGGGTCCTGCTACTCTAATTCTTATTTTTTAAGAGGGTCCTGCTACTTTAGTTCTCACTTTTAGGAGGCTCCTGTTACACTAGTTTCAGTTTTTAGGAGGGTCCTGATAGTCCTATTATCAAGGAGGCTGCGAATCCCATTATCCATGAGGGTTTTGCTAGTCCCATTTTCAATGAGGGTCCTACTAGTTCCATTATCCAGGAGGGTTCTTCTAGCCCCATTATCAAGGAGGGTCCTGCTAGTCCCATAATCGAGGAGGGTCCTGCTAGTCCCATTATCCAGGAGGGTCCTGCTAGTCCCATTATTCAGGAGGGTCCTGCTATACAAAATCTCATCGTCCAGGAAGGTCTTGCAATATTGATTCTCATTGTTCAGGGGGGTGGGTGGGGTTCCTGTTACACTAAATTCCACTATCCCGGAGTGTCCGCTATGCTAATTCACATCACATAGAAAGATCTTGCTTAACAAAATAATCAAATAGAATCACCATAACATTATTTTTTGCCCTAATTTACACCTGAAAAATGTCATTCAAGTTATTAGCATACATGAGATATCTTACACAAAAAAAAATGCAAGACATATGCAATTAGGGTGTTTGTTCCCTATAAATCAAAGATGGTATCTCTAAGGTTTGCTCACTAAGGTTAAAATTCAACAAGAGTGTTCGTTCCCTAGAAATGAGAATTGGAGTGTTTGTTATCTAAAGTCAAAATGCAACTAGAGTGTTTTCCCTAGAAATGAAAGATGATTCATCTAGGGTATTTATTCCCTAAGGTCAAAATGCAAATAGGGTGTTTGCTCCATAGTAATGAAAGTGATAAAAATTTTCCCAATTTTCAAATTGAGGAACTTTGAAACTCTTTTTAATTTATCATTTTTAGATTTATTTATTTTATGTTAAAAAAAATGATCCAATTTCATTCTTCAAGGATATAAAATTTATTTTGTGAGATCAAACCCATTGTAAAACTGCCTACATATCTTGTGTAGCAAGAATCAAGTCAAATATAGTTCATATAAATCAAAATTTCTTTTTTCTTTTTCTTGATTATTATTATTATTATTATTATTATTATTATTATTATTATTATTATTACTACTACTACTATTACTATTACTATTACTATTACTATTAATATTACTATTACTAGTACTAGTACTAGTACTAGTACTATTACTAGAACTATTACTACTAGTACTACTATTATTACTATCATTATTACTAGTACTAGTATTATTACTATCACTATTACAATTACAATTACTATTACTATTACTAATACTATTACTAGTACTAGTAATATTACTATTACTACTACTACTACTATTACTATTACTATTACGATTACTATTACTACTACTATTACTAGTACTGGTACTATTACTAGTACTAGTACTAATACTAGTACTATTACTATTACTAGTACTATTACCATTACTATTACCATTACCATTACCATTACCATTACTATTACGATTACTATTACGATTACTATACGATTACGCTTACAATTACGCTTACGATTATGATTACAATTACAATTACTATTATGAATACAATTACGATTACGATTACGATTACGATTACAATAATTATGATAACGATTACAGTAATTACGATTACGATTACAGTAATAACGATTACTATTACTATTACGATTACTATTACGATTACTATTACTATTACTATTACTATTACTATTACTATTACTATTACTATTACTATTACTATTACTATTACTATTACAATTACTATTACCATTACTATTACGATTACTATTACTATTACTATTACTATTACTATTACTATTACTATTATTACTATTACTACTATTACTATTACTATTACTATTATTATTACTATTAGTATTACGATTACGATTACAATTATGATTACTATTACCATTACTATTACCATTATTATTACTATTACCATTACTATTACTATTACCATTACTATTACGATTACTATTACTATTACTATTTCTATTACTATTACTATTACTATTACTATTACTATTACTATTACTATTACTATTACTATTATTATTATTATTATTATTATTATTATTATTATTATTATTATTATTATTATTATAATTATTATTATTTTTATTATTTTTATTATTATATAAAATTATGTAAAAAAGAGATTGATATATCATTAATATTATTATTATTATTATCTAAATTTATGTAAAAAAGTGATTGATACTCTTCTCCAAAAGGGGTTAGTAAGACCCTTAAAATCTCCATGGTCTTGTACTGGTTTTTATGTTAATAAACAAGCAGAACAAGAGAGAGGAGTACGAAGACTTGTACTAAATTATAAACCGTTAAATAAAGTTTTAAAGTGGATCAGATATCCTATACCCAATTTTTTTTATTTGATCGACTTCATGAAGCTATCATATTTTTAAAATTTGATTGAAAATCAGGTTATTGGCAAATGAAAATTCATGAAGAAGATAAATATAAAATAGCCTTTAACGTCCCAATGGGACAATATGAAAGGGATGTTATGCCTTTTGTATTAAAAAATGCTCCTTCAAAATTTCAAAAAATTATGAATGATATGTTTAAGCTCTTGAGAAATTTTATCATCGTATATATAGATGATATTTTGGTATTTTAAAAAACCATTGAAATGCATTTTAAACATCTTGATCTATTAAGAAAATTATTATTCAAAATGATTTGGTTATATCTAGACCAAAAATGCATATTTTCCAAACCTATGTTATATTCTTAGGCCATAATATTGAAAAGGAAAAAATTATTCCCATCGAAAGAAGTATAGAGTTTTCATCAAAATTCTCTGATGTTATACTGATAAAACTCAGCTCCAACGATTCTTGGGAAGTTTAAATTATATCTCTTATTTTATGAAAGATCTAGCTAAAGACACAACTATACTATATGATAGACTTAGAAAAAATCCTAAAGCTTAGACTGATAATCATACTAAAGCAGTCAAAAACATTAAGACAAAGGTTAATAACCTACCATGCCTCACTTTGGCCAATCCGAATTGGCAGAAGATAGTGGAAACAGATGCCTCTAATATTGGCTACGGGGGAATTTTAAAATAAATTTATCCTAATGAAAAACAAGAATACCTTATACAATTCTATTCTAGTAAATGGAATAATAGTCTAAAAAATTATGCTACTATAGCTAAAGAAATTTTGGCTATAGTTAAAAGTGTTTTAAAATTCCAAGGAGATTTTTACTATAAAAACTGATTGTAAAGAAGCGAAATTCATCTTAATAAAAATGTAAAACATGATGTTTCAAAATAAATGTTTGCAAGATGGAAAGCTTTGTTAGAACCTTTTGATTTTGAAATACATTAACATATAATAGTCTTTCCGATTTTCTTACTAGAGAATATTTAAGTTAATACTCTTTGTCTATTAATAATAGGAGTGATGCGAGCATCTGGAAATTCTTCCGCTAATAGAGGAAGAGGAAGAGGAAAAGCACCAATTGGAAGAAACAATATCTTGGCCCAAATAGGAAACCAGAAGCTAATAGCTTCAAACATTGCAGAAGCATATACAAGCACATCGGGAATTAACACTGAAAATCCAAGGTATACAGAATTCATGAATTTTATACAATCCAAACAAGCTCAAGGTAGTAATGTACTTCAGTCGTAACTGACGAAGAAAATGAAAATATTGAAGTATATGATAAAAATGAGAAAGATGAAGTGATACTTCTTCTTGAGCCCATATATTTACAATGGAAAGACGATCCGTGGCAAATAATGACCAGGTATTTGATACAACATCATATGTTGTCCCAACTTATAAATCCATAATGCATTATGAGATAATACTCTCATCTCTTGGGTCAGCTGAATTTCAGCACTTTAACCCAGCCAATACTAAAAAGGTTTATAACTTTTCAAAATTCATTATAAAAAAGATATTCACCCAAGAAGAATCGAGAATAAGCACGATGAAGGAAATAAAATACACCCATCCAGAACAAAAAATTAAAGTTAAAATTAATTACTTGGATTATATTGAGAGCTTTAATAAAGCCTTGTTATATGAAAATTCTAATAAAAAACATTCATGGTTAATAAAAAAATATGCTCTCATGTTTATAAACAACATATACCAAATTGGTTTTGCCAATGGTGAATTTTATATGGTCCATCTATAAATATACTGCCAGAGGAATACAGAAGATTATATGCTGAATGGGTTGACATATCACCCAAATTGCTAAAATTACAAAAAGATGATATCTTTTTTTAAAGGAATGCCATTGATGTATTTTGTCATAGAATTCTCTGTTCCGTGGATAATGAAATGGACAGTCGAAGTCTAGGTAAATGAAGAAGGATTTCCTTGCTTAAGGAGGAAATTCCATACAAAATTTTGGAGTAAATTACTCCAGAGATGTTGAAGGGAAAATCCATGGACAGGAGATTATAAACTCCATTAAAGACTCTATCGAGATCAACAAATGTCAATCAGAAGTTATAGAAGGCCAAGATGATATCAGTCCTTTAAAACAAATAACCAGAAAGCTGCAGATGTAGTGGGACTGTATGAACAAATTAATTAAGTAGTTCAGTGGAGTCAGTCTCTATATCGCAGTGTTGAATATTCTGGTCCCAGAGTAAAACATAAGGCCATGTTTAAGGGCTTCCAATTCAGCAAAGATATGATTTTGCGCGTTAACCTTGGAGGAAAAATGGATCACCCAATCGCCTTTGCAGTCACATACGACTCCTCCAATATCACTCAAGTTGGCTCTATCTTTATGAGCAGTGAAAGCGCCATCAATATTCAGCTTGGAATGGTTAGAGGGAGGTGGAAACCAACGAATACGAATGTTCTTACAGGAAATATTATCACAGAGCTATGTTGTGGTAAGAATATATTTTGTAGCCCGGTTCATAACAATTTCAACATTTAAGAGAGAAGTGCTTTTGTTGTGAAGATTCGTATTACGATTAAGCCATAAGTGCCTAAAATGCGAAAGGGTAAAGGACTTTACAGTCAGCCCTTCCGCTAACAGTGGGTAGGGAAGATCCTCAAGATCAACTAGCCAGTGATTTTGTCGAGGAATTTGACTAATGTCCAAGCCAATGTAGAGCTAGAATTTTTGGGCTACGGGGCAATTAAGGAAAATATGCTCGACATTTTTAGGGGTCAAATGACAGATTGGAAAAAGAGCTTCAGGCGTGATCCCTAACTGATGCAGGTAATAAAATGTTGGAAGACGTTCGTGCGCACATAGCCAAAGGAAAACTTTGATCTTGTTTAGAGATCAAATCTTTCAGAGCCAAGCGTGAGGAAAAGCAACAATATCAGCAGTGTTCAACGAATTAAAGACCGATCTTGTAGAGAAAAGACCATTAGAGTTAGATTACCAGTAGGGTGTATCCATAAGGTGGTCTTCTATGAAGAGGACGATGGAGGATGCAAGCATAACTTCAGATGGAGGGGTGAGGGATAGTTTGTCCAAGTTCCAATTGTTACCATCTCATAAATCTGCTAATTTGAGATCTGATTCACCCTGGTTAAGAGGGCCAGCAATAATACTTCGAAGGGGGAGGGGTATGTTTGGGATCCATATAAATTTCCATAAATCTATGCGCTTACCGTTTCCAGGGTTCCACATTACATTTGAGAGCAAGATTTCTCACTTAGAAGGTCATTTCTCCAAATAAAGGAATAATTCTTAGTAGAGGAAAGAAGACCATATTTATTAAGTAGTATGCTGGACCAAAGAGCTTGGTGGTTGGTGAGGATACGCTATGTAAGACAATCAAGGAGGGCGGTATTTTTATCACTAGCTTTACGTAAACCTAAACCACCATGGTTCTTTGCTTTAGTGATTTGATCCCAACATAGGTAGTGTATTTTCCGCTTTTCTGAGGTAGATCCCCAAATGAAATCCCGCTGAATTTTGTCAATTTGGTGGGCATGTTTTTTGAGGGAGCTTGAAGTATTTCATAGAGTAGGCCGGAATGGCATCAAGTGTTGCTCTAGCTAGAGTAGTCCGACCTTCAATGTTCAAGAATTTCGTCTTCCAAGAAGAGAGAGTTTAGTAAGTCATCAATAATAAATTGGAAATCCCTAGGTTGAGGACAGTGATTGAGAATGGTAAAGCCTAGATATTTACCAAACTGGTGAGAGACATTTATTCCAAAAGTGGTATATACAAGATTACGCATTTCGTTGAACACCCATTGGTGTAGAAGGCTCTGGATTTGAGTGAATTGATTCTTTGGACTGAAAGTTTATAGAAGAACTTCATACAAGCCCCCATCGTCCGTATGGAGTTAGTAGAAGATTTGGACATAAGGATAAGGTTGTCCACAAAGAATAGATGAGAGATATGGGGTCCCTTGGATGAGATACTAATGGGAGCCCATTTGAGGATATGAACTTGGTGATGAATATAGGTGGAGAGGATCTCCATACAAAGAATGAAAATGTAAGGATATAGCGGATCACCTTGGCGAATTACTATGGAAGGGGAGAAAAAACTAGTTTGTGATCCGTTGACCAAGATAGAGATAAAACTAGAGGAAATACAGTTCATTATCAACTTGGAGATATGCGGTGGGAATTTAGAAAACTGGAGCATAAGCCGAACAAAGGACCATTCTAAGCGATCAAATGCCTTCTCAAGATCTTTTTAACGATAAATTTTCCTTGCTGACATTTAGTTTCGCTAAGGTGGTTAACAAATTCCTGTATGATAATGGCGTTATTAAAAGCACGACAACCTTTAAGGAATCTAGTTTGGTTAGGCTCGATGAGCCTATCAAGGTAAGGCTTTATACGATTAGAAATAACTTTAGTGACAACTTTGGAAATGGTATTGCAAAGGCCAACCGGACGGAAGTTTCTAAGGTGATTTGCGTTTTTAAATTTAGGGATTAAACAAAGGAAGGTGGTATTGAATGCTTTAGGGATTTGGCCAGTCGCAAAAACCTGATGACAGTGTTCTAACATAGATTTACCAACGATATTCCAATGTATTTGATAGAAATGAGGGTGAAAACCATCCGGCCCCGGAGCTTTAAAGGGTTTGAAGGAGAAAACTGCCCGAATAACCTCTTGATCATGAAGAGGGACATCAAGGGGGGATAAATCAACTGTATGAAAACTAGGGATGACATTTTAATATATTTATAATCTGTAAACTGATGTCTGCAGTAAAAATCTCCTTGTAGTATGTAAGAGTATAAAAAAAGGAGATCTTACCAACACGAAGTCTATGAATTATAGAGAGGTGAAAGAACTTAGTATTAGTGTCATCATTATTAAGCCAATTTATACGGTATCTAATTTCCAGTAGTCCTCCTCCGTTTTAAGGATGTCATTATAATCTTTCATAATCGATTTTTCTAATTCTTGAAGGAATGGTCTATAAGGGTAGTAATGTGAATTTTGGATACCATTAAGTCGCGCCAAAATTTTTCGTTTGTTTTTGAATAAATCACCAAAAGTTACCTTACTCCATGCATTGGCCTTAAGATGAAAAGTATCCATAGCAATTCCTAGATTATTATTCTTCCAGCAAGAATATACTAGTTCATAGAATGAAGGGTGAGACACCCAAAATTTATTCTAATCTAAAAGGTTTCTCTCGCTGATAATTAAAATGATTGGAGAGGCGAATGAGGAGGGGATTGTGATCAGGGTACGTTTTAGGGAGGTGATTAACATAGGCACTTGGATACACATCGATCCAAGAAGTGGTTACAAAACACCGATCCAAACGTTCAAGAATGAGTCTATTTTTCTCTTTTCTAATATTTGACCAGGTGTACCGACTACCTTTAAAACCTAGGTCTGTAAGGTTACAAAAATTAATACAAGATCTGAAACGCATATTACGAATTGTTCTAATGTTGTTCCCACCAAATTTTTCTCTTGATTTAACAATTCGTTAAAGTCACCTGCAACCAACTTTGGATTTCTATGAGTTTTACTCAAAGTTTTTAAACTATCCCATAACGAATACCTCCTGTTAATATTAGTGCTAGCATAAATGACAGAAAGCACCCAGCTAAAGTTAGAGGGAGTACCTGAATCATGGCATGAAGTTCCTGAGCAGATTGCCTAATGCGAGTAACAGTGACCAGATTAGACAGCCAGAAAAGAGCAATACCACCTGAATTTCCGTGAGAAGGAATTTCCAAAAAATCATCAAACCCAAAGTCATATTTAATACCAAGATGGTTATCAATTTTAATCTCTAGCAGGTCAACCATGCATGGTTTGTGAGTATTTATGAGTTTCCTAAAATTACAACGAAAGAAATCATTGTTAGTTCCCCTAGTGTTCCACACTATAATGCTAGTTGGGTGATTCGTTGGAGCATATTGAGGATGGAAAGTGACTGAGTTCTCCATGTTGAAGAGTTTTCCTCCTCTCAGAGAGGGGTAAAGAATGACCGTGTACTTGGCTAAGTCTCGATTGCTTGAGGGCCTGAGATAGAAGGAGCATTTGGTCAGATTGTTGGGGCAGTTGTGGACATATCTCTTGTCTTTGTTTTCTGGGAAGATCATAAGGGTTGCGTTTCTTAGACTTGCTATTTTTGTGAACGAGTTCCTTCGAGTCAAGGTCTCTTCTAAGATTCCTCGATCTACTTCTACTGGCTCCGGAGGAGGTGAGGGGATATCCACCCCATGGGGTGGGGGAAATGTGTTTTGTTGAGTCGGCACTACTGGAGCAATCTATAGTGGCTGCCAAGGGAAGAAAAAGGGTTGAGGAGAGTGGCTTCCTGTGGAGTGAAGAAGTGTAGTGGGACCAAGTTCAGGTTGGGATATTTATTGGCATGCTGCGGGAGGATCCAGAGGTGTTGCATGTCCCTCAGGATGGTTGGAGCCACAGGGTCGATCATATTTCTTGTCCATAAGTGATTTGCATAGTAGTCCATCCTGATGCGCATACCCTATGTGATCAGTTGAGCTAGGAAGCTCGTGTTTTGCAGGACAATCATCGTCTCCACCCTATTGAGATCCATGGTAAACATCACGGCTTGACCCTGGAGACTCATCTCTACCCAAGATTGGGGTGGTGGAGGGGATGAACTGGGTGAGTGGCAAAGAGTAGAGGGTGGTTTGCTACTTGGGGAGGGATTTTCATAATGGGATTCATTATTGGATGAGGGTTCTTGAGGTTCCAAGAGCGTTGCATATGAAACACAGGGATCCCTTGTTGGGTTGGAAGCGATGGATTTTGCATCGTGATAAATTGTAGGAGTTTGTATAGGTTTGCTGTGAGGAAGGAGAGATGATTGCAAATCTTTATAGCCAAAGAAGGTCTCTACTTCATTGGGTGAAGGAGATGTAGGGGATGATTGGCCTAAGAAATCTGTGAGCGTTTTATCCTGGTTTTCTATGTCCAAATGGCCAATGCGTTTTGCCAAGTGTTCTGGAAAGCCTATCATGTAAGAAGCTTGCACTTCTGGTTAACCCTATTCGAAACGTGTTCACTGTTAAACGAGGTACTAACAAAAGTCTTTTGGTAAGAATTATAATTATTGATAATTTTGTGTTTATTAGAAGGGGAAGGAAAATAAGATCCACGCCGGATTCGGAGTTGCGGTAAATTTTGGGGATTGGCTGGTGATTGGGGAAGATGCAAAGGCAGAGGGTAAGTAACGTGAGATGAAGTTATCAGTGTCCTGATGCACGAGTGCATTAAATTTATTATTATTATTATTATTATGCAAAAGACCTCTTTTGAAAAAACTAGAGGAGAAAAAAAAAAGAAACTAATACATGATTGAGATTGTTTTGACTTTGATTGGTACCAAAAATTAATATAATGCATATGAATCACCTTAAACTACCTTCAGATAAATTTGAAGTTAAATTTAGTAATCTCTATAGTTTCGAATGGTATATTAAACATACTTAAATATTTACAAGATCATTTCATTTGCATAGCTTAAGCGATTAGAACCATTCATATCATCATGTTTCGAGTGCCCTTACCACAAATAAAATCCAACCACACACTATAGAATAATTTAGATCGTAAGACATTTTTGAAAATCACTTACACTCAAAAAAAAAGTATTCAATGAATGAGATTGAGATAAAACATTGTTGGCCCTTATGTAAGTATCCACTAATGTGAGAACACTAACAAATGAGATCAAATAAGACTTGTCATTGGCTTGTAATGTAGTCTTGTGGAAAGATTGGATATTCATTTGGGATAAAGTGACTATTTCCTCCTTAAAATTTGCACAATGACTCAATATTTTTTTTATTTGGCCTTTGACTTTTATTTTCTTGAAAGATTCTCATCATTTTTTTTTCATTTTCTATCATTTTTGTTGGAGATTTTTCTTCATTCTATCTTTTCTTTATCATTTTGAACTTTCACATATTAGGCCTTTTAACTTTGTTACCCAACTTAGATTTTTGGCGCTCCATAAATAATTGATAGTGCAATCCTGGAGGTGGGACCAAGGAATAGTGCAATTATGCACTCAAAAGGATATATGCTAAGATGTGGTTACTCAATTACAAGAACTTCAGGCTTGAAATGAGAGTCTTATGGATAAAATGTATCAAAAGGAATAATCGGATCAAAGAAATCCTATAATCCTTTCCCAAATTTAATGTTGCTCAAAATTTCGCCTCGACCAACATTCGGGCCAAGTTCTAGATCAATAAAGTCATGTCATTGCATATTATATCTAAAGGCCACCACATAATGCACATGAAGCATGAATTTCAATTTGTTTTAGCCTTAACTTTAAGCGAAACAATTTTCTCAAGTATTACTTAAATATATCAAGAGGTACTAAAAGAAGTCTATAGGTCACAACAATGTTGGTTTGTCTTGCCAAATAATTTTCAACTTTTCTTTTTCTTTATGCATACTCTTAAATATGTTGGTACCAACACAAGATATTTTTAAATCAGTTTTAAGAAATTACAATAAATGAAAATCTTTTAAAATAAATATTGTATCCTAAATAAGTTTTTTAAAATAAAATAAGACAGAGATACATTTTAATTTGAACCTTGAATTAATTAGAAATATCTTTTTGCTTTAGTTTTTGTGATGAGGATTTTAAAGATTTTTCTTGGTTGGACTGAACCTCAAAATAAAGTTGTTTATGTATCCTGTAAAGAAAGAATCAGGTAAACGTAGTTTAGGAGGATCATGAACAAACTTCACATTTTTTTTGTTATAAGAAATAAATATTTTCTTTTATTTTTCTTGATTAAGGAATGATTGTTATTTTTTTTATGTTTTTAATAAGGACTAATTTATTATTTTTTAAAGAAAATTGAGTAAAGATCACTGAACCCATATAATGTTGCCTACGTATCTCATTGGGGTGAGAATCAGGTGTGCGTAGTTCGTCCAGATTGGACTGTTAAACAATTTTTTTGTGACTTTTGTTTATAAGTGAAGAATCTTTTCTCTTTTGTGAGAAATTCCAAAAAGAGAAAAAAGAACTACTAAATAAGATTTTTTTTGTAATTTATTTTTTCTTGTCTTTTTTTAATGTAAAAATCTAAGATTTTTTTTCATTTCATTGATCGTCATATATTTGGTTTATATGCAAAGACATTCCAAATATATATATATATATA
>NC_028644.1:46414904-46429381 GCF_001406875.1 Solanum pennellii
TAGATATATATATATATATATATATATTCAAATTGAATCTCATTAGGTCAAATTGAAATTATTCAAATAAGTAGAACCTACTAGGTGTAACCATATCTCGTTTCAATTCTAATAAGGTTAAACTTGATGGATAAAGGTATTTAGATTGACTTCAAAACGAACAAACAACAAGTTGGAGAGTGACAACGTACTGGTAACAATGTTTCCGTCTTTGTGCATGGGTACTCTCCATCCTAAATAGGTGTGACTAAAAATCAATCACCATAAATCAAAGATCCACTGACTATCTTGACAGAAGTGGGGTGTGCAGTCGCAGTTCCCATAATGATATTATAAGAGACACAGATCAGTATGGCAGAGAAAACAATTATACACATTTTATATAAAAATAGTAAATAAGTTGAAAATTATCATATTAGGACAACAAATAAAAGTATCAAAAAACATTAATAAATATAATTTATATATAAGTAAATATTTAAAAGCTCAAATCTGGCTATCCCCAGTGGAGTCCCCATCTGTTACACCCCTATTTTTCCTTCAAAAATGAAAGCTTTGAAAGAAAAGGGGTTGTCCAATTAAATTGTCATTTCGAAAAAGGATTATTCTATTTATCCAGAGTCTCCACTTGGAATTGAGTTTTGATGTTCCGAGTCACCTTATTTAAAATCCTAATCGAAAGGAAATTTGAGTCTTTATTTTTTGGTCCACAAAAATAAAGATCGGGTAAGAAATTTTGTTGATGGAGGAGAAGATATTAGGGATCCCTCGAGTCTCGTGGTTGTAGCATAATCTGTTTAATTGACTTAAACTTACTTTTAAATTATCTTTGGATATATTTTATATGCTACAGTTTTGTTCATTTTTGTAGGTTGAAATTTTATTTGGTTTCAACCTAGATGTGTAACTGCATTCTTTGTTTCAATATTTAATATTTTGAAGGATAACTGTTTTATTCTCTCGAGTGCATTATGTAATATTCAGTGTCTCACATCTTGATTTCAATTAAATAAAATTTAGAATAATTTTTGTCAAATTGTGTCATCACATCCTTGAATTTCTTTTAAGTGTTTCAAAAAAGATGTGTAACCACATTCTTAATTGAAAATTTTAATATGCATAAGACTCATCTTATGTTATACAAAATATTAGTTTTTTATGAATAAAATAAAACAAAATAAAAATAAATCTTAACTTCTAGGATACAGTATAAAAGTTTGGATTGTTTTGTATTACTTTATTTTTATTTACTTTTGAAGTTATTGTTAAAATTTGGCCTACAAATATTATATTTTAATCTTTTTTCTTAAATTTAATGGCAGAATTAAGCACATGCGTATTGTAATTTCTTATTAATCCAACAAAATAATGACAAATTGCTAAACTAAGTCTCAATTGTTTATGCTTTGTTATATTTTGATGTCATTTTTGTGATATTTTTGTTGCACTCCTATTATGCTCCTATGTGATTATAGAACCAATATAGTCGAATTGTTAGTTCCCTAATGAGCCTAACCGAGAGTGGGGGGGGGGAGTATGTATGATAAGTTGGGTTATGTATTGTCTTGAAGATGACTTTGAGGGTTTCATGTATTACCTAGTTAAGGTGAGGGAGAAAGGTTCAAGTGTTGACCAACTTCAAAGATTTAGTTGCTTTGTTAAGATTGACCTTAATTCGGGTTAACACTAAATGAGGGCACAAGATGATGATATCCCTAAAATGGATTTTAGAACCTCACATGGTCATTATGAGTTTGAGCTAATGTTGTTCGACTAGTAGACTCTACCAAGGGTAGTGTTATGGTATAAGATGGTTCCAGATCGTGTTTTGTGTTAGATATGAAAGTTAAGCAATGTACTGATCCAACCTTAGTAGAATTGAAAGATACGGTGCTTAGGGAGTCTGTTGAGGCTTCCTCCCAAGGGGAAGGTGGCATGCCTATATGGAAAGTTCATTGTGTGCTCCCAATGTTTGTGATATGGGCTTACTCGAAATATCCCCCCATATAGGGTGTAGTGAGTTTAGTATGAAAGGGAAGCTTAGTCCCCATTTTGTAGGCCCATGAGAAATTTTGAGGTATGAAGTTAGGGTGCTTATGAGTTATCTTAGAAAAATAGGTGGCACCAGTGCATCAAATTTCCTATGTCACTAGGTTGAAAGTAGCGTGTTTGAGTTTCGACACCCCTAGTTCCCCTATAAGGTTTGGGAGTAGATGAAAGATTTTCCTATGAGGGATATTTCCTTATGGTTAGCTCATTGTTTAGAATTTCATTTGTGTTTTATATGTTACCATGAATTCTTTATATGCATGTTCATCAAAAAGCTTAAGTCTTGAAAGAAATGACTTATGCGAATTATTTTCTTCATGTTGTAGTGCATTGCGTAGAGTTGCCTATAGACTTCATGAGATGAGTTGATGAACATTTTTAGATATATTTTTTGAGATCGAATTGCATATAAGCTCCTTTAGAAGTGTTGAGCATGATATAGCCCGGATATTGTAGTTCCTCCTTGGACATGAGTAGATGTTGAATTTTATGTACTTTGGATTGTTAGATATAGTTCTGACTTACTAGTGATGCATTGAACATGTTTAGCTTAGAGATGAAGTTCCTCCTTTGTTTTGTGCATTTAGATGAGTTGCATGAATGATGGGTTGCTATTCTAGAGTTGTGACCTTTAAGACGTGCCTAGAACATCATTTAAGGACGAATGTTCCCAAGGGGGAGATACTGTAACACCCCATACTCAAAATAGAGGATTTTGTGTTAGAATGTCAAGGTGCCACCCCTCAAGGACAAACTATGGAGATTGAATAGGACACCACATCTCTATGTGATACAACCCTTTCGATTTTAGTTGGGAAAGAATGGAGAAGTCCACTCGAACCATCCAATGAAGAATGAGAGGAGAGAAAAGCTCCAATGGCGCGCAAAGCTCATACGGAACAGGGATGGAAAAGAAGATATGTGGAGGAGCAGCCATAACCCACTCCCCGTGGGTGGGTCTACGCCTCGTGGAGGGGGGTCTATGGTTTGGACCAAAGTCCCAATCACCACGTTTAACCAGGATGGACCATAGGTCCAACCATGGTCCGTCAATGTGGTCTCATTGATGGTGACCTTAAGGCAATTTTGGTTGTTAAGTGTTGGGGTACTTTGGGTCTTTATGGTTTTAATTAGGATTAAGTGGTGTCGTTTTATCCTAATTTTAACCACATATACAAAGACTTTAGACACCTAAATTAAGTCACTAGAAGTCATTCTCTCAACTCACCAAAAAAACCCAATTATCTCCCAAATATTCTCTCTCTAGAACGATGAAGAAAAATGAGGAGGACGAGGAGGAGGTGGATATATGGAGAAGAAGAAGAAGAAGAAGAAGAAGAAGAAGAAGAAGAAGAAGAAGAAGAAGAAGAAAGATAAGGAGAAGGAGGAGGAGGAGGAGAAGGAGAAGGAGAAGAAGAAGAAGAAGAAGAAGAAGAAGAGGAAGAAGAATAAGAAGAAACAGGAGGAGGAGGATGAGGAGGAGGAAGAGAAGAATTATAAGGAGAAAGAGGAGGAGGAGGAGGAGAAGAAGAAGAAGAAGTTAAAAGAAGGAGGAGGAGGAGAAGAAGAAGAAAAATGAGAAGGAGCAGGACAAGAAAAAGAAGAAGGAGAAGTATTAGGATGAGGAGGAGAAGAAGAAGAAGAAGAAGAAGAAGGAGTAGAAGAAGAAAAAAAAGAAGAAGAAAAAGAAGGAGGAAAAGGAAGATAAGGAGAAGGAGAAGGAGAAGGAGGAGAAGGGTCAAGTTAGGTCAAGTCCTACAAACTTCAAGATTTTGAGGGAATTGTGACTAAGATATGATACTTTTTAATCCACGGAGTTCCCTAGTTTCCCTTATTGTGATTATTAGAGTGAAACTACATGTTTTGCATGCCTAACCTTTTCTAAGTGATGAAATTGAACTAATTTGGGTTTTGTGCCTAAGAATGGGAAATTGAGAATTTAGAGATAATCTTCTAGTGTTGATGATACGTATAATAGATTGCTTGAAAATATGAATTGAATGAGACTAAAGTATACATGTTTAATCATGATGAGTAAATGTTGGCTTTAAGCCGACATGATGATATATGATTAGAATTGCTTAAGAATGAAGCATGTAATTAGAATGTCTTGAGATCTAGGAAAATGTGATGATTGAAAGAAGTAAAGCATTGACAGTAAGGCTTGTAATCATGAAAGTGGACTACTAGGGCTTTTAGAGTAAAGCTAATATGATAAATTATGTATGTTAAGGCTTTGAGAGTGGAACATATATGATAATTGTAGAGCAGTACAAAGAATTGTTGGGGAAGGACTTTACCTACATAATCTAGCTTATGTATGTATGAATGTGTGATATAATATTGAATATGAGATGGAAGCTTATATGTAAGTTGAGTCCGTCTTCCAAACGAGATTCTTTTACACTAGTTGAGTTCGGGTTCCCAAGTATATCTTATGAGGTGGAGACTTTTTACCCAAGTTGAGTCTGTGTTTCTAGTAGTAATCTCCATATCTATAGGGTATGTTAATTATGATAGCTTGAATTTATGAGATGGTATCTGAAAGAGGGTCGATTTATTTTCACCGAACACCACCCTAGGCAGTCTTGCAAACGCCTGCAACACTCGGCTATCTTACTCCCACAAATTTGACTAAGTATAGAAATACTTAAAAAGAAAAGTTAAACAGCAGCCAGAATGTACATGAACTCGTCCCAACCTTTTTAATCTTATAATTAATACAAAGGGAAGGCTTCACGAATTTGTCTAAGGCCAAGAACACTCCCTGCCTTAAACGAAATTTCCACCCTTAATAAAATTTCTACACATGGTAGTTACATGCGGCAGTTACAAATGACACCTGTCCGACACTTGTCATCACAGGATTCAAACTAAGTTTCCAACAGCTATATTTCTAACAGATAGAATCTAATTAAAATTAAATCCTTATCCACACGAAATATTAATATTCTAACACTTAGAATATTTCAGGCTGCCCTCCAATAGTTTTATTTCAGCAACTCTCGTGAAATGCCTTTGTTCTTGCCATTGTCAAGTCTTCACAGCTTTACCTTGTCAAGCCAACACGCTGCCTTACCGATGACTCTAGCCCG
Organism: Solanum pennellii; assembly: GCF_001406875.1. Taxonomy (NCBI): domain Eukaryota; kingdom Viridiplantae; phylum Streptophyta; class Magnoliopsida; order Solanales; family Solanaceae; genus Solanum; species Solanum pennellii. The sequence continues at coordinate 46,420,049 of NC_028644.1, forward strand.
CACGTAAGCCTTGGATGTTCAAGTTGCCTTGCCAACACCCAAGCACCTTGAACCTGTGTTGCACTGTTTTGCCCCCATTCATGTCAAGACCATTGCCCAAGTCCTTGACATGTCTGCACATAGTTAGGTCAAGTAGTTTACGAGTCTAATAGACCACCCGCAACAGTTGAACTCGATGTCCTCATCGAGACTGTTTTTAGATAGTCCTCGATTTGAGCATCAAACTGCCACAAGTCTTTCGCCTTCTCCAAAACTGCATCAGCTGCACTCTTGCCTTTCCAGTGAATCACGAATTCTGTCTTAGTATTCTTCTTACTTGTGCCCAAAACCCGGGGATCAAGGATCTTCTCAATTTTAGCACCATACTGTGTAGGTACTGATGGAGGAGCCCTCTTTGACCTGTTTCTGTCCGGATCATCTGCATCCGCAAAGTTAGGTTTCAAGAAACTCTCATGGAAAGTGGGATGAATTTTCAACCTTCCTGGCAACTTTAATCTATAAGCAACTTCGCCCACTCGTTTCACCACTTCGAATGGACCATCATATTTAGGAATCAAACCCTGATGTCTATTCTTACTTACAATCTTTTTCCAGATTTGTGGAGTAAGTTTCAGTAACACTTTGTCATCCACATTGAACTCAAGTGAGCGACGATGTTGATCAGCATACTTCTTCATGCGCCGCTGAGCCTTTCGCAAGCTATCCTGTGCTTTAGATAACATTTCAAGTCTGTCCCTTGCAACACTGTATGCTGCTGGACACTTTCCCTGATGTTTAGATTTGGCAACATCTAGTGGCGTCATAGGCTGTTTGCCTAAAACGATTTCAAAAGGGCTCATTTCTGTTGCAGACGACTTGTGCAGATTATAGCAGAACTGCGCAGTGTCTAACAATGTCACCCAATTCCGTTGACTTGCTGTCACATAGTGCCTCAAGTATTCTTCCAACAAGCGATTAATTCTTTCCGTCTGTCCCTCTGTTTGTGGATGATTCGCAGTAGAAAATTTTCACTCAGTTCCCATCATATTGAACAAAGCTGTCCAAAATCTACCAGTGAACCTTGTATCTCTGTCACTCACGATGTCAGCCGGAACACCAAAATCCTTAACCACATATTTGTAGAACAAATCAGCGGCAATTTCAAATGAACATAGTTCAGGTGCAGCAACAAAAACAGAATATTTTGAAAACCTGTCAACTACCACCATGATAGATGCTTTGCCATCTACCTTAGGGAATCCAGAAATGAAATCCATGCTTACTGATAGCCACGACCTTTCAGGAACACGCAAAGGTTGCAACAAACCTGCTTCCTTCTTACGTTCAGTCTTGTCAACTCGACAAACATGACAAGTCTTGACGTATGCCTCTATATCATCTTCCATCTTTGGCCAAAAATAAACACGAGACAGTAAGGCTAACATCCTTTCAACACCTGGATGTCCAGCCCAAGCAGAATCATGCGCCTCTGTCATTAAGTCTTTGCGCAATCAACCCTGATTTGGTACAACGATCCTCCCCCCTTCAAAATAGAGAAGATCGTCCTCGATCCAATACCGTCTCATTGTGCCATCTTGCACTTGACCCATCCATTTAACATACAATGAATCATTTGCAGCACACAACCTGATTCTATCATAGAAATCAGTTCGAGTTTTGAAATTGAATATACTGCAACAAATACTTCTTTTCTACTCAACGCATCAGCAACCTGGTTGTGTTTTCCTGGTTTATGTTCCCACACGAAATCATATTCTGCCAGGAATGCTTGCCACCGTGATTGTTTAGGACTCAACTTTTTCTATGTCTTGAAAAATGTATTTTCTACATTATCAGTTCTTACTACGAATCGAGTACCTAGGAGATAAACTCTCCAAACCTGCAGACAGTGTACCACCGCAACCATCTCTTTTTCATGTGTTGAGTATCTTTGTTCAGCATCATTCAATTTCCTACTTTCAAAGGCCACCGGATGACCTTTCTGCACTAATACGCCATCAATTGCTTTGTCTTACGCATTAGTGTGCACTTCAAATGATAACTCAAAATCAGGTAATTTGAGTATTGGTTCAGATGCAATAGCATTCTTCAAATTATGAAATACTTCATCACATCGTTCAGATCAAACCCACTTCGTATCCTTCTTCAACAAGTCTGTCAAAGCCGCTGCCCTTTTTGAGTAACCAACAATGAATTTTCTGTAATTGTTAGCCAAGCCAAGAAACGACCTCAAATCCCTCACATGCCGAGGTGCCTGCCAATCAACAATGGCTTGCACTTTCTTAGGATCCATTCAAACTTGGTTTTTACTAACAAGATGCCCCAAAAATTTTATCTCCTGTTGAGCAAATTCACACTTTTTCATCTTAACATAAAGTGTGTATTTCCTCAACTGAGTCAGAACCAGACTTAAGTGATTAACATGTTCCTCCAATGTTCGACTAGAAATGACAATATCATCTAGATAGACAACAACAAAGTCATCGAGATAGTCAAACAGTACATTATTTATTAAGTTGCAAAATATTGTCGGAGCATTAGTTAGCCCAAATGCATTACAAGGAATTCATATGAACCATATCTAGTTAAACATGTTGTTTTTGGTTCATCACCTTCTGCTATTCTAACCTTCCAATAGCCTGCCCTAAGATCAAGTTTTGTGAACCAGCATGCCTTACTCAACCAGTCCATCAAATCCTGCACCAATGGAACCAGATACTTATTCTTTACAGTTGCCTTGTTCAGCTCCCTGTAGTCTACACACATTCACATCGTCCCATCCTGTTTATTTTGAAATAAAACAGGGGCACCATATGGAGCCTTATATGGCTGAATCAATCCAGCATCCAACAACTCGTTCAATTGTTTACACAATTCAGCCAATTCCTTAGGAGCCATACGATAAGGAGCCTGTGCAGGAGCAACAGGCAGCAACTCAATTTTATGATCTATATCCCTCCTTGGTGGTAAATTCTTTGGTAATTCAGGCGGCATAACATCTGCATACTGTTTAAGCAATTCAGCAATACAATCAGGCACCTCCATCTTAACATTAGGTTTCACTTCAACCAAGGCTGCAAGTATAGTGTCATCACCCTTCTTAAGCCCTTTGTCGATTGACATAGCAGACAAGAACATTCCCTTGTCTTTCTTCTTTGAAACTTTATTAATGTTCCCAAATGGATGAACTCCTTTAAGAAATCCAGCATTGCTTCCATTCATGACCATTACTCTATCTAAATGAGGAAACAGAACAAATTGGAATTTTCTTAGAAAATCAATCCCAAGTATGATCTCAAATTCACCAAGCGGCATCACCATTAAATTATGTTTTCCCATTCAATTTTCAGTCGCCATAGACACACCATAAGCCATACCCACAATGGCCTGTGCCTTAGCATTGACTGTTTTGACGTAGGAAGGGATTTTAGACAACTTCAGCCCCAATTTTGTAGCAATTTTCACATCTACAAACGTATGAGTGGATCATGTATCAACCATTGCCATCACACGTTGTTCTTTCATTGTCATTTCTATATGAATTAGGGAAGCATGAGGATTCGAAGTACTAGACGTTTCTCCAACATTATTAACCCACGTAATATGGTTGAAGGACAATCCCAATGGGTTTGCCATTGCAGCCACAATTTACTCATCTTCTCCCTTTGATTCATATTTCCAGCAAGCAAAGCATTTACTTTTTCCCGGTTCGGACAAGACTTGGCCAAATGAGGACCGCGACAAGTCCAACAGCCCTTAGAATTACCATCTTTGTTCTTTGGTTTGTCATTCTCATCCTTCATTTGCGCCTTTCCTTTGTCATTTGTACAGTCCTAATGACTATCCTTTTTCCATTCCCCTTTCTTATCGTTCTTTTTCTTATTTTTTGAAGTAGAGGGAACATCTGGCAAAGGACGAGTTGTCCGGAAATCAACCAACGAATCTGCAGCAGCAATTGTGCCAGGCAGATTTTTAATATTCTACCTCCGAAGTTCGTTTTGAGCCCAGCCTTGCATACCCGAAATGAAGTTGTGTAATTTATCCTCATCAGACATGTATTGAATGTCTAACATCACAGAGGTGAATTCTTTAATGTATTCCCTCACCGAACCTGTCTGCCTTAGTTTTTTCAACTTATCCCTTGCAAGCCAAGAGGCGTTGCTAGGAAGAAATTGATCACGCATTTCTTTTATTAACTTATCCCACGTATCAATTCTAGGACGACCAACACTTACATCATCTGCATTTCGAGTTCTCCACCAAAGTTTAGCATCACCCGTCAAGTATATTGTGGTAATGTTTAACTTGTCGGGGTCAGGCACCCTTGCAGTAGTAAAATACTGTTCCATGTCCCCAATGAAGTTTTCCAGTTCTTTAGCACTTCTTGCACCACTAAAGGCTTTAGGTTCTGGAATTTTAACCTTAGATGATTCAACAAGATTTGAACTCAACGTAGCCACAGCCCGACACAATACAACGATCTCTGCCCGAAGGTTTTTATTTTCCTTCTGCAGTCCCTCAAGTTGTTGTGTAGTTGTGGTACGAAAATTCAAGATTTCAGTGATGTGTTTATCAACATTCTGTCGATATACACCAATCTCTCCCTGAACTTTCTCAGAGTTAAGTCTCAAATCAATGACTTGTGTCAACAAATCCACAAACGAAGGGTCTCCCAAATATCATCTGTAAACCCAACGAATGCTTCAACTTTTTTTGTGCCAGTTCCCACAGTTCTGCGTTTTTCACCATCGTTCAACCGTGCTCTGATACCAATTGAAAGAGGGTCGATTTATTTTTACCGAACAGCACCCTAGGCAGTCTTGCAAACGCCTGCAACACTCAGCCTATCTTACTCCCACAAATTTGACTAAGCATAGAAATACTTAAACAACAAAGTTAAACAGCAGCCAGAATGTACAGGAACATGTCCCAACCTTTATTAATCTTACTATTAATACAAAGGGAAGGCTTCACGAATTTGTCTAAGGCCAAGAACACACTCCCTGCCTTAAATGAAATTTCCACCCTTAATCAAATTTCTACACATGGCAGTTACATGCGGCAGTTACAAATGACACCTGTCAGACACTTGTCATCACATGATTCAAACTAAGTTTCCAACAACTATATTTCTAACAGTTAGAATCTAATTCAAATTACATCCTTATCCACACGAAATATTAATATTCTAACACTTAGAATATTTCAGGCTACATTCCAACACTTAGAATATTTCATCCAGCGTCCAACAGTTAGAATATTTTTGCTGCCCTCCAATACTTAGTTTTATTTCAGCAATTCTCGTGAAATGCCTTTGTTCTTGCCATCGTCAAGTCTTCATAGCTTTGCCTTGTCAAGCCAACACGCTGCCTTGCCGATGACTCTAGCCCGCACGTAAGCCTTGCATGTTCAAGTTGCCTTGCCAACACCCAAGCACCTTGAACCTGTGTTGCACTGTTTTGCCCCCATTCATGTCAAGACCAATGCCAAAGTCCTTGACATGTCTGCACGTAGTTAGATCAAGTAGTTTACGGGTCTAACAATATCCCTTTATGAATAGCTTGGCTTAGTAAGACAATATTATGCATGTTAGCTTGATTAGTAGATCTCATTGATAGTCTTGGATTGAGAAATCATACCATTCCTAATGTTAGCTTGAACTAGCATAATATAATGCTTGAATGATAATATGACTTGGTAAAAACATATCATTTCATTGGTAGCTTGGGTTGCGAAATAGTACCCTTGCTTGAGTAGGTTGGACTTGCATGAGAGTGTGTTTTCCATGATAGCTTGTTCTAGCAGAATCATGTTTATTTCCTTGATAGACTTGAATTGGTAAATTGTAACTATTCATGAGTAATGAATGTATTAGACTACCAAAAAATTACTCTGCCATGAATAGCACATATATCTAAAAAAGGATAAGTACCTAATCAGAGTAGCATGAATATCATTAATCAAGGTTACTTTAAGGAAGTATCATATGTTATTAAATGAGACTTGATTATATGATCTATTCTTAGATTTGATGTTGCTATTGTTGTCTTCCTTGATATGTTTGACTAAAGGTGAATGAGAAATAAGCTACGGATGAGATCGAAAAATGATGAATACGAATGATGGCCTAAAATAGTTTACTTTGCATGGGTGGGATTTATAGGGTCTTTTCCATGCATTGCAAAAGTATGCTTTGAGGTTACTTATTAAGTTTTTCTCTAATATAGTGTGATGATCTAGATGCATTGATTATGTGTATGACTATGTTGTTATTTCTTATGCTTCTAGATTATGTATTATGTTGTCTAATGCTTAGTTATGCTCTCGATGATGTTATGTTAGCTATAATATTTTGTACTTTATTGTATTAACGCATATTCTTGCCTACATTCTTATCAAGTGTAAGATCCGACGATATTGAGTTCCATCCACATGGCTAGGATCATAGTACAGCAAAGATTGAAGCTTTGGTAAGTCACCATGTTATTATGTTGTCTTTCATGTTATCCCTCATCCGAATTCAAAATTTAGCAAACTCACTGGTGCCGAAAATATGACTCAACAACCATCGATTTGATATCTGATGTACCGTGGTTTCATGGTACATTTTGTGTTTTTTCCTTAAGTTTAGTATGTGTCTAGGGCCTTTTTGTAGTAATTTTAATGGTTTTTCCAAAAAAGAATAGATTGTGCAGAAGAGGTGACCCACGAAGCCATTGACGGTCCGTAGGTGGTGATCATCGACTGGAGGTCCAAGCATCTGGAAGAAACTCGGGGAATTTTGACCAAGTGTGGGGCTACAAAACGATCGACGGTCCGTTGACTGATCGACAGACCGTCCTGGAAAACCGTCGATCAGATCGGAGATTAGTCCTAGTACTCAAAGTTGAAGAAAAACTAAGTGTGGAACGACGGAGGCATTGACGGACCGTAAGTATATCCACGGACCGTACTGTTGGTTTGTCGATTGGATCAGAGAAGATGTAAGGATGAAGGCTGAAGAAGATGCTAAGTATGGACCGACGGAGGCAGTCAACAGTCCGTCGTTCCATCGATGGACCGTCAGTGATGTCGTTGATTGAAGACGCGTTTCTAGAAAGACTTTCCTTCTTTTAAACTCTTTTTAATTTAGGACTTTGTTATTATAAAAAGGGTTAAAAACCTCATTTTTTGGGTTGGACTTTTTAATTATTTTTCATACTCTTGTTATTAAAAGTTGAACTTTGGATTTTGGGAATTAATTTAAGTTTCTGGAATCGATTCTCAAGATATTTTCGTAAATTCAAGTGTTATTTCTGGATTTTCTTCAAACTTGTCAAAGTAAGTACATGAATTCTTGTTTAACAACCATGAATTGTGTATTTCTAAGCATGGGTAACTAAATCCACAACTAGGGTTGTGGGAACCATGGGTAATTAACAAGGTAAAACTAGCTAGATAACAATTCGAGAATAGGTTCTTGCATGTATTGATAATCTTTCCTTTAGAAGTCTTTTTAACGAGTGCACGCATTAGAACTTTCCCTATTTCTACTTGCCGGACCAAGGAGGTAATTAATAGGAAAAGAATTATCAACATAGATTTAGTATACACTATATAATACGCTAGTTTCAGTTGGTGCGATGTAGTAACTTAGCCATACATTGAATATGATGAATGTGAGGTAAAAGGTAAGGGTTAGTAATTCAAACACACGTAGCTGGACCAAGGTACGGAGTGAAATTCTCTAGTTGTCGGACCAAGGAATTAGAGATACCTAACTTATAACTTTGCATGCAATACACTAGGAAAGAATTATTATAGCTAGGATTACCGCATTATGAACCTACGGGGAACATTTACACCATATTTTCTCTCATCACTTGATAAAAATCAAAGTTTTAATCTTGCTACTTGTTTACTTAGAAATTATTGAACATGTTTGTTTCAAACCCCCCCCCCCTTTTCATTAACTGTTTTTTGGAAAAGACTTGACTACATAGACGTAATTGTAGACTAAAGCTAAGTCCAAACCATTTTCCTCGTGGGATCAATCCCAACCTAACAATTGGGTTCTCTACTTGATACGACCGCTTATACTTCTTGAGGGAAGTATAATTTGAGCATATCAAATTTTGGCGCTGTTGTCGGGGAGAGTAACTTTTAGATTAACTTTAAGAGCAATTACTGAAGTTTAGTCAATGATTTCCTGATTTTACTTTTTTCTCTTTGTTTTTATCTCTTTTATGTCTAGCTCTAGTGTATGCCAAGTACACGGAGTCGAGGAGAATCAATACTTTGATTTGATCTAGGACTGAATCGTACACTCCACAGAATGAACGAGCCACACAATTGTGAAAATATTGGTGATGGATCAGCCGTCAACTTCCTCCGCTGGTTGATACTCATAACCAAGTGATCGTGGAAAACCCTGATGAGGGCGCTCTGAGGATAGAACCTCCTGCCCGACGCCCTCAATAATATTATAGGGGCAATGTTAACATCACCGATTCGGATGGACCTCTTGTCCTACCTCCTCTACCACAAGGTCATTCATACGTGGTAACTAGTAGCTTGATGCAGATGCTCACCGCTAGAGGTTTGTTTTCGGGGCTACCATCTGAGGATCCACATGCTCACTTTGCAAAACTGAGGTCGGTGTACAAGATTTGTGTAGTGAGGGCGGACTTGGACATGGATATCATTTGATTAAGGGTGTGCCCTCTCTCACTGACAGGAGAGGCCGCAATTTGGTTTACTGAGTTGCCTTATAATTCGATCTATACTTGGGAGCAGTTGAGGGATGTGTTCCTAGCAAGGTATTACCCGGTTTCTAAAAAGCTTAACTACAAAGATAGGGTGAACAACTTTGTGGCATTGCGTGGGGAATCCGTCAGTAGTTCTTGGGATAGATTCACCTCATTTCTGAGAAGTGTCCCAAACCACCGCATTGATGATGAATTGTTGAAAGAGTACTTCTATAGGGGGCAAGATGATAACAATAAGGCGGTACTTGATACTATTGTGGGTGGTTCTTATGGTGAGTGCACTTATGCAGAGATTGCAGAAAAGTTGAAAAAAATTTCCCAAAACAACAAGGCTTGGAGCACAAGGAAGTCAAACAGTGGGAGAAACACCTTTTGAGTGCAAGCTACACACAACCCGACCACAGATGAGATTCGTGAAGAGATGGCTCAAATGAGAACTGAGCTTGGGTTAATATTGAAACTTGTCACTGGGGGCAGGGAAAGTGAATGTGGTGAATTGTTTGACTAAGGCACGACCGGGCAGATGAATTTTACAATGAGGAAGACTCTTATGTAGTGAATGAGCAGACGGGGGGGGGGGGGGGGT
>NC_028644.1:46429399-46475476 GCF_001406875.1 Solanum pennellii
GGGGGGGGGGGGGTTTCCAACCGAACGCCCAAGGCTCCAATTAGGAGAATTGGCGCCAAGGTCAAGGAAATCAAGCTCAAAACTATGGGAATTACAACCAAGAGAGTCACTATGTTCGAGATGGAAACTACAACCGCGACAACAACTTTAACCTGAATAACTATGGTAACAGAAATGATCAAAGTGGGCCCTATGTTCCACCTCAAATTCGGGAAGTTGCTCCTGGGATGGTGGATGTAGTATGGTGCGAGTTGAGGATATGTTGCAAAAGATGACGAGGAGGTTTGATGCTAGTGATGAGCACGCCAAAGAGTTGAGAGGTGATTTAGCTAATATTGGGAAAACTGTGGATGCACATGCAATCTCAATCAAGCATCTTGAGTTGCAAATGGCCCAATTTTCTTCTACTATGAACCCACGCCAACGGGTACTCTTCCTAGCAATACCATCCAAAATCCAAAAAATGATAGACATTGCATGGCAGTCACTACTCGAGGGTGTAAGTAAACCATTGATCCACCTATGTCGTTTGGCATAGAAGATCAGATGAGAGGAGATGATGAGGTAGTGGAAGTTAATGGTGAGTTGCTAGAAAAATCGAGGAAAGAAGCTGAGATACCCCAAAAGGTGACTCCCATTCCTAGACCACCACCTCCATTCCCGCAAAGATTGGTGAAAAAGACCGAGGATGGTAAATACCGATGTTTTATTACTATGTTGAAACATCTTTCCATCAATGTCACTTTGATAGAATCTCTTGAACAAATGCCTGGTTATGCCAAATTTATGAAAGATATGGTCACTAAGAAGAGATCGATTAGTTTTGGGGATGATGATCATATGCAACATTGAGTGCTATTGCTACATGGTCTCTTGTGCAGAAGAAAGAAGATCCGAGAGATTTCACTATTCCATGTACCATCGGGTTGTTACACTTTGCTAAATCATTATGTGATCTTGGGGCAATCATAAATCTCATGCCTCTCTCTATTTACAATAAGTTGGGTTTGGGTGACTCAAAGCTCACTGCGATGCAGTTACTAATAGCCGATCGAATGGTGAAGAGGCCTATTGGAATACTCCATGATGTGTTGGTGAAGGTGGAGTCATTTATATTCCCCATTGATTTTGTGATTCTTGACTGTGAGGTGGATTTTGAGGTGCCTATTACTCTTGGGAGGCCATTTCTTGCTACCGGTCAAGCCTTCGTTGACATGGAAAAAGGGAAGATAAAGTTTAGGTTGAACAATGAAAAAGCAAACGTTCAACATTTGTAGGTCCATGAAGCAGAGTGGTGAGCTCCAAACGGTATCTGCTATATCTTACAGGGTTGAGAGTACGTCTGAGGTACAAATCGAAGAACGCCTTAGTGTTGAGGCACTAGCGGCAGTGATCATGAATTTTGAGAGTGATGGTATTGAAGAGTATGGGAATTAGTTGCAGCACTTGATCGAGGTGACTTTCGGTTCAAACCAAATAAGGTGGAGTTAGATATGAAGAATCACGAGTCTCCACCCACGAAACCATTTATTGAGGAGGCCCCAAAATTGGAGATTAAGGCTCTACCACCTCATCTGAGGTATGTTTTCTTGGGAAAAGATGACACTTTACCGGTAATCATTGCATCGAATTTGAATGTGGAGCAAGTGGAGTGTCTTGTAGAAGTGTTAAAAAGGTCCAAACGAGCCATTGGTTGGACTATTTCGGACATTATTGGGATTCCACCCAGTATTTTTTCATACAAAATCCAACTCATGCCCGATCATAAGCCAAGTATTGAGCATCAAAGATGGTTAAATCCACATATGCAAGAGGTAGTGAAGAAGGAGATTATTAAGTGACTGAATGCCGGAGTCATATATCCGATTGCCGATAGTAGTTGTGTTTGTCGTGTTTAATGTGTGCCCAAAAAGGGGGGAATGAATGTGGTCCCTAAAGAGAAGAATGATCTTGTTCCAATGAGGCCGGTGACCGGATAAAGAGTTTGTATGGATTGGCAGAAGTTGAATGCATGGCCTGAGAAGGACCATTTTCCGATGCCCTTCATGGATCAGATGTTGGATAGGCTTGCAGGAAAGGGGTGGTATTGTTTTCTTGATGGTTACTAGGGTTACAACCAAATCTCTATTGCACTGGAGGATCAAGAGAAAACCACTTTTACTTGTCCTTATGGAACTTTTGCGTTCAAGAGGATGCCTTTTGGGTTGTGTAATGCACCGGCTACTATTCAGAGATGTATGATGTCGATATTATTCGATATGGTGTAGGACACTATTGAGGTGTTTATGGATGATTTTTTGGTTGTTGGCGACTCCTTTGATCGTTGTTTGAGTCACTTGGCCGAGGTTTTCAAAAGGTGTGAATATTTCAACCTTGTGCTAAGTGAAAGAGGGGATTGTATTGGTTCATCGCATCTCAGAGAAGGGGATAGAGGTTGATCGAGCCAAATTTGAGGTGATAGAGAGACTTCCTCCACCTATCTCTATAAAAGGTGTGAGGAGTTCTCTTGGGATGCGGGCTTCTACCGGAGGTTTATTAAGGATTTTTCAAAAATTGCACATCCTCTGTGCAAGTTACTAAGTGTAAATTTTATTTTGATGAATCTTGTCTGAAGGCGTTTGGTGAGTTGAAGGAGAAGTTGGTGTTTGCGCCCGTTATTATTTCCCCGTATTGGAGTAAGCTATTAGAGGTGATGTGATGCTAGTGGGGTTGCTCTTGGTGTAGTTATGGGTAAAAGAAGGGATAAAATCGTTCACCCCATTTATTACGCTAGTAAGGCCCTTAATGAAGCTCAAAAGAACTATACTGTGACTGATCAATAGCTCCTTGCGGTGGTTTTTGCGTTCGAGAAATTTTGCTCCTATTTTATTGGCATGAGAGTCATAGTGCATACTGATCATTCTTCTTTAAGATAATTGATGAAAAAGAAGGATGTGAAGCCATGGTTGATTAGGTGGGTATTACTATTGCAAGAATTTAACTTTGAAGTGAAAGATAGAAAAGGGACCGAAAATCAAGTCGCCCATCACTTGTCCTAATTAGAGGATGAAGCTATGCGAGAGTTGGGTGAAAAGGCTAAAATTGATTATACTTTCCCCGATGAGCATGTTTTGGCCGCTTCTCATGGCTTGATTCAATGGTTCACCGATGTTGCAAATTATTTGGCCAGTGATATAGCCATCGGACTTGTCCTTTCATCAAAAAAATAAATTCATGCATGATGTGAAAAATTTCTTTTTGGATGATTCATATTTATATAGAAGTTGTGCTGATGGTCTTATTCGCCGTTGTGTGCCGGAAGTTGAGATGTTAAGTGTTTTTTAGGCATGCCACTCCTCGCCTGTGGGTGGGCATCATAGTGGTATTCGACTGCCCATAAAATCTTGCAATGTGGTTACTATTGGACAACCATTCACCAAGATGCTCATGAGTTCGCCAAGGCATGTGATAGGTGCTAAAGAGATGGAGATATTTCTAGAAGGCAAGAGCTCCCTTTAAATCCCATTCTTGTAATTGAGTTGTTTGATATGTGGGCATTGACTTTATGTCCCTTTTGTGAGTTCTCATGGCATGAAGTACATTATTGTGGAGGCTGATTATGTGTCAAAATGGGTGGAAGCCATAGCACTTGCAAACAATGAAGTGAAGAGTGACACCACCTTCTTGAAAAAGAACATATTTTCCAGATTTGGCACCCCTAGGGCCATTATTAGTGATGGGGGATCCCACTTTGGCGACAAGTTGTTCAAAGGGTTGTTGGAGAAATATGGGGTTCGCCACAATGTAGCCACTCTTTACCATCCTCAGACTAGTGGGCAAGTTGAGGTGTCAAACAGAGAAATCAAGCAAATTTTGGTGAATACGGTGAACGCTAGTAGAATGGATTGTTCAAGGAGGCTTGAGGATGCTTTTTGGGCCTACCGGACAGCATTCAAGACTCCCATAGGTATGTCTCTATACCAACTTGTATATGGGAAGGCTTGTCACTTTCCGATTGAGTTAGAGCATAAGGTCATGTAGGCAATGAAGAAATTGAAGATCGATTGGAATGAAGCAGCGGAACAGAGATTAAATGGGTTAAATGAGCTTGATGAGTTTTTCTTAAATGCATATGAAAGTTCATCCCTCTACAAAGAAAATATTGAAAAGCCTGAATTTGCGGTTGGGGATTTGGTACTTTTGTTCAACTCTAGGTTGCGCTTGTTTCCGGGCAAACTCAAGTCCAAATGGACTGGTCCATTATTGATCACTCAAGTGTTCCCTCATGGTGAGGTTGAGTTGGAGAACAGGTAGGGTGCAAGGTTCAAGGTCAATGGGCAAAGAATCAAAATCTACCTCGGGCATGCGGAAAATGCGAATGAAGTGGTTGAGGCATACCATCTTGATGAAGTCTCAGTAATCAAGAGTCATGCGTCGTGCCGTGACGTTAAATCAAGAGCTGATTGGGAGTCAACCCAATATGTATCCTCTATCCATCATTAGGTTTTTCTTGTTTTTATAGGAATAGTTGCCTTATTTTTGTTTTTAATTAATGTCATGTGTGAATTTTTTTTATTTCTTTTAGAGTGTTGGCTAGAGAGTAGTCTAGGGTCCGTGTCTAAAAAGTGTCCAGAAAATACAAAAAGAATGGCTTATTGGGTGCTCAATGTGCAGGGACCAAACCTAAGGAAATTTGCAGAAATTGGTTTAGTGCACTGATCTATGGACCAATCGACGGACCGTCGATGGCGTCCTTGGATCCCAGGTATGATTTTCAATTTTGTCTAAGTTAGGCAAAGTCGACGGAGTAGTCGATGGACCGTTGATTGACTTACGGTGCGTCGATGGGGAATCATTAGTTCCCCAGAACCCATGACCCAACCCGACCCGACCGACTATATATTTTAAAAAAACACCCTTTCACTTACACCCACCTTTTCAAATTCTCCCCAACCGTTTCCCTCCCCTTACTACCTTACTCCCCCACTAACTAACACATTTAAGCCACAATAATTTTTCTTTGATCTCTCATTCCCTCATCTTCTGCACAATCTCAAACAAAAATTCCAAACACTTCTCTCCTAAATTCCCCATCCCTCTCTTCCATTTTTCCGATTGGTGTTGGAAGGCGGGCTCGGTGGTTGTTGTCACAAAGTTCATCCTCACATTCACTCCACTACAGCTTATAGGTATTCCATTCTCATACGCTCAATGAATTCTTGTTCATTTGCATGCGAAAAATGATGAACTGTATGTGGGTCTTGACTTCGGGACAAAATTGCATGATTGACTTGTTAAAATTGGGTCCCTTGTCCCTTAGAATGATGGAAAGTGAATGGGTTGGGGGTGCTACTATCTAAAAGAACTCTGAATGTTGTGTGATTTGTGGTATTCGGACTTAGGCTTGATAGTCTCTTAGAATCTAGGATCAAAATTAGAATAATCAAAGACCTAGGAATGACGAAATTGTTGGTTGTTTGCTATTTAAACATGATGTGTCTTTATATGCTTGGAATTGTCCTTTGAGGGGTTCCAGGTATGGCTCAAAAATCTATCTCTGACCAACAGTTCTAGACCCCGTCTATGGACCGTCGGCCAATCGATGGACCATTAATTGGGCCCGTTGATAGCTGCACCCCAAATTTGTCGAACTCTGGGACGACAGAAGTGGACTACGGTCCATCGATTGATAGACGATCCATTCTGCATGTCTGTCATCCCTAACTGAAACCATGATTTCTATTGCATTCTGAATTTTTCTAAGTGTCCAACGACGGATGTTGACTAGGGTCCGTCGTTTCATCGACGGGCCATTCTGCACGTCCGTTGTTTCTAACTGCAAGTACTGTGGACTTGTAACTTCTAAAATATGCTAAGTGTCCACCTACGGACCCTATCGATGGACCGTCGATAGTGCCCATCGTTTAGTTCTGCAGTTTTGCACTTCAGTGTACCTCTTTGTTCCAAATTTGGTTTTTGGTTCTTTTGTGTGTATAGGATGACTATAATGAATCTAATAACTGTCCCTTGCAGGTACCAATGGCCCCCAAGCCGGATTTAGTCTACTATTAAGAACGGTCCAAGTCTGTGGCTCCTTCACACCGGCTGGTGATTGGCTCGTCGAAAGATAAGAGTAATCCTGAATACGTGCCACCAGGCACCCATACACTGACATGTGCTTCTAGGACCACTCGGGGCACGCCCAAGAAGGTGGCGTCTGGCGTAGTCACTGCCTCCCAGTCTGATGAGGAGTGCACACTGACTGGCACACCCTTTAGGTTTACCTCGGGTTCTGAAGGAGCGTCTGGCTCCGAGGAGGCTTCAGATGATGAGTTAGCCCACTCTACAGGGTCTAATGAGGCCACTGCCTCCGGTTTCGATTTAGGGGTGCCATTGTACCGGATGCACCTGCCCACCCTGCCTCATCTGATGAGGACCAGAGTTCAGAGGCTGCTCCATCACCCTCACATGAGGATCCTTCACCGTTGTTGATCATCCTAACCGGTGGTGCACAGAGGGGCAACACAAGATATACAGGGAGCCAAGCTGCTAAATGATAAGGGGGTCATGACTCGGACTCTGACAGTTGAGAGGCGGGTTATTACAGGGAGTCTACACATTATCCCTGCTATATATGACCTCTTCACCCGCCACTAGCTCAAGTGGATGGCTAGGAGAGTTTGACGCTACAGTGAGGAGTTGGTGTAGAGTTCTACGCTTCCTACGTAGCGACTCTCAGGGCTTTTTTCGATAGGCGTCCTAATCCCGCCAAACAGGCACCACTTACATATGTTTGAGTTCGTGGTTGCCGGGTGGATATCTCTTTGCCTACCATTTGCTGTTTCTTATACAGTGCAGATACCGATGCCAACAGGGTCCCCCTCTCCCCCGAGTATGATTATAGGTGGCGATGTGATTAAGCAGGGCCATTTCCAGCGAGACAAGACTCTGAGAGAGACCACCAAGAGGTGGATTTCCCAACACATATCAGTAGACCGTGAGGGTATAGATTGGGTGATGAACCTTAAAGGCCTTATGAAGAAGGCCAACCTCACGTTTGCAGCTAAGTTCATCTAGCTTTTAGCCCGCCACCTTCTATCCCCCAAAGCTGCAGACAACATATTTACGTGGGATAGAGCGGTCTTGGTTGCTGCTATGGTCGCAGGGTTCGAGATTGATTTTCCGAGGTTGCTGCTGTCAGTCATCCATGAGAGGGATTTTAAGGCCTTGACCACTTACCCTTTTCCTTATATGATTTTTGAGTTGTGCAAGGCTGCTGGAGTGCCCATTTGGAACATAGATGTTCTCCGTACTTCTACCGGGATAGTGGAGATAGGTCTCATCAGGGATGAGGCCAATGAGGCGGTGCCAAATAGAGGTCCCCGAGTGGAGGTGCAACCATTGGGTGAGAACCTCGCACATACGGTAGAGCAAGCCCAAGGGTATGATCATACTGCTTCAGATCCTAACGACACCACCCCGTTAGAGTCTGCCCCGGGCACTTGTGCAACACCAAGTTTATCCTTTTCGACACCTTCCGCAGGACTGGTCCCGATTGATAAGGTCCAGAAGCTAGACACCCAAATGGCCTCATTGCTACATCATATCCAGCCTTGGATGCAGAAGTCCATTGTCGAGGCTGAGGATCGGGTTGATAAGAAGATTGCCCTACAGAAAGAGAGGAAAATTCAGGTCCCACCAGCGCCTCGATGCTTTTGAGTTGAGAGTCTTGTCACGGACATCCCCCACTATTGATGTGACGACTCTCCAGGCTGTTGTGGTGAGTCCGAGGGTTGATGTTGATGCCATTTTGGACGTGCGGGTACCCGAGCCTGAGGCCACACCTGCGGAGCTTGCTGAGGATATGGTGCTTAGTGCACTGTTCCAGACCACCACTGTGCCATAGCCCCTGCCACGTGAGCGTGCCAAGAGGCACCGGTCCCGAGACAGTGAGGAGGATCGGGCTAGGAAGGAGCGCAAAGAGATGGAGGCCGCATAGAGAGCTTCTTTGGTAAATTAGGAGGCCCGGCAGATGCGGGCTCGTGAGTTAGCTGTTGGGGAGTCTAGATCCAGGCTTGATGATGTTGAGAGGAGCACCATTGAGGGTGCTGTCATTGTTGCGGACACTACTGATGGTGTCCCTAATACTGATGGAGCGGGTTCCGGGGAACCGGACCCGCTAGCTTGTTGATCGTTGGTGCTATGCGCCTCAGGTTTGCTTCACCTACCACCTTGTTTTATATTTCTTATGCATTGGGGACAATTGCATGCTTTATTGTTGGGGGTGGGGTAAATAGAACGTGAGTGCTAGGGTGAAGTCTGAGTAGCCCAACTCACGATCCTCTCTTGGGGTTTCTTGCCTATGTTCTTTTACCCCAAGAGACTGGTTATGTTATGGTTGAACCGGCATGTTTAGTATCTTTTACAAAGTATGAATATGAAATCTGAAGCATGATGGCTAAATACAACGATATCCCGTTCTAAAAAGAGAATGACTGCATGATTAGGCATAGCGAATGTTGAATGTGTTGGCTCTAAGCTTGACATAGAGATACACCATTGCATGACCCTTGATCTAACACTCGAACTAGGTGTTCGATAATCTGGTAGGGTAATGAGGTGTTAAGAGAGTGTGAGGAAAGTTGAATAGTCCACTGTTGGTACCTAGCTAGAACTTGCCCTGTTAGTCCTGCAAAAGTAATTTGTGTTAGACAATTAGGAAAGGATCATAGGCCCTAGTTCAAATTATCCAATCATTAGCCTAAATGAAAGAAAACCTAATGAAATTAATCCCCTTTTTTTTTATCCAAATATGTTGATCTTAGAACGGACCTTTCTTTTCTACCCCAACTCATCTTTTCTGGGTATAATATGTTAGCCCTGGTCCCTCCTAGACATGTGTACCTCAATTCGGCCAAAAGCATAAGTTGAGGGTGGCTAATGTAGAAACCAATCTCGTCTTGGCCCTGACCCAACCTTGTGTATTATGTACCTGGACTCACGGCAAAGCCAAGAGTTGAGGGTGGTTATTATGAGTAATGTTCTGAAAAGTGAGGTTGAAAGAATTAATGTAAAAGGAAAAAAAGAAATATTGAAGAAGGGAAGTGACTTAATTAAAGTTGAAATCAAGTGGAGAATTTAAAAAAAAAATAAGAGAAGAGTCATTTGCACAAAAAGAGAAAGAAAGGAGAAAAGGCAAAGAATACAAGAAAAGGAAGAATAGGGCATAATACACAACAAAAGAGGTAGGACGCTTAGCCGTAATGTCAAGGAGGGCACACAAGTCAGTAAAATGTATCCATATGTACCATACCTGACCCTGAGCCTACGTTACAAACAAAGAAAGTCATATCATGATCCTAAGAGTCTAATATGGTGAACTTAAAGCAGTGAAAATAAGGGCAAGCCTATGGCAACGAGTATCAATTAGGTGTGAAGTTGTTCTAAGAGTGAATGTTGAATAATGATCCTTATACTCAAATTTGAAATCACTGTGTGAAAAAGGAGGATATTTTTTTTTGAAGTGAGGGCACTAGTTGCAATATAGAAAGTTGGTACCTTGGTGAGAGATAAAAGAGGAGAGGTGTCGGTTCATGGTGTGTCTGTGTCACGGTCTGATCCACATGAATGATTCTAGTGAGCCTAAGAGTGATATCATGCATAAAAGTAATGAAAATAGTAAGGATTGATAGCCATATGATTGAGAAAGCTTAAATGAGTATACTTTTGACCAAAGGTGTTGTGGTGACTCATAGTGCGTCGCTTGAGGATAAACAACGAATTTAAGTTGAGGGTGTTGATGTACCGTGGTTTCATGGTACTTTCAATGCTTTTTCCTTAAGTTTAGTGTGTTTCTAGGGCTTTTTTGTAGTAACTTTGATGGTTTTTATCTGTGTTTTGCAGGAAAGTAGTCCAAAACAGAAATGCAGAAGATTGTGCCGAAGAGGTGACCCAGGAAGCCATCGACGGCCTTTTCGTCCCATTGACGGTCCGTAGGTCGTGATCATCGAATGGAGGTCCAATCATCTGGAAGAAACTCGGGGAATTCTGACCAAGTGTGGGGCTATGGAAGTATCGACGGTCCGTCGACTGATCGACGGACCATCCTGGCAAACCGTCGATCAAATAAGAGATTAGTCCCCCAGTACCCGAAGTTGAAGAAAAACTAAGTGTGGAACGACGGAGGCATTGATGGACCGTAAGTGTATCAACGGACCGTGTTGTTGGTCCGTTGATTGGATCAGAGAAGATGCAAGGATGAAGGCTGAAAAAGATGCTAAGTATGAACCGACGGAGGCAGACAATGGTCCATCGTTCCATCGACGAACCGTCAGTGGTGTCGTCGATTGAAGACGCGTTTCTGGACTGACTTTCCTAATTCTATACTCCTTTTAATTTAGGACTTTGTTATTATAAATAGGGTTAAAAACCTTGTTTTTGGGGTTGGACTTTTTATTATTTTCACACTTTGTTATTGTAAGTTGAACTTTGGATCTCGGGAATTTCTTTAACTTTCCGGAATCGATTCTCAAGATATTTTCGTTAATTCAAGTGTTATTTCTGGATTTTCTTCAAACATGAATTCTTGTTTAACAACCATGAATTGTGTATTTCTATGCATGGGTAACTAAATCCACAACTAAGGTTGTGGGAACCATGGGTGATTAACAAGGTAAAACTAGCTAGATAAGAATTCGAGAATAAGTTCTTGCATGTATTGATAATTCTTTCCTTTAGAAGTCTTTTTAACGAGTGCACGCGTTAGAACTTCCCCTATTTCTACTTTCCGAACCAAGGAGGTAATTAATAGGAAAAGAATTATCAACATATATTTAGTATACACTATCTAATAGGCTAGTTTCAAGTGGTGTGAAGTAGTTACTTAGCCATACAATGAATATGATGCTTAATGTGAGGTAAAAGGTGAGGGTTAGTAGTTCAAACAAACGTAGCCGGAACAAGGTACGGAGTGAATTCTCTAGTTGCCGGACAAAGGAATTAGAGATACCTAACTTATCACTTCGCATGCAAGACACTAGGAAAGAACTGTTATAGTAAGGATTACCACGTTATGAACCTATGGGGAACATTTACACCCTAGTTCCTCTCATCACTTGATAAAAATCAAAGTTTTAATCATGCTACTTGTTTACAAAGAAATTATTAAACACGTTTGTTTCACAAAAACACCCCTTTTTATTAACTGTTTTCTGGAATTGATATACCGTGGTTTCACGGTATTTTTAATGCTTTTTCCTTAAGTTTAGTGTGTGTCCAAAAGCCTTTTTGTATTGATTTTTATGTAAGTTTCCCTTTATTTGCAGGAAATCTGTCCAAAGATGAACGCGGAATGTTTTGAGCAAGAAATGCAGAAAAGTTACCACCTATGGAGCTTGTGACGGTCCGTCGTGCCTGTGACGGTCCGTCGTGTCTTCGTAGTGAAGCTGCTGAAGGAAGATGGGGAAGTCTAACTAAGTGTGGGGTTACGAAGTGCATGACGGGCTGTTGTAGCCATGACGGTCCGTCCCGCTGGTTCATCGTGATGATCAGAGAAGTAGTCCAGTACCCAAATTCCAAGAAGTTTAACTGTTATGAAACGGAGACCCTCGATGGACCATTGTGCTTGAAATGGTCCGTCATACCTGTTCGTCGAGGGTAATGATGAAAGCAGTAGAAGGATTTGTAAAGTATAGGGTGACGGAGGCCAAGATGGCCCGTCGTGACCACGACGGCCTGTCACGAGGTCCGTCGATCCAGCCGCGTTTTGACAGATTTTCAGCAATTAGAGTCCTTCTTTTATTAGGTTTTTTGTTTTTTACAAATTGTTGTAAAAACCTCTTTTTTGGGGTTAGACACTGGGTTATTAGACACTTTTATGTTAGATTCTTTGTTAGTAGATTATTTTGGATATTATACTTTGGATTGTTACACTTTTCTCTGGAGTTGATTGTTGGTGATTTTGTCGATTAATCAAGTAAATTTCTGGATTTTATTCTTTCTCATTGAAGTAAGTGCATGAATTCTTATATTATATATATGAATATTGTGATTATGACTATGGGTAACTAAACTCCATAACTAGGGTGGTGGGAACCATAGGTGAATAATGAGGTAAAATCTAACTAAAATAACAATTCTAGAATAGTGTCTTGCATGTATTGATGATTCTTTGGTTTAGAAGTCTTTTTAATGGATGGCCAACGTTAGAACTCGCCTTAATACTACTTTCCGGATCAAGGAGGTAGATAATAGGAAAAGAATTATCAACATAGATTTAGTGTATACTATCTAATAGGCTAGTATTGATTGGTACGAGGTAATAACTTTGTCAAATATCGAATACAATGCTTAATATGAGGTAAAGGTAAGGGTTAGTATAGCAACACACGTAGATGGACCAAGGTGCGGAGTGAAATTTTCTAGATGCCGTACCAAGGATTTAGATATACATAACTTATCACTTTGCATGCAAGATACTAGGAAAGAATTGTTATAGTTAGAATTATCAAGTTAGGAACCTGTGGGGATCACTTAAACCCTAGTTACTTTTATTAATTGATTAAACTCCAACATTTGAATCTGTTAGTTGTCTACTTTAATTTAGCTTGTTATTTTCATTCATTTAGAAATAAAACTCCCCTTTTATTGTCTTTTCTTTCTAAGGAAATAATTGACTAAATAATAGTAATAATAGATTGAATTTAAGTCTGAACTATTTTCCTCATAGGAACGATCCCAACCTCAATAGTTGGGTTCTTTACTTGATACGACCGTTTTACTTCTTAGTTGAGAAGTAAGTTTGAACGTATCAAATTTTGGCGCCGCTACTGGGGAAAGTAGCTTTTAGATTAACTTAAACTTATTACTAAAGTTTAGTCAATATTTTCTTAATTTTACTTTGTTTATTGTTTTTGATTCTTGCAGAACTATCTTCCTTGTATGCCAAATACACGGAGAGGAAGAGAACTCTTGTTTCCCTACAATCACGAATTAGAGCGTACACTACGCAACATGAATCAAAACTTGGGCATTAATGATGATGATCCAAACCAGAACATCCCAACTCTGGTTGATGTTCATGGTCAGTTATTACCCGATGCTCCGGTGAAAACCAACAGAGGGGACAAAATCCCGCTCAACGTCCTCAAGAATACTACAGAGGCTATGACAATATAGCAGACTTCGATGGGCCACTTGTCTTGCCCCCTCTACCACCAGGCCACACCTTTATGGTAACTAGTAGCTTGATGCAAATGCTCACTGCCAGATGTTTGTTTTCAGGGCTACCTTTTGAGGATCCATATGCCCATATAGCAAAGGTAAGGGCAGTGTGTAAAAGCTGTGTAGGGAGGCCTGATTTGGATTTGGATGAAATAGGGCTAAAAGTATTTCCTCTCTCACTGACGGGAGAGGCTGCTATTTGGTTCACTGAGCTCCCTTATAACTCAATTTTCACTTGGAACCAACTAAGGGACGTCTTCTTAGCACGTTACTACCCAGTCTCCAAGAAACTAAACCACAAAGACAGAGTGGACAACTTTGTGGAACTACCAGGAGAGTCAGTTAGTAGTTCTTGGGATAGATTCACCTCATTTTTTAGAAGCATCCCCAATGATGAGTCACTGAAGGAATACTTCTATCGGGGACAGGATGATAATAATAAAGCGGTGTTGGATACTATAGCGGGTGGTTCTTATGGGGAGTGTCCTTATGCTGAGATTGCTGAAAAGTTAGAGAAAATCTCCCGGAAGAATAAACCTTGGAGTACTAGGAAGTCAGATACTGGGAGAACCTTCGCAGTGCAATCCACTCACAACCCAGCCACAGATGAGATTCGTGAAGAGATGGCTCAGATGAGAACTGAGCTTGGTTGGTATTAAAACATATCACTAGGGGTGCAGAAAAGATAAATGCAGTTAACCACTTGTCTAAACCACCACCACCAAATGATGAATGCTATATTATGAGGAGAATTCCTATGCGGTAAATGAACAGACGGGGGGTTTCCGACCGAGTGCCCAAAGATCAAATCAGGAGAATTGGTGCCAAGGTCAGGGAAACCAAGGTCGGATCTATGATAACTATAACCGTGAGGGTCATTATGTCCGAGATGGAAACTACAACCGCGACAACAACTTCGAAAGGGGTAACTATGGTAACAAAAATGATAGGAATGGGCCCTATGTCCCTCCTCAAAATTGTGAAGTTACTCCTAAGGATGGTGGAGATAGTATGGCACGAGTTGAGGATATGTTGCACAAAATGATGAGGAGGTTTGATGCTAATGATGAGCACATTAAAGAGTTAAGGAGTGATTTAGCGAGTATTAGGCAGAAAGTCGATACACATGCAATATCGATTGAGCAGATTGAGTTCCAAATGACCCAATTATCTGCGATTGTGAACACACGGCAACCGGGCACTCTTCCTAGCAACACTGTCCAAAATCCAAAAAATGACGGACACTGTATGGCAATCACTACTTGGGGTGGTAAGCAGATTATTGACCCACCTATGCCGTCTAAGGAGAAAAAGGTGATAAAAGATAATGATAAGGTGATAGAGGGTAGTGGTGAAGTAGAAGATAACACTGCAAAAGATGTTGAAGTGCCTACAAAGGTAATTCCCATGCGTACACCCCCCCTCCTCAAAGATTAGTTAAAAAGACCGAGGATGGTAAATATTGGCGTTTTATAACAATGTTGAAGCAGCTTTCTATCAATGTCCCTTTGGTAGAAGCTCTAGAACAAATGCCCGGTTATGCCAAGTTTATGAAAGATCTGGTTACAAAGAAAAGATCGGTCACTTTCGAGGATGATGATAGAATGCAGCATTGTAGTGCTATTGCTACAAGATCTGTCGTACAAAAGAAAGAAGATCCGGGTGCGTTCACTATTCCTTGTACAGTCGGGTCATTACATTTTGCGAAAGCACTATGTGATCTGGAGGCAAGCATAAATCTCATGCCCCTCTCGATTTACAAGAAGTTGTGTTTGGGTGAACCAAAGCCCATTGCGATGCGGCTACTGATGGCCGATAGAACAGTGAAAAGGCCTATAGGGATAACTCCACGATGTGCTAGTAAAAGTGGAATCGTTCATATTTCCGACAGATTTTGTTATTCTTGATTGTGAAGTCGATTTTTAAGTGCCTATTATTCTTGGGAGTCCATTCCTTGCTACGGGGAGAGCCTTAGTTGATATGGAAAACGGGCAGATGAAATTTCGGTTGAACAATGAAGAAGCGACCTTCAACATTTGTAGGTCCATGAGGAAGAGTGGTGAGCTCCAATCGGTATCTGCTATATCCTACAAAGAAAAGATGAAGAAGGACCATGACCTAAAAAATGAAAAACGAGAGTTGATGGTTAGGGATTTGGTGCTTTTAGACAATTTTAGGTTGCGTTGGTTTCTAGGAAAGCTCAAGTCCAAATGGACTGGCCCTTACTTGATTACCCAACTATTCCCTCATGGAGCAGTTGAGTTAGAAACCAAGGAGGGTGTGCGGTTTAAGGTAAATGGACAAAGAATAAAACTCTATTTCGGGCTTGCTGAATCGGCGAATGAAGTGATCGAGGCATACCATCTTGATGAAGGCTGAGTAATCAAGTGTCCTCAATCGTGCCGCGACGTTAAATCAGGCGCTGGTTAGGACGCAACCCAATACTTATAGTTTTTTCTTTCTAGTAATGGTAGCATTTTATACTAATGGGTTTTAAATTTGCAGGCACATCACCAGGAAATTCTGCAGAAAAACACTTTGCAACAGTCATTGACGGACACATCGACGGACCATCACGCACGCGACGGACCATCGCATGAATCCGTCGTGCCAGGTACGTCTTTCAATTATTTTCAAAACTAGGGCACACATGACGGAACCAATAACGGGCCATCGCATCTGCGACGGACCGTCGTCGGGGTCTTGTTGCATCATTAATGAGCATACCCGACCCGACCCGATGGGGGGAAATTTGAAAAATTGGTAACATTTAAAAAACCCACCCCTGAATTTCACCCATTTCCTTCCCTCTTTCTCCCATTTGCCTCCCTTTTCAACTTCCAACTTCCTACCTCCCTTCTCTATCAACCTTTCGCTTCCCCAAATTCCCCAAATTCTAGATATCTCTTTTCTATTGGTCGGAGTCGGTTGCTGTGGTTCTGTTCTTGATCACCAAGTACCTCCCTTGCTTGTTTTTCTCAAATTCTCAGGTCTGTGTCTCTGATCTCTACCCATTTACATTGCATTTTTTTTAATTGGTATTAGCCTATTTCTTTTTGGTGGGTCTTCATCTTTGATACAATTTTATCTGACCTAGGTTGAGAATCCTCAAATTGCCTTGTTAAAACTCTAGAAATAGGTGCTTTAGCATTGCTAGTTTACTAGGTATTTGGGTTAGAAACATATAGGTTATCACTAAGCATTCCATGTGAGTCACAGAGGATGAATGTGGCATCCTCAGTTCTGTCACTGAATGACAGAACGAGACCCCGATGACGGACCGTCGTACCCACGATGGACCGTCATAGGGTCCTTTCCAACACCCCAACACCTCGCTGTTAAATTTTCTCCAAGTGTCCACCAACGAACACATACGACGGACCTTTGTTCCCACGACGGTCCGTCCTGCACAATCGTTCTGGTTGTTAGAGACCCTATTCCTAAGGGTCTCCCACCTTCTTCTAAGTGTCATCTTACGGACATCTACGACGGACCGTCACACCCGCGATGGTCCGTCCTGCACAACTGTTCTGGTTGTCAGAGACCCTATTCCTAAGGGTCTCCAACTTTTTCTAAGTGTCCTCTGACGGACATCTACGACGGACCGTCATACCCTCGACGGTCTGTCCTGCACAACCGTCATGAAGGTCAAAGACCCATCTCCTGAGGGTCTCCATACTTTTTTCTAAGTGTCCTCTGACGGACATCTACGACGGACCGTCATACTCACGACGGTCCGTCCTCCACAGCCGTCGTGACGGTCAGAGACCCCTCTCCTAAGGGTCTCCATACTTTTTTCTAAGTACCCCAGGACGGACATCGGCAATGGACTGTCATTGTTACGATGGTCCGTCCTGCTTAGCCGTCATACTTGTCAGAGACTTTCCTTCAGGGGTCTCCACATCAACATAGTTGAAGTAAGACATGACGGACCCCATGATGGTCCGTCATACTCACGACGAGCCGTCACCTGGTCCGTCGTGTTTCAGTGTTACTGCAGAAAAATCATTACAGCTTAGCTATTATATATATTTTGTGTCATTTTTGCTCGTCTTGTTTGCTTCTTCTCGTACTAATATTGATTCTTTACAGGTACTATCTCTAATAGCACCAAAACATGATCGACTTTACACACGTGGGCGTTCAAAGGCTGTCGCCCCGTCTGCCCTCCTGGTCATTGGCTCTTATGATGTGCGTGACCCCGAGTACGTGCCCCCAGGCACTGCCACTCCATCACGAGTTGCACGTGCTACCAGAGCTACGCCCAAAAAGGTGGCGTCCGGCGTAGTCACTGCCTCCCAGTCTAATGAGGAACGCACACTGACCGGCACACCTTCTGGGTCAGCTACTCATGAAGAAGGAGTGTCTGGCTCCTTAGGAGTTTCGTGGTCGGAGGAAGCCTTCGGGTCTGCCAAAGTCCCTACCCCCGCCACAGTTGCACAGTCTGCCTCGTCTGATGAGGCTGACAGTTCTGATTCCACTTCCGGCTCACTGACTCGTGCTCTCACCCCGGTTGCCGACCAGCCCAATCGGTGGTGTGTCGACGGGCAATATCAAGTTTATTCAGACGCAAAGTTTCTGAATGATAAAGGAGTCATGAAACGGACCCTTACACTGGAGAGGCGGGTCCTTACGGGTAGTCTCCCCACCATGCCAGAGATCCACAATCTCTTCACCAGACAGCGACTGGAGTGGATAGCGCGTTCTTTGGGCCGTTATAGTGAGGAGTTGGTCCGAGAGTTCTACGCCTCTTACGTGGCTACTCTCGGATCATAGATAGATATGCGGGCTGCCCCCGCCAAACAGGCCCCACTTGAGCATGTCCGAGTACGTGGCATTTAGGTCGATATCTCCCTCCCTGCCACCCACCGATATCTATACGGCGAGGATGTTGATGCCAACTGGACCCCTCTCACCGCCGAGTTTGACTACCGGTGGCAAATTGTCAAAGATGGCCAATTCTTGCGTGAGCCATCGCTTAGAGAGACCACCAAGAGGTCGATGGCCCTCCACTTGTCTGTTGATGGAAAGGGTGCCGACTGGGTAACAGAACCAAAGGGAGCCATCAAGAAGGCTAACTTGACCTTCACGACTAAGTTCTTATGGTTGATTGTCCGCCACTGCCTTTCCCCCACGGCTGCTGATATAGTCACATGGGATCGTGCAGTTCTGACGGCGGCGATGATAGCGGGGTTTGAGGTGGACTTTCCTTGGCTTGTACAGGCGGTCATGCACGAGAGGGATTTTAAGGTCACAACTAGTTACCCTTTTCCGTTCATGACATTTTCCTTATGTAGGTCCGCAGGTGTGCCCATATGGCACATTGATCAGATCAAGACTCCGCTGGGCACTATTGATATCGGCCTCATCAGGGATGAGGCCAATGAGTTGGCTCCACGCAGAGGGACCCGTCCAGAGTTGCCTCCACTTGGTGAAAATCTGGCTGATACAGTAGTACATGCTCGCACGGCTACGCAGGCTGCTTCTGAAACCACTGACACTACCCCGATCGAGTCTATCCCGGGTAGTAGCATTGCCCCGAGCTCCTCTCGCTCAGCCCCTTTCCCCGCTCTGGTCCCGCTTGCTAGGGTAAAAAAACTAGAGGCACAAATAGCTACACTTCTGCATCACATCCAGCCCTGGATGCAGAGGTCGATTGCTGAGGCAGAAGAGCACTTGGAGCGTAAAATGGTCCAGCACACAGAGCGGAAGATCGCTGTGGTTCATCAACGCTTGGACGCTTTTGAGTTGCGGGTGCTAGACCGGCCATCCCCTCAGGTGGACGTGTCGACCCTTCAAGCTGCGGTCGAGAGTCTTCGAGCGGACATTGATATGATCCTAGAGGTTAGGGTGCCTGAGTTTGAGGCCCCTTCTGCAGAGCCTGCTGAGGACACAGTGATGGCGGCCTTATTCGCCACTTCAGAGATTCCACCACCTCCCCCTCGAGAGCATGCCAAGAGGCGCAAGGGTCGAGAGGAGGATGAGGCTAGAGCACGGAAGAAGGAGCGACGTGAGATGGAGGCTGCGAGGAGAGCCTCGCTTGCTGATGAGGAGGCGCGTCGGATCAGGCTAGTAGAGTCAGCTGCTGGGGCATCTAGCTCCAGAGATGTGGCGATAGCGGCGGCACTGCTGATAGTGTTGTTGCTGATGAGGACACTACTGAGGGTGTCCAGAATATAGAGATAGTGGATTCCGTGGAACCGGACCCACCAGCTTGCTGATCGTCGGTGCTTTGCG
Source organism: Solanum pennellii (assembly GCF_001406875.1). NCBI lineage: Eukaryota > Viridiplantae > Streptophyta > Magnoliopsida > Solanales > Solanaceae > Solanum > Solanum pennellii. The sequence goes on from NC_028644.1 coordinate 46,448,837, forward strand.
CCCCAGGTTTGCTTCACCTACCACTCTCGTATTTCAATTTTTTTAATCATTGGGGACAATTGCATGTTTTCTTGTTGGGGGTGCGGTAAATGGAAAATGAGTGCTAAGGTGAAGTCTGAGTAGCCCAATTCACTATCTCTTTTTGGGGTTTTCTTGCCTGTGTTTTTTTTTCCCAAGAAACTGATTATTTTTATTGTTGAACCGGCATGGCTATATCTTGTGTACATAGTTTAACTCTAAAGCATGATGGCTATAATGATATACTTATTAAATGAAAATGATGCATGACTAGGCAGAGTAATTGATAAATGTGTGGCTCTAAGCATGACATAGAGGTACACCACTTCATGAACCTATGTCTAAAATTCGAACTAGGTGTCTGATAATCTGGTAGAGTAATGAGATGTCAAGTGAGTGTGAGGAAGATTTGAATAGTCCACTATTTGTACTGAGCTAGAACTTGCCTGGTAGTCCTGCTAAAAGTAAGCTATAATAGAAAATTAGGAAAGGATCATAGGCCCTTGTTCAATATAGCCCATTTTTAGCCGAAATAAAAAAACCAAATGAAATTAATCCTTTTTTGATCCAAATTATTTGAGCTTAGACTAGACCTTTCTTTTTCACCCCAACTGATCTTTTCTGGAATAATGGTTGGCCCTGGTCTCTCCTTGGACATGTGCACCTCAGCTTATGCTAAAAGCATAAGTTGAGGGTGGCTAATGCAGTAAACAACCTTTTCATGGCCCTGACCCAACTTTGGGTATTGTGTACTTTGACTCATGGCAAAGCCATGAGTTGAGGGTGGCTATTATGAGGAATGCTCTGGAAAGTGGGGTTGAAAGAACAAAGAGAGAGAAAGAACAAAAGAAAAGTGATTCAAGAACCAGTTAAAAGAAAAGTGAAAAAATACAATAAATACAAGCAAGAAAAGAAGAGAGTCACTTACACAAATGAAGAAAGAACGGAAAATAGCAAGGTGAAAGCATATGAGAAATTGGGCGAAATAAAATGATAAAAAGTGGTATGTTTAGCCGATATGTCAAGGAGGGCAAAAAGTCACTAAAGTATACCTAAATATACCTTACCTTACCCTGAGCCTATGTTACAAACTAAGAAAGTCCTATCGTGATCCTAAGAGTTGTATGGCGAACTTAAAGCAGTGAAAATAAGGGCAAGCTTATGGCAATATGTATGAATTAGTTGTGAATTTGTTCTGAGAGTGAGTGTTGAAAAGTAATCCTTAAACTCAAACTTAAATATGAACTATTTTCCTCTTGGGAACGATCCTAACCTCATTAGTTGGGTTCTTTACTTGATACGACCGTTTTACTTCTTATTTGAGAAGTAAGTTTGAGCGTATCAAAGGACTTGACTAAATAGACATAATCGTAGACTAAAGTTAAGTCTGAACCATTTTCCTTGTGGGATCGACCTCAACCTAACACTTGTGTTCTCTACTTGATACGACCGCTTATGCTTATTTAGAGAAGTATAATTTGAGTGTATCAATATCTCATGGGAAAACTAACTCATCTTGTGGTGAAATTTATGGTCATTTGACATTGACCCAAAACTCACAATTTAAGAGTAATTTTAAACAAATCTCAATTTAGTTCTTTCTTAAACTATCTATTTCTAAGACTGAGGTTTTATATTATCTCCCCCTTGTGAACATTCATCTTCAAATGAGATCACTTAAATAGAGCTTAGGGTGAAAACACTAACACCCAATATGAATTTTGACACAATATGACATATCAAAATTTAAAAGTACCAAGAAAAGTTAATACCTTAGATTTGAATCTCTCCGGATGCAAAGAGATGTGGGAATCTCTTTTCCATATCCTCAGCTCCCAAGTAGCTTTCTAAAAAAAGTTGGTTCCTCCATAAGACCTTGACAGATGCTACCTCCTATGGACAAGTGATGATGGTTTTCTCTTAATCTTACTGAGCTATGGAGATCTTATTGTACCCCGAATACCCATCTAGAAAACAATACCAACCATTACCGGCAAGATGATCCAGCATCTGATCCATCAACAACTTCGGAAAGTGATCTTTTTTGTGTCCAGGCATTTAGTTTGTGGTAGTCCATGCATACTATCCATCCAGTCACTGGCCTCATTGGAATCAACTCATTTTCGCATTATGAACCACAATATTCCCACTTTTCTTAGGTACACACAGAACGTTATTGACCAAACTACTATCTACAATGGGGTATATGACTCTAGCATCCGACCATTTGAAAATTTCCTTTTGCACTACCTCTTGCATAAGTAGATTAAGTCTCATTTGGTGCTCAATATTTGTCTTATTTTCCGGTATGAGTTGGATTGTATGAGAACAAATGCAAGGATGAATCCTAATAATGTCCACAATAGTACATCCAATAGCCTGCTATAACCTGTTCAACACAATGTCTCTACTTGTTCCGCACTCATATTAGCAACAATGATTACCGGTAAAGTTCCATCTTTCCCCAAGAATACACACCTCAAATGAGATGGTAGAGGCTTGAGCTCCAATTTTGTAGGCTCTTCCACAGAACGTTTCGCATATGGATATATGATTCTTCATATAACTCCAATCATTTTGGTCTGTAATGGAGTTCTAACCTATCTAGTGAGGCAACTAATTCATTGTAGTATTCATTACCATCACTGTCAAAATTCATTATTACCACTGCCAACCTCTCTTTAATAGACACTTCAGAATATGATTCACCACCGATAACGACTTGAGATTTCTTTCCTGATTCATAGATCTACAGATATTAAAAGTTACCTCCTCATCATTAAGTCGAGACTTCATCTTCCCTCTCTACATATTGACTAAGGCACGCCCAATAGAAAGGAATGGTCTTTCTAAGATGATAAGAACCTCAAAATCAACTTCACAATCAAGTATCACAAAATCTACCAGAAAAAATAAACGACTTCACTTTCACAAGGAAATCTTGAAGAATACCAATAGGTATATTCAAAGTTATATCAACCATGAGTATACGTATTGCAGTCGGTTTTGGAGCCCATAAACCCAACTTCTTGTAAATATACAATGGCTATAGATTAATGTTGGAACCTAAATCACACAAAGCCTTTGCAAAGTGCAACATGCCAATGGTACAAGGAATGGTGAAAGCTCCAGGATCCTCTTTCTTCTGCACAAGTGACCTAGTAGCAATAGCATTGTAATGTTATAACATTTCTTCATCCTCAAAACTGACAGCCCTCTTTTTGGTCACCAAGTCCTTCATAAATTTTGCATAACCAGGCGTTTGATCTAAAGCTTTTATCAACGGAACATTACTGGAAAGTCATTTCAACATAGTTATGAACCTGATGTATTTTCCTTCTTCAGTCTTTTTCACCAATCTCTGTGGGAATGGATATGGAGGTCTAGGCATGGGAAAAACTTTTTGGGTCACCACTTTTTCCTTCTCTATAGCATTTATTTACTCCTGTGACCTCAGTCTCATCTGCATCTCTTTCTATCACACATTCAACCTTAGACGACATATGGGGATCAATGGTTTGTTTAACTTTGCAAATAATGATTGTCATACAATATCCATCGTTATTGGGATTCCGAGTGGTTTAGCTAGGAGTGTTTCAAGCTGATGTGGGTTCACAGTAGTGGACAACTAACTTAACTGTTGCTCAAGTATCTTGATCGATACTGCATGGGCATCAACATTTTTACCAATTCTAGACAAGTCATTTCGCATTTCTTTCACATTCTCATCAGTTGAATCAAACCTCTTCATCAGCTTCTGTATCATATCCTCAATGTGTGGCATACTACTACCAGCCTCTCTATTATCATATTCTCTATTACTAGGTTGAACATAGGGCTCAACTCTCATTCTTGTTGTCATAGTTGTTACAATTGTAGTTGTTATCACGATTGTAGTTCCCATCCCAGGCATAGTTTCCCTGTCTATTGTAGTTTACATAGTTAAGACCTTGGTTTCCTTGATCTTGGCACCAATTATTCGAGTTAGAACCTTAAGCGGTTGTTCAGAACCCCATGTCTGATCGTTAACCAAATATGCATCCTCTTCATAGTAACTTTCCTCAACTGGTGGTGGTGGAGCTCTAGTTAAGTAGTTTACTGTATTCACCTTTTCTGCATTTCCACTCATAGGTTTCAATACCAAGCCCAGTTTTATCCTCATCCTAGCCATCTCCTCACGAATGTCATCATTGTATTGACCTGGTTTAGTTTGAACAACGAACGTGCTCCTTGCAGTATTAGCCTTTCTAGTGCTTTATGCCTTTTTATTCCAGGAAATCTTCTCTAATTTTCAGCAATCTCCTCAAAGGTGCACTAACCATATGATCCTCGAGCAATAGTATCTAGCACAACCTTTCTTTTGTCATCATGTCCTCTCTATAAAAGTACCCCTTCAGTGACTTATCATCTATGCGGTGATTCAGAGCACTTTTTATGACTGCAGTGAACCTATCCCATGAACTGCTTACAAAGTCTCCAGGTACTGCTACAAAATTGTTGAGTTTATCCTTGTGATTTAGCTTCTTTGACATCGGAAAACACTTTATCATAAGCACCCTATGCAATTGGTCCCATGTATGAATTGAAATGTATGGAAGCTCAGAAAACTACACGCAGCAGCACCGGTCAATAACAGAGGGAAAACTCTCAAACCTATGACATTTATATACAATATCAGTCGTCCCACACAACTCTTACAAACACTTCTTAATTTAGTCATGTGACCATGTGGATATTTTGATACTTGTGAGCATATGCATCAAACTGCTGGTCAACAGAAATGTATGCCCTGGAGGTAGAGGAGGAAGAATAGTAGGCCCTTCTGAGTTAATTGTGTGGTAGTAAATCCTGTAGTTATCATGCAACCTATGTAATGGCGTATTATGTACCCGCTCTGCATCTCCAATTAGATTACCCCCATTAACCTGAGTGGGAACATTAACAACCCATGGAAGCTGCAATTCTACTTCATCCCTAGATTCTCTCCGATTGGATTGTTGTGAACCCCTTGATGATTCATTTTTCTCAAAGTTTTACTCAACTCTAGATCGTAGGGGGTCAACGGTTCGCCTCGACTCCATGTACTTGGCATATACTAGAGTATAAATCTATAGAAAATAAAAACAAAAGAAATATGTAAAATCAGGAAATACTTGACTAAAGTTCAATAATGTAGGCGATCATTGTCAAATAAAGAACACAACTTTTAGGTTGGGGTCGATCCCATGAGGAATGTGGTTTAGACTTAAACTTAACTCATTATTATCTCCATTTAGTCAAACTATTTCCGAGAAAAGTAAACAAGGGGTTTTGTACGTAAGTAACAAATTTGAATGCTTAGTAACAAATAAATAAAAAATTTATCAGTATGAGAAGGAAACAAGGGTATATGTGTTCCCCCACAAGCTCTTCACGCAATAATCCTAATAATAGTAATCATTTCCTAGTATTTTACATGTAAAGTTGGTAGTTAGGTATCCCTAAGTGAGTGATCCTCCAAGTAGGGAATTCCACTATGCACCTTGGTCCGGCTACAAGTGTATGCTTTACTAACCCTTACATTTACCCCAGGTTAGTTGTTATATCAATGTAGTTTAGTTTTCACCCTCACTCCAATTGACATCAATCTATTAGATGACATCCATTAAATATATGTGTTTTAATATGTTTCTCATTAATTACCTCCTTCGTCCAAAAAGTAAGATTGAGCGAGTTCTAATACGTGCACTCGTAAAAAAAACATCTAAATGAAAGGATTAACAATACATGCATAAACACTATTCAAGAATTACATAATTATTATTCATACTTTTTTAATTAATCATGGTTTCCACAACCCTTGTTGTGGATTTAGCTACTAATGCTTGAGAGTTAAAAATTCATATTTAGGTTAAAAGAATTCATGAACTTACGGTTAGAATAGATGAAAACCCAAATCTTGAATAGAAATTTAAAGTGAAAATTGTATCAAATGAATTCCAGAAATGCATTGCTCAGAGTTCGCAAATTAATTCCCAAAAACAAAAAGCTAGAAGTTTGCAACAATGTCTAACTCGCAAAAATGAGTATTACCACTCCTATATACAACAAAAAAATCCTCACTTAAATAGGAAACAAAATAAGGAAATAAACTGCTCAGATGCGGTTTTGATCGACGCCTCGACCTACGGACCGTGGGTTGACCTACGGTCGTAGGTCCCCTTTCTTGGATCAACACATAGAAAAAATATTAGGTACTAGAAACTCTCAACTCTCTGATCTTCAATTGACGGATGTGCAGGATGGCCTCTGGGTCGACCTACGGTCCGTCGTCTGCTCCATAATTGCACACTTCGTCAGACTTCCCTGATCTTCCACCTAAGATGCATCACCTACGGTCCATGGACTGAACTATGGTCCATCCTGGAATTCCGTGGACTAAATTCTGGAACCAACTCCCAGACCAGGACCTACAATTGCCCATCCAAGGCCCGTCGTTGGACCTACGATTCGTGACTGGATCTGTTAGTGGCTACTTCTGCACTTTTAAGTTCACATCTTCATCAACCGCATACAAACCTATTTCCTACAAGATTACACATAAAACATTATTCCTCATAACAAAATAGCCCATGACACAAATAAACTCTAAGTGAAACGCATCAAAATTATCGTAAACTCACAGTATATCAACCACTAACCATGTATGATGCATCTTCTTTTGTATTTGTTACTTTGATGAAGTCCGTCACATGATGTATCTTCTTTGGCGGTTGTAGCTTTGATGAAGAGTCAAACTTAGTGCATCTTCTTTTGTAGTCGCGACATTTATGACGAACCACACATGATGCATCTTTTTTATATAGTTTTAACTTTGACGACGAACCACACTCTGGTGCATCTTCTTTTATAATTAAGGCTTTAGAGACGAACCACACTTAGTGCATTTTCTCTAAAAACACAACTTTGATGATAAACCACAAATGAAACTTCTTATTTTGCAATTGTGGCTTTGACAATGAACCATATTAAGTGCATCTTATTTTGCTGATGTGGCTTTGATGAGGGACCACACACGATGCATCTTCTTTTGTAGTTGAAACATGGCAATGAATCACTTTTTGTGTCTCTTCCTCTGTAGTTTTGGCTTTAACAAGAAAGCAATTTTACCGCAATTTGGCTAGTTCTGGATAGGAACTACTTGTCACATGATGAACTCTTTAAATCAAACTTCAAAATATGCCCTAATGCCAAAGACAGATGCTCGAAGGTATTATGTTTGATGAAGAGGAGATGCAAACTTGATAAAGAAATCCAAGACGAGTTGACAAATCACTTCTTGACGTTTGATCTTTTTTCTACTCAAACTTTTTCACTAGGTTGATATGTCCATTTTTTATGTTCCTTATGATTCTTAATGTGTAAAAGTTCTTGAAATTTTGAAGTAATAAAATATATTTACTTTATACTTCAATGCAAAACATGTGAGGTTTTTTAAATTTTTCTAGGCCACATATTTCAAGATTTTCAACCTATTGATTTTTTATTTTGGACCATATAGATTTAAACTTATGAGGGCCAAAGTAACAACCGGAAGTTTGAACACATTTTCATGGAGCTTTTGTGACTTGAAAACTTGGCTAGAATTTGACAAGTATCATGATTTGGACACATAGCTCGAATTTGAAGAGTTTTGAAACTTTAAACTTAGCACAAATTTGATGAGCTTCATGACATGCAGTTAAGACTCGTGCATCGAGAAGCATTTTGTCTTGATGATTTTGCTCGAATTTTGTAATCTTTGAAAATTGAAGATTCAACAGAATTTGATGATATGACATGCATTTGAAACTCATGTGTCAAGGAGCATTTTCACTTGAAAATATTTCTTGAATTGATTAACTTCATGAATTAAAGACTTGTTATGAATTTGATGAGCTTCACGACATGAAAATTTAGCTCAAATTTAATGAGCTTTATGAAATGAAGATTTAGATTGAATTTGATGAGCTAGGAATATTTTGATTTGAAGACTTAGCTCAAATTTCAAGAGCTTAGGATCTTGAAAATTTAGTTTGAATTTGATGGGATTTATGACATGCATTTTAGGCTCGTGCACCGAGGAGTATTTTGATTTGAAGACATAGCTCAAATTGAGGAGATTCAAATTTGAAAGCTTAGCTCAAAATTTATGAGCTTCATGACATGCACCTTCGGTTGGTGCATTGATGAGCGTCATGGCTGGCAGTTTAGGCTCATACATCAAGGATCATTTAAACTTACATAGACTCTTCAATTTTGGAATCGGATGAAAAACATCTCCTTATCCTCAATGTCAATTATATTTTATTTTTAAGGGTCGAAGTTGGACAATTTGTGATCTACATTTGAAGTCATACTTAGTCCCAAATCATGAGCATGTGTTGCTAGTTCTTCAAATGTTTTAGGTTTTACGCTTAGCAATATTTATTGAAGATTCCAATGCATACCTTGGATTCATATTTTGATACCAGAAGTTTCACTAAAGAGATCTTTGTATTAAAACTCAAGCTTTCCAATAATTTATGAAGTCAATGACTTGTTCATCATTTCTTTGATGGACATTTTCAATCTCTATCATTCTCACAACACTCCTTGTGCTATAAAAACGCTTAAGGAATTTTTGCTCCATCTGCTCCCAGTTATTAATAGAACTAGACTCAAGATCTGTGTATCATTCGAAAGAGATCCCATGAGAGTTCTAACAAACTTCTTAACAAGATAATTACCATATGTTCCAGCAGTATTTCAAGTTCTAACAAAGTGTGTCACATGTTTTGATTTCATTGTGTTGAATTTATGAACTTAAGAGGTTAATAGCCAACATGTATTTTTAGGTTATAGATTCTTTGAGAATACTACTTTATATATGTTTAAGCAGACTTGGATGTGGACTCAGATTTATCTTTGATAGACTCTTTGATGAATTCCTTCAAATTGTCAACGGGAATCAGACCTTCGACAAACACATGAAACTCCTTGATGATTGTTTCTTCTTTTGTGAAAGACTCCCTTTTCTCCAAAGTTTCATGAAGCTTTGCACATAATTTGATGGACTATTTTCTCCATATTCTCCATTATATTTATCAACTTGGTAATTTGAACGTCTTGACCTTTGATGTACTTTAATTTGATAGGCCTTCAACTGCTTTCATCAAACTTGTAAGTTCTTCATCTATGGTTGAAGTTCCGATCACCATCTCTTACATCACCATCATAGATGATGGAGAATAACATCAATTTTCCATGACATTAGATGCAGATATGTTACAAGGAGTAGACCCAGTGCTTGAGACATCATTATCGGCTGAATTGAAGGGCTTTGTAGAGGTCGATATGATCAATTGGGGATGAACCCTCTTAACCATTTCGACAATGTCTTCTTTTTCGGCTTTTGTAGGAGATTTTACACCTTTTGGGACAAATCAAAGACAATAGATTATTCAGACGGCACTCGTGAAGCTTGTTATCTTAGCAATTTGGCTTGGTTTCTTGTGATAGGTCTCATGTTTCTTGACGTAACATCAAGGATGTTTTTCCAAGCGATGCAGAGTTTGAATTCATCAGTTTTTGCGGATGTAGATGCATATGCGAATACGGATGCAAATTTAGATTTTGATGCAGATGCTACTGATGCATATGCAGATTTTGAGTTGATCTTCTTGAAAGTTATCTCGGTGTTTTTAAACTTTGATATTCTTGGAAAAAAGGGATTAGAGGTAATGATTGTCCCACTAGGCATGCCAATTTTTATGCCTCTAAAGTTTCAATCTTTAAATACAGCAAACATGAAAGGAAAATGGCAAGCAAACAACAGTATTTTTGTATTTGAATTTATTCGAAGGTTACAAAGTTCATAAAATCTTTAATAAAATATATGTAATCCCCTGATTTTTCTCTTCATAGATTTTGTTGATCTGATAGAAACTTGTGGCTCAACACTTGGAGCGAAGACTTCATTGTATGCGGAAGACTTGTTGATCACCACAGAAGAGAAAGGATTCTCTATGTATTTATGTGTGTATTCTTCTTCTTATTTTTCTTTTGGTCTTATGAAGACCCCTTTATATTGTTGTGAACTAGGGTTTTGGGGTATTTCGGTCTTCAAGTAATTTTAGAGGACCTTAGGCTTGAACAACATGAGTTGGGCTCGTTTTGTCAACTTAATGGACTGACCCAAATGTAATTTGAACTTTTTTAAGTCATATTATGACTTAAATACTAATCTGAATTTATCAGCCAATAATTTGACTCGGTTAATATAACATGAGTTTATGGATTAATCCAAAATTTAATATGGATTTATCAATAAATTTTCATTGTCTATAGACGAGTATATTTGTTATTTGTGACTAGTCAGTTTTAGTGACGGTAATATTAAATGTAATTTTTTCGTTACCTGTTTTTATTATTATAGTAAAAGGAAATTAAAAAAAAAACTAAAAAAGGTTAAAAACACTATTTTGCAGTCAAATAATTCTACACTTTGTAGGGTTATATACTATGTTATTGGTAGCAACTTTATGCTAGAAAAAAGTTAAGCACCCACCTTCACAAAATCCTGGATCCATTAATGAATATTACATTACATCATACTTTTTTTGTTTCTCAAGTGAGCACCATATTTATAATTTCTATTCAGTGATGTTGGTTAACAACTCTCTCTCCTACCAACATTCATTTGTTTGGGAGTTAATGCTTGAGTTAAATTATATTTCATACTTTTTATGATATAATTGTTTAACCCTTTCTTTGTGGGCCTATTGTTACGCTCCAAACTAAGAGAGACTTAACTGAAACTCGATACCTTATTTGATCAAGCTAGTATGAAAAAGATGAGTAAAAGGAGACAGAAACGCCAACAAGGTCATGCAACTAATGACTGAGATAATACGTTTGCACCGGAAAGGTCACAACCATAATAAGACCAACATAATAAGAGTGCATGCAAGGCCAACTCAACTAATAATACTTGCAAACAAACATGTTTGTAACGAGATACATCATAGATATATACATACTAAGCTGGCAAGGCCGAAAACTAAAACATGTGTGTCCATAGAACCTCTAGGAGTTCTATACATCAAATTATTAGGAAAAGGCTCCTACTATACCCAAATTATTGTACAACATAGCCCTAAGAAAAGGTGGAGCTTACCAACTCACTGTTGCACCCAAATTCCAGCGGAGGTTTCGATTAGAATCCCTAGTTGGATTTTCTTCCACAAAACAAATATGTGGTATCTCAATTAATGTGACGTTAGTAAAAACAAAAATGTACTAGTTTGTAAGGTAAAAAGTTGAATTATAAACTGGTGTTGTAAAATGAATAATAGAGATACCATTTGAAACCTAAAATCTAATAGCCTCAAAGGCCGACATCTGATCTCATAGTAATAAAATATGCATGGTTTTATTGTGTAATCAATAATATATATATATATACACACACAAAACCAAATGTCATGATATGAACTTTGAATGCACATAGCATGACGTTATAAAACTTACACAACTTTTAATCTTTGGCATTATTATTCTCATAATCCAGTAGTCACATTACTATAACATGTAAATGCCTAGTACAAACAAACACACACACACACATGCTTTCTGAATAAACTTAAACATTTAACTCGGCTTTAGCAGGGTAATTTGGACATGTGGATGTTCGTAACGAGTTTAAGGTATTTCACTTAGTACCTATATATGTTTCTTTAATAGATTTTAAAATAAAGAATTTTTTAAAATCCATGGCCTTTCATAGTTTAAACATACAAGCCACATTTGAGATACTTGGAAGTAAACGTATCATTTTTATATTTTCCAAAATAATTTTTAGCTAGAGGAGATGATTAGTTAAAAATTCTTAATATTCCTTCATAATCTTTTTAAGTCCCAACACCCAAAGAAGAAAAAGATTAATACGCATGGACATATAGTCAAAAAAAAGTCAACAAAGTTACTCGTAGATGTCGAATACTCTATATAACCAAACGAGTGAAACATTAACATAATAGAATTACGAAAATACTTAAACTCATATATAAATAAAATAAATAGTAGGAATTTGTCACCTTTTATACTTAAGTAATCTAGAAATGAAAATAAAGAGAATAAAGGATGTACCTATGCGGCGAACACAGACTAGCAAGATCAACGACATTGAAGTAAGCAACTTTAATTGAATGCAACTTTATTATATGCCTGCAACTAATAATTTCCAATTGCTGAAAAAATATAATTGGACTCAATTTTATAGTATATTGATTTTTTAGGAGTGAAATTGGAATTATTTTATTGTTGATTTTGAGGTTCAATGGGACTAGGGTGGATTTCCCAGTGATCGCTAATGATGAGTGGGATCAAAACATTTTTATTCTGCAAATTTTTTTCAACACTAGTTGTTCGTTCCTTATTTGTTGTTTTTATTATTATTTTATTTTTTTTTAACAAAACTTAAGTATATAGACCCTTTACAAAGTAGATATTTGAATATAGAGGGTAATTTATTATATGAATACTATTAGAATTATGATATTGGAGAAGTTGGAATATAACACTAGGTTTGAATTTAGAAATATGAGCGTTGACATGATAATTGACATCAAAATTTAGGAACTTGATTTTAGGTTTGTATAAGTTTTTGAGTCTAGACTAAAACCATAGTAATATGGGTGTTTTTAGTTTCGAAATCTTATCTTGATTAAATATTTGGATAGATTGCATTGTTTTGAAATCTCAACAAAAAGTGAAGGCTCAAGTTTTGGAGTCATTGTTCGACTATTTGAGGCAAGTAGATTTCTAAACTCTTCCTAAGTGTATGAAATGTGTGTATTTCCTTGTGGTATCTGTTTGGGAGTAATGAGGCTTGGGGATGGTTGATTTGTCCACATTGATTAATTTTAATGATGAAAAAGAGGTAACAAAAGACAATGTGATTAATTGTTTATGTGTGTTGTGTTGAGGAAGGTTCAAAAGCATGTTGAATCATTGTTATGTGATATCATGGTTTTGTTATTGTGAATTGTGCGATGTTATGAAATGGTCATCTCCTCATTATTTGTGTGAACATGTCATTTGCATTATTGTGAGAAAGAATGAGAACTTAAAGAGGATGTACCATTTCGAGGGACATATTGCGTGCCGCGATAGATACTATATTTTGAGGGACGTATCACACGCCGCGATGGATACTATCTTTTGAGGGACGTATCGCGCACCGTGATGATTACTATTATTGAGGATCGTATCGCACGCTGCGGTAGATGCATGGGCATATATGTCCCCCATGGGTCCTGGACTGAGAGACAGCGGGTATGTATCATTAGGTCAGACATGCATCACTATACTTGACATTGCATTTCATTACATTGCACTTTTTTATTATTGGTGAACATGATCTAGTGTGTTGCTGATCTTGTGAGTGCCTTTCTGTGGAACTTGTGACTGATGAATATTGAGCCTGTTGTTGAAGATATGAAATTGTTATAGTTTTGTTGTTGAGAATATGAAAGTGTTAGAGTGTTGTTGTTTAGCATATGAATTTGTTAGAGTGTTGTTCTTGAGGATATGAAACTATTGGAGTGTTGTTGTTGGGCTATGTGTTTCTAAACTGTGAACTATTAGGTTGGACTGATTTTTATGCAGGACTTAGTTGTGGAGGTTAGGATGGGGTGTAAGGAGTATCCATATTCTGTTCCCTTAGCTTGTGTTTAGGATTTACTTGCTGAGTACCGTGTGGTTTGGTACTCACCCCTTGCTTCTACAAGTTCTTTTTGCAGATTACGAGCCTGGATTTTTATGGTACTTGTCATTCTCTTCTTTTTCAAGGCTTCTTGGAGAATTGTGAGGTAGTTTTTGGTCGTCTCAGCAGACATTCTTTCTCCTTAGTTATGCTTTTGTTCAATTCTAGAAATAAGTTTATTTGAGACTAGTGTTTCTTTTGAATCAATTGTAATACTTTAGAGGTTTGTACACGTGACAACCAGATTCTGGGGATACTTTAGAGCTTATTATGAAATTTCCGCATTTTAGTGTAATGGTTTTGAGTTTTAGGCTGACTTGTCTTGGTGGGATTAGACGAGTGTCATCACGTCCATTTTTGTATCGTGACAAAATGGGATAAGAGCCACAGGTTCATAGGTCTCACGTGTGTACAAGACGAGTCTAAGTAGAGTCTTGACAGTTGATACGGAGACGTATGTACTTATTTTCGAGAGGCTATAGTGACTTTTAAGAAAAATCTTCACTTTTTGAATCTTTATCGTGCGTCCTTGGTGTGATTTGATTCATCGCTTCACTTCATTCACTTTCACTTATAGTGATGACTCGTGTGTGGTTCCTCATGTGAGTAGTTAATATCATGTATGGTTGAATGTTAGATTTGGTATTAAGGTGGAAGTAATTTACATATGGAAACGATGTGTGGTTAGAGTTAGAATGTTTAACAATTTGAAGGGATTGTGTAAGGTTGGTTAAATAGAATTTACTTGTGTGGTATATACGATATTTATGGTGGTTTAACGATTCGAGGTGGAATGATTAATGAATGACTAGATAATAAATGTTGTAAATTTGAAATATACAGTTGGTAAAGTTATCATAACGTGAATTAGTTGCTTAGAAAATTATGAGAATAATGATGCACCAATTAAGGTTAGAATTTCTAACACAGCAGTATCGATGCTTACTTGGTTAGAGTTATGGAGTGTGTTACTTTTGATATTGACCTGACCTGTGAAAGAATTCATATAGGTTAGGATAGACATGTAACTAATTAGGTGATATTTAACATCTATTTAATGGGTAGAAATGTGTGACTTGTTGGATATGATCTTCTCGGTAGGACATGTTCTATCGGTGAATGTACCAAACTTTCACGATGTGGTACTACTGGTATATGAAAACAGATATGTTGATTGTTAAGTGCAAATATTAACTACTTAAGGAGTTATCTATTGTATTACATGCTCATATAATAAAATTTGGTGTTGAATTCATATTTGAGAAACCAACTAGCTTGTTACCACATATGAATGAGTTAAGGATTATTTATAAGGAAAATCTTAGTGGTGGATCTTTGATACGGTATTAGTGTGTTAAGTTGAAAAGTGCATCCTGAGGATTATAATGAAGACCGGTGATTTCATCTTAAGGTTGAAGGGAATGGATATATACCAGAATGACAAGCTTAAATGTAAAGAAAATCCCAAAGAGTATACTTGTGGAAAGATAATTGATGATTTTTGTAAAAAATGCATATAAAAGTGGGATAGTCCTTTGGATTTGATTGGTGTAACTGAGTTTAAGGTTTCACATTGATGAAAAGGTGGACTTTTTGGTGATGATAAGGGCTAACTGAGCATAACGATAATAAGAATTCGTGAAGAAATTATAATTGAGATGCAACTATATAATAAGGATTATTGGCTAAATAAATTTGGTATGGTGATAACGACTTGGGGTGTCTAATGCTTTGATTTTCCACTATTTGTAAGTAGTGTGATTTTATGGAAAGTTGTATGAGATGTTGGGACACCACTCGAATAGAATTTAAAGGAGCTAAAGCCATAATAGAAAAAATTAGTGGTATGTAGTTTAGTTTTCAGCGCGAGGAGAGAACTAGGATATATACTTTGATTGCAATGGTTACATATGTATCTTTAGAGGAACTTGGAAAATTGGGTTCAGAGACACATGGTCCCATTTGTTTTGCTTTGGTTAAGGTGATAATGTTATGTGTCATTCATATGGATTAAAAAAATAACTATTTAATAAACCTTGGGAAATGAGTGTAAGAACGTTCAGCTCAAGTATGATGATTAGTTCTTTTGTTGTTTTGAATTTAATAATGAGTATGAAAGGACATTTAGCGAAAACACAATAAGGTCGATGGAGAGGCTATCAATGATAAGATAAGATACGTGAATTCATAAAATCTTCAAGGTATGAGCCAATGTTGATAGATAAAGGAATTGGGTTACATAGTTGGATTCAAAATTCAAATTTTTCACGGTGAGTTTAGATTTGTGGTAGTGTGTTTTGTCAAGGTATGGATTTATAAGGTAAGAAATGATCGATCTCACTGAAAATGAAACATTTGGATGTACTTAAAAAGAATTTGAGTGGTAATTTTGGTTACTTTTGATTGTTAAAGAACCTAAGGAAGGGTTTGATCTAAAATTATTTGATTTAGAGTATAAGATAAAATGTCATGGGTGATTGGCCAATAGATATGTTTGGTAAGCGAGTCAATGAAAAATAAAACAAGAGTTTGGTGTATCGAATAATTCAAGATTATGGAGTTCTCAACATGGGAATGATTTAAGAAAGATTGAAGAATAAAACCCCTCGTATAGATCATAGGTTAGAAATTGAAGGTTATATGGAGTTTCGCCTTTGAGTTTGGATATGACTATGAGATATGAATAGGTTAAGTACAGACATACTAGAGGTTTAACAATGATTTTTTTACAAGGATTGAGTTTTTTTCGAGTAATAAACAGTGATGTGTGGAAGATGTTACGTTTTTATGTTGGTTTTGGATTGTTCAAATTGTGGTAGATGACTTATGGGACGCTATAGTATGAATTGAATGTTTCGAGAGGATTGGAACTACTTTGTTAATAGGACGATACAAGCTGCTATGATGTGTTACATAGGAATTTGATGGAGGATAGAGGTTATGAGCTTATAGTATGCCGAATTATTGGAGTGACTAAGAAATTTTGTTAAGTGTTGGTATAAGGTATATGATGGTTTGAATATTAGTTGAAATTTGGTATGTGAAAGTTTGCGTGAAGTTGCATTGAGTGAGATTCATTTACTTTACCTCGATCAAAAATTATTTTAGATTTGAAATTAGTGTTATCATTCTTGTGTGTGACTCATATATGCCATGTAATGCTTAAATGGAAAAAGAGGTATTAATATTTTGAAAATTTTAGAGGATGTGTTTTCTAAAAAGACTTTGATACTAGTAACAATTTGAGAGTAAGGTAAATGATTGGTATAGTTATGAAGGTTGTTGGTATTAAGAGTGTCAACTTCAATAGAGTATTGTGAGGAGTATGTGGGGTTTGATAAATTGAGTATTTGTAATATTTGTGATGGGATCATCATGAGTGGAAAAGAAATTAACATTTTTTAAAAAATCGAGGAGAAATGATTGAAAATGTCATGGGCACTATGGACCTAATGTCATGTGTTATTTGACCATAATTCTGTACATTTTTGTGTGTCATATCTACTTTGTTTCATACATGATTTGGAGTATCATTCGTAGTATATGCTCACATGTGTTTTTATATCGGCAGGTGCATTCCTAGTGGTGGATCGGACGTACCGATCCTCTTATGTCCTCTTGATAGGGTGGGATTCTTGGATGGACTTGGTCATTTTTGTGATGATAGATTTTGTGTTGTTTGAGATAGTTGAATCAGTAGTTCTACACGCACAACCTTGTTTATGAGAACTTATATAAGAAACATGAAGAGTCATAATTTCCAAAAAATGTTGTTAGAGGTTCTGCATTTTGAAGTGTATCACTTGCTGGGTGATTACTTGATCTTAATCTTTTTTGGGTTAGATATGTTATATTCTCCCTTGGTGGATACCGTTGTCCAAAGATCAGATTTTTATGACTTAAGCTTGTCAAAATTATGTTGTGAGAAGAAAATCTTGATAAAATTTGTGATGATTTGTGCATTATGAGTGTATGGTCGTTCATTAAGGCTCACTTCTGATTATTGTCAGTATTGATTCAGAGAGTTATCTTGATTATGTGAGAAACGATTCTTCATGGTTGTTGTGTTAAGGTTCGATGAGTTAGAGTTTAGATTGAGTTCATGAGTTAGTTTTTGACTTGATAATCACTCTTAATGTTAAGATCTTCCAAAGTTTTATTCGAAGGTTCAGTTCGTAGTAGTTGATCTTGATGGAATGGTTTTAAAAAAACTCACTTGGAGAGATGAACACCGACTACTAGGTCATAACATAGGCTTTTGCTAACATTTGTTATTTCTCCTTCTTCTTCCTCATGTTTGAGGACGGACATGGTTTTTAGTGGTGGATAATGTAATAACACCAAAAGTCAATTTTGGAAATTTTAATTATTCGTTTAACTTGAGTTAATTAATTGATGAGTAATTGTGGATAATTAACTTAATTAATAGTTAATGGGTTAAAGTGATTATTTGTTTAATACCCTATACTTAAGTAATCTAGAAAAGATAATAAAGAGAATGAAGGATGTAACTATGCGGCGAACACAGATTAGCGGGATCAACAACATTGAAGTAAGCAAATTTAATTGAATGCAACTATATTATATGCTTGCAACTAATAATTTCCAAATGCTGAAAACATAATTAGATTCAATTTAATAGTAAATTGATTTTTTAAGGAGTGAAATTGCAATTATTTTATTGTTGATTTTTAGGTTCAATGGGACTAGGTTGGATTTCCCAATGATCGTTGATGATGAGTGGAATGGAAACATTTTATTCTGCAAATTATTTTCATTACTAGTTGTTCGTTCCTTATTTGTTGTTTTTATTATTATTTTATCTTTAAAAAAACAAAACTTATAAGTATGTAGACCCTTTACAAAGTAAGGTTGTTTCAATATGAATTTTGGGCCAATGAATTGACAATAATGGCTAATTATGAGCCAATCACGAGAGAATGTGCTAGTTTATATGACGAGTTCACCATTTGGGTTATGATATGCGTGACTTTTCTGGGTTTTGGCATTTGTCTTTGACTTGACTTTGTTTTTCTTTTATTTTCTTATAGTTATCATATTATGATTCAAGTATTGATATATTAAGGTAGATATATGAATACTATTAGAATTATGATATTGGAGAAGTTGGAATATAATCCTAGGCTTGAAATTTAGAAATATGAGGGTTGACATGATAATTGACATCAAACTTTAGGAACTTGATTTTAGGTTTGTGTAATTTGAGTCTAGACTAAACCTATAGTAATATGGGTGTTGTTAGTTTCGAAATCTTATCGTGATTAAAAATTTGGATAGATTGCATTGGTTTGGAAGCTCAACAAAAAGTGAAGTCTCAAGTTCTTGAGTCATTGTTCGACTATTTGAGGCAAGTAGATTTCTAAACTCTTGTTAAGTGTATGGAATGCGTGTATTTCCTTGTGGTTTATGTTTGGGAGTAATAAGACACGGGAATGGTTGACTTGTCGACATTGATTAATTCTAATAATGAAAAAGGGGCAACAAAAGACAATATGATTAATTGTTTATGTGTGATGTGTTGAGGAAGGTTTGAAAGTTTGTTGAATCATTGTTGATGTGATATCATGTTTTTCTTGTTGTGAATTGTGCGATGTTATGAAAATGGTCATATCCCCATTATTTGAGTGAACATGTCATTTGCATTATTCTGAGACATGGTTATGACAAGTGTGATGTGCATTGAGAAAAAATGAGAACTTAAAGAGGATGTTCGTATCGCGGGCCGCTATGGATACTATATTTCGAGGGACGTATCGGACGCCGCAATGGATACTATATTTTGAGGTACGTATCGCACACCGCGATGGTTACTAATGTCGAGGGTCGTTGATACGCTCAAATTTACTTCTCGAAAAGAAGTATAAGCGGTCGTATCAAGTAAAGAACTCAATTATGAGGTTGGGGTCGATCTCATGAGGAAAATGATTTAGACTTAACTTAACCTATTATTACTTCTATTTATCAAGTCCTTTCCAAGAAACAAGTAACAAAAAGGGGGGGTTTAAGCAATAAATATAATTAGCTATTTCTAAGTAAATAAGTAACATTTTCAAAGATTTGATTTTTATCAAGTAATGAGAGTAACTAGGGCTTAAGTGTTCCCCAAAGGTTCATAACGCGGTAATTCTAGCTATAACAACTCTTTCCTAGTATCTTGCATGCAAAGTGGTAAGTTATGTATTCCTGATTCCTTGGTCTGGCAACTAGGAAATTTAACTCCGCACCTTGGTCCGGCTACGTGTGTATGCTTTACTAAACCTTACCTTTACCTCATATTAAGCATCACAATCGATATTTGACTTAGTTGTTACTTCGCAACAATCGACACTAGCCTATTAGATAGTGTATACTAAATCTACGTTGATAATTCTTTTCTTATTATCTACCTCCTTGGTCCGACAAGTAGCAATAAGGCAAGTTCTAACACGTGCACTCGTTAAAAAGACTTCTAAACAAAAAAATTATCAATACATGCAAGACACTATTCGAGAATTGTTATTTTAGCTATATTTTACCTTGTTATTGGCCCATGGTTTCCACAACCCTAGTTATGGAGTTTAGTTACCCATGTTAATAATCACACAATTCATATTAATTAGATAAGAATTCATGCATTTACTTTGATGAGATTGAAGAAAATCCAGAAAATTACTTGAATTAATCAAAAACTTGCAACAAACGATTCCGGAAAATAAAGTAATTTTCACAAAAATCCCAAAATTCAACACTTAGAACAATGAAACTAGAAAATATTCAAGAGTCTAACCCCAAAAACGAGGTTTTTACAAGTATTTATAATAATAGAGTCCTAACAAAAGAGGGAAATCTATTTAAGAAAAATCTGCCCAAAAACGCGTCTGAGTCGACGACTGGAGCGACGGACCGTCGAGGTCGCGACGGACCGTCAAGGCCCTCCGTCGTTCCATACTTAACTTCTTTTTCTGCTTCTTTCTTCACCAACTTTCTGTTACCATCGACGGACATGGATGGCGGTCCGTTGCGTGAACGAAGGTCCGTCGATGGCTTTCGTTCTTCCATACTTAGAATCTTTTGAAAATGGGTACTGGGGCTACTTTCTGTTAACGTTGACGGATGTGAAGGACGGTCTGTCATGGCTATGATGGTCCATCGAGAGCCTCCGTAGCCCCACACTTAGTCAAAATTCCCCAACATCCTTTAGCAGTCTTTTTCTTCGTACGACGGTGGCCACCTACGGACCGTTGAGGTCATGAAGGATCGTCGATGTCTCCGTAGGTCGTCACTTCTGCAATTTTCAGCATAATTCTCCCACGTTCTCCTTCTGGACAGATTTCCTGCAAACAAAGAGAAAACTACATTAAAACTAATACAAAAAGTCCTTAGACACACACTAAACTTAAGGAAAAAGCATTGGAAGTACCGTGAAACCACGGTACATCAGTCGTATCGCATGCCGCGATAGATGCATGGGAAAATATGTCCCCCATGGGTCCCGGACTAAGAGACAGCAGATGTGTATCATCAAGTCAGACATGCATCACTATATTTGACATTGCATTTCATTACATTGCACTTCTTTAGTATTGGTGAATTTGATCTTATGTGTTACTGATCTTGTGAGTGCCTTTCTGTGGAACTTGTGACTGATGAATATTGAGCCTGTTGTTGAAGAAATGAAATTGTTATAGTTTTGTTGTTGAGGATTTGAAATTGTTAAAGTGTTGTTGTTGAGCATATGAAATTGTTAGAGTGCTGTTATTGAGGATATGAAACTGTTGGAGTGTTGTTGTAGAGCATATGAAATTGTTAGAGTGTTGTTGTTGGGCTATTGTTTTGTAAACTATGAACTGTTAGGTTGGACTAATTTTTATGCAGGACGTTGTGAAGGTTCGGATGGGGTGTAAGGAGTACCCATATTTTGTTCCCTTAGCTTGTGTTTAGGATTTACTTGTTGAGTACCGTGTGGTTTGGTACTCACCCCTTGCTTCTACAATTTTTTTTGTAGATTACGAGCCTGGATTTTTGTGGTACTTGTCATTCTCTTCTTTTCCAAGGCTTCTTGGAGATTTGTGAGGTAGTTGTTTCTCGTCTCAACGGACTTTCTTTCTCCTTAGATATGATCTTGTTTTATTCTAGAAACAAGTTCATTTGAGACTAGTGTTTCTTTTTAATCAATTGTAATATTTTAGAGATTTGTACACATGACAACTAAATTTTGAGGGTACTTTAGAGCTTATTATGAAATTTCCACATTTTAGTGTAATGGTTTTGAGTTTTAGGCTGACTTGTCTTGGTGAGATAAGACGAATGTCATCACATCCATTTTTGGATCGTGACAATATGTTAGGCAAAATGACAGATCTTTTATTCGCAACATTAGGCAAAATGACAGATTTCTTATTCGCAACATAACTCATCAAAATAATGGTAAAACTTTCCACAAGTGATCACAAAAAGGGCCTATGGACTTTTACCTTGTAAATAATGACATAAAGCTGCAAGAACATTTAATCATCACCAATTTCTTTCATTCAAAAATTTATTCAAATCTAACTAAAACAATATAGAAATATGTTTGATTGCTTTCCACAACAACCCTAGCATATGCCTTATTTTTTTAAGAACTTGGATGGTGAAATATATGTGTTTTGAGATATGAACCCTAAGGTAAAGTGAGGAAGATGAACTTTCTATTTTGAGATTATTATTTTTTTCAAAAGAAAACAGTCTCACAATATACTAATAAAATAATTTCGTCTCGACTTAATTCCTTACCTAGGTCTGCCCAGACAGACCACGGTAAAATTATCATAACTGTTTACTCTAACGTTTGATTGATATACGGTTTTGTGGATTGGAAACTTGACTCACATATGTTTGATGTGATAGTTTATGATATCTCTAACTCATTATCTATTAATAGATATTCCCACCCCCAAGTCAGCCCACAAGTATGATTATATGAAAAAATTTCATCAACAAATTGGTCAATTAAGATTTTGTTCCAAGGTTCCGTTTGGCGTATTGCTTTGGTAAGAGTTACTTTAAACACTCATTGATACAATTACGCATTTTCAATTTTACTCTCCCGATTTCATATAAATTTATCGATCTGTCCTAAACGAACAATGTACAACGCTATAATTAGGATAGTAAGACTTCAATGAGAAAATTTAGCAATGAATATGCAGGGTGTTACACCTATGATGTCTTCTATCACACTAATACTATACTTTTATCTTTGATGCAAACCTGGTAGATTATATTATCTAAGGCAATAGTTTTTAAAAGCTTAAGTGAGCTACTTGGAATTCAGCGGAATGTCTGGCTTCCTCGATCTTTATTACCCCTCTCATTACTAATTCAGATAGTATTGTTGTTTTGAAATAGAGGTCAGGTCCTTAGATGTTTATGTACTAGTCCTTAGATGCTCTAGTACTTGTGACACTAAGTCTTGGGTGTGTTTTTTGTCATTGCACTTCAATTAGTATTTTCTGAGAGCATAACTTTAAAACTTTACTTCTATTAGCTAGTTTCTTCAATTACATATGGTGATCCGATGTTCCTTTGATTGAATTACTTATAAGTGGATTAGTGTAGGTGTCATCATGACCTTTGAATTTTGAATTGTCACACATATATAAAAAAAAAATTGGAACCCCAGGATAACCCACTAAAACCGCTGTCACAACCTCTGCCCTTCAGATGAGCACTTTGTGCGCACTGGTAAACCCCCCCCCCCCCAACTGTGCAATAGCCTGAAAACGACACAGGAGATGTAAACCGCACTAGGCAAGCGCTATGTGATAGGCTCGACTCAGAAAATATTGAGGGGGATCAATCCTGGACATCCGTGTGGATAATCACTTCCAAACCAATTGAGTCATCTTGTTGAATCACTTATATTATTTTATTATATATAAGGTAGAAGACCTCTCTATTTTTTCTCCAGAAAATCATAAGCTAATATAAGCTTGTCTAGCTTATATTTCTTTTCTTTTATACTAATAGTAGAAGAGTGGGAAGTAGTTTGGTATTAACCTGCTTGCTTAAAGGCAACTCATATTTATTTAAGGGTATTTTAGACTTTTTACTTGACTAAATTAAAATGTGTCATTAACCTAAGAGTTGAAGAGCCACCGCAACAAAGGTCTGGAACTTTCTCTTTTGCACTCAACTTTGTTTCTTTTTGGCGTCCATTTGGTTATCTTCAAGGCCTCACTTTTTTCGCTGCAATTTATGTTTGTTTATCATGAGTAATTTTCTCTATTTTTTTTCTTTTTATTTTCCTATTAATTCTGTTGAGTTTAGTTTGTCACTTTTTCCTTTTATTTCTGATTTTCTTGTATTTCGGATAATAACACATAAATGGGGATTACATTGACGTTACGGTAAAAATTGCATTGAACATCTTTTAACTTTTGCATTTTTTTCTGCTTTGTTTTTTTTCCTTTTTAGGTGGTATAATTGATTGATTTCTTAGGAATAAATCATCAATCAATTGTTGATTAAATTGTCTTGATTGTGGTTATCAAATAACTTGCAAGATAATTATTTGTACCTTATCTTGATTTCTTTTTTACAAGAAATTGTGTGGTATAATGATGGATAGTGTGGTGTATAAATGTATGTTAGACTAAGAGAACATTTAGCTTTAATTTTGAGAGTTAATTGTTCATATGGTCAATGACATGGATCGTTTCCTTCAATTTACTTATAGGTCATGTATGTAGATTTTTTTTCTTTCTTTCTTTAAACTCTTAATTTTCTGAAAATTTGAGAAACTGATTTAATTTTGGTTTTATAAGCAAATTGCCTGTGGCACTCGGAACAACCTCAATTTTTCGTGGAAGAAATGCTCAGCATAGACAGAAGCTTCAACGTTGGGCAAGGTAACAATAGCTTATTCTTATTTGTGTATTGATGGTTGATAAACTTCTTGAAAGAATTTTGTTTTCCATTTAATTCTAGATTTGCCTTTTTTGGTAGGTCAATTGTAGTTTGGCCATGGGCATTCTGCTTTGGAACATTGTTTCCTTAAATCTAGAATCGATCAAAAATAACTAAAAGATTCATATCATGGTCTATGATAGTGTATGAATAATACTAAAACATTGGCAAAGAACCAGATGCAAAATTTTCAGATCTCACAACAAAACTCAACTTAATCAATGTGATGCTCTAAAGATTACCACCATATTTTGTAACATAACTCAGAGAAATAAAGTGTTGGGTTTAGCAAAGTGTGAATGGGAAAATAGAAGAGAAAAATGAGGGAAACAATTTGAAAGAAAAATAAAAAGTCATTTGTAAAGTGCAAATGAAAAGTAATTTCCCCCAAATGGGTAAAAGAAAAGAAAATTGTTGTCCTTATATTAGGAAACACCTCCTTTACTTCTTAAAGAGCTAAGAAGAAGGTGTCCCCTCACGCCGCCGTCGTCGCTCGACTTCGGCATCGAATTTTGCAAATGATGTGATTGATTGATAGTATTTTTTATTCAAAATTTATTTTGTCAATCTCATTAAGTAAATTATTTTTCCTAATTTCCTTTCTCTTATAAATTAATTTTTAGATGTTTGTTAATTAACAGAATTAATTTGCGTTAAAGATAACATTCCAAAAAGTCGTTACTTTTCCGAAGAGTCGTTACTCTTTCCAAAAGACGCAACGATTTAGAAAAAATAGGTCTCAACATATTTTTCCGAACTGACGCGTCCTGTGCTGAAAATGGCAATAAATAAGAGATTTTTCTAATTTTCGAACACTGAAATTTTTTTTCTTCTCTCTGCGTACATTTTCTCTCATAAACAAGTTTGTCGATCGACTGAGTCTGTGTGTGACTTGTTGTTGTTCTTACATTCGCTAAAGTTATTGAAGTTTGAAGTACCGCTACTTCTTTAACAGGTTAATCCGATTTATCTTGGGATAAATTAATCTGTAACCTCGGTACAATGAGGGGATTAAATTTCTTAAGGAGACACAGTAATTTCTGTGGACTCAGATTATTTTTGTATTTTTATTTCATCTTCATTCTGTTTATGTTTTGACTAACCTTAATACGGGTTGTAACATAAAGCAGGTCTAAGCTACATGAACCTCGACTAACATTGTGCTTTTACAACTTCTTTTGTCCCCAAAAAAAATTTTCTCCTCTACTCTACTTCTAATAGCTTCAAAGTACAATTCACATAGCCATCTCCACTTAAAATTCCCCTTCGATTCACTTGTGTAATATTGTGTGCTTTTTCCAACCCACGAAAACTGCATAATGAATAAAGTTTGACATCTTGCAAAGCTTTACTTTTGTTACAAAGTTTTTTCGAGTATATTCTCCTTTAACCTAACATATGTCTCATTCTCAGGTTGTTGCAAATCATTTGAAAATGCAACTCCTCTAAGGAATTCATCCAGAAAAGAAGTGTGCTGATAATTCATGTAATATGAATATATTCACGGACGTAATTTGGAGTATGAGTAGATCTCAACATGCTGAATACACAAAGCGTTAAAATGACATGTTACATGCATACATTGTTGTTAAACAAAAGAAACAGAATCTGTATTTCTAGAACATCTCCATTGATGGAGCTTGATGGAGCTTGATGAAGAAATAGAAGAAGAAGTGAGGAAGAAGAGATAATACTCTTCTCAGATGTAAATTGATAGAGTGGTGTAAAACCACAAAATGCAAAGTGTGTTACAAAAGAATCTGCAGCAGCTATATATACACATAACTAACTCTAACAGATTATTCAACAACTAACTAACTAATGGAAATGCAACTAACTAATTGAAATGTAACTAACTAATTGAAAAGCTATAACTAACTAGTTGTTTACATATATAAATATCAATA
>NC_028644.1:46476494-46482430 GCF_001406875.1 Solanum pennellii
TACATAAACTGACTCAGATGCTGTACTCCATATGCAATATCTAATCTTGTATTGGTGAGAAAATTTAACTTTCCAATCAACTTTCTATATGACTTAGGATTTTCCAGAAGTTTCCCTTCACTGGCTTTGAGCTTGATTGTAGAATCAAGAGGAGAAGCAAGACTAGAGTATTCTGTGCAGTTATACTCTTTGAGAAGATCAAGCACAAATTTTCTCTGAGAAATAAGCATTCCAGCTTCTGTATATAGTATTTCCAAACCCAAAAAATAGTGTAGCTTTCCCAAATCCTTGATTTTGAATTGGTTATGAAGATAGTTCTTTAACTGATCAATCTCTTCAGCATCATTACCAGTAAGTAGAATATCATCTACATACACAGCTATAAACACAGTGGAAGGACCTTGTTTTCTATAGAACAAAGAGTAGTCATTTAAGGAGTTACTGTATCCCCTAGACTTCAAAGCATCAGACAATTTAGCATACCATTGTCTGCTGGCCTGTTTTAAACCATATAGTGACTTGTTGAGTTTACAAACCATGCCTTTAGTAGTAACATCTAAACCCTGTGGAACATCCATGTATACTTCTTCATGCAACTCTCCATGAAGGAAAGCATTGTTGACATCCAACTGGTATATATTCCAGTGCTTCTTTACAGCAGTGGCTATTAAAACTCTCACAGTTGTCATCTTGATAACTGGAGAAAAAGTCTCTGTATAATCTACTCCATAGTGCTGAGTGTAACCCTTTACAACTAGCCTTGCTTTGTACCTTTCTATGCTCCCATCAGCCTTATGCTTTACCTTATAGACCCATCTACATCCAACAGCCTTTTTACCAGCAGGAAGTGGCATAAGCTCCCATGTATCATTGTCATGTAATGCAGTCAACTCTTGTGTCATTGCTTCTTGCCAAGCAGGATTCATTGCAGCCTCATTAAATGATGATGGTTCACAATCATGTGACACACTCAATATAAGTGACTGACTATCAGGATACAAGGATGTAGAAGCTATATGATGGTGATGTGAAAAAGATGCATGTAAAGAGGTCATGTAGTCTTTAAGGTAAACTGGAGGTTTATGGGTCCTAGTAGATTTTCTGATGGGAGGATCATATTCTGAGGATGTGAGGTTTGGTGGAGGAGAAGTAGTCAAAATGGGATCACATTGCTCAGGTTCTGGAGAGGTGAAACCAACATTATTATTATCAAAAAAGACATTATCAAATGTAGAACTTGAAGAAGGATTGTTGATAGGAGAATTGATGATATNTTGAAGAAGGATTGTTGATAGGAGAATTGATGATATTGGAAAAAGGAAATACTGTTTCATGGAACACAACATCTCTAGAAATATGTATTTTCTTGCTGCTTAAACTCAACACCTTGTAACCTTTAACTCCAAAAGGATATCCTAGGAATACATGAGGTGTAGCTCTAGGTTCAAATTTTGTTCTGTGATGTTTAGGTGTAGTAGGAAAACAAAGGCAGCCAAAACTTTTCATGTGAGAATATTGAGGCTCTTGATTATATAATATAGTAAAGGGACATTTGTTGTGAAGATAAGCAGAAGGAAGTCTATTGATTATATATGTGGCAGTAAGTATGCATTCCCCCCAATATTTGATAGGTAATTTGGATTGAAAAAGGAGAGCTCTAGCTGTTTCTAATAGGTACTTGTGTTTTCTTTCTACCACACCATTTTGCTGTGGTGTATAAGGACAAGATTTCTGATGTAATATTCCTTTGGATTGAAAATAAAGGATAGATTCTTGATTTACAAACTCAAGATCATTATCTGATCTTACTGTTTGAACACTTGTCTTAAACTGATTTTCTACCATGTTGACAAAGGATTTTACAATATGTAAAGCATTACTTTTACAACTCAACAGATGTGTCCATGTAGTTCTACTAAAGTCATCAACTAAGGTAATGAAGTATTTAAAATTGTCATGAGTGGGTACATGATAAGGACCCCATAAGTCTATATGCAGAAGTTCAAAAACTTTTGATGTATTATGAGTCTTAGGTGGAAAAGAGAGTCTAGTTTGCCTGGCCATAGGACAAATATTGCAAGTAAAAGGTTGTTTAGATGAAAAATTCACAGGAATGGATGTAATCCCTTTCATTTTTATAAAAAGGCACATGCCCAAGTCTATAATGCCACAACAAATCATCACAAGAATCATGAGATAAATGAGGTACAGAATCAGAAACTACATTATTTGTGTTACTAGGAATTATGTCCATTACAGCAGAGTCAGCATTCTGAGAATTGAACAAAGGTTTGCAAGAATGATAGATGGTACTGCAAGAATGAGAGAAACATTGACATTGAGAGCCTATCTTATTGTTGTGAGAAGAACAAGGCATTGAAGATGAGACCTGTGAAGTGAATAGACTGTCTTTTTTCTTTTTTAAACAGTCTGAGCAAAGGAAGTACAATCCATCTTGTTCTCTACCAATCTCCAGAGGCCTCTTCATTGAAGGGCCCTGCAAGATACAAGATGAGTTAGAGAATGATGCAGTACAATTGAGATGTAGAGACAAGGAGCTAATGGAAATCAAATTGTACTTAAAGGAAGGGATAAAAAGAACTCTGAACAATGTGATCATGTCATTGATTCTAACATCTCCAACTTTAGTCACCTTAACTTTGTATCCATTTGGTAATTTAACTAAAAGAGGATATGGTAGGTTAGTAATATGTGAGAGATGGTTGATGTTAAAGGTCATGTGATGTGTAGCTCCTGAATCTAGTATCCATAAATCAGTCCTTGATTTGAGACATCCACACGACAGTTTATCAAAATCAATAGATGAGTTGCAAGCTATCATACCTGCGAAGTTTGCAGCTCCACAAGTTACTTGCTCCTCAGAATCAACATCTTCAGATTGCTCTAATTGAAGGTGCTGTAACAGGTTAATAAGCTGACCACATTGCTCATTGGTGAGATTAGCACTACAGGCTGTATGAGCATCAGTTTTTCCCATTGATGAATCTGCAAAAACATTAGCTGCCACTCCTTTACCTCTAGTGTATTTATTACTTGCATTGTAATTGGTTTGTACCCTTTGGTTCTGAACATTATTGTATCTTTGCTGATTAACACCTTGTCCACTAGAAGAGTTATTTTGATTGGGATAACCATGTAACTTGTAACATTTATCAATGATATGCCCTGATCTCTTGCAATGTTCACAGAAAGGTCTAGGCCTATTGTTTGCAGGATAATTGCTTGGTGCATAATTTGTTCTGAATACTCTTCCTCCTGTTGAGTTTGATGAACTAGCATTAGCAGAATTTGACCTTCCACCTGATGGATTAGATGAACCAACACGTATGGATGAATTCATTGAACTTCCTTCAGCAAACATTTGACTGTGTGGCTTAAACTCCCTTTGCTTCTCTTCTTGTACAAGTAATGCAAAAGCTTGAGCCATGGATGGTAGTGGATTCATCATCAGAATACTACCTCTAATAACAGTATAGACTTCATTAAGCCCCATTAGAAATTGGATCAACCTTCGATCTTGTTCAGCCTTATGCATAATCTCTTTACCTCCACAGCTGCAAGCACAACTACACTGGTTCTTGATGCTCAGATTGCTCAATTCTTCCCAGAGTTTCTTCATCCTAGTGTAGTACACAGTGACATCAAGAACTCCCTGACTCAGATCATTGATATCCCTTTGGATTTGAAACAATTTGGCACCATTCGTTTGATCATATCGATCTTCTAACTCTTTCCATAACTCTACTGCATCAGAAACATACTCAACACTGTCTGCAATATCTTTGCTAAGGGAATTAAGGATCCAAGATACTACCATATTATCACATCTCTCCCATTGGCAATATTGTGGAGATGTTGAAGAAGGGCATTTGACCTCTCCAGTAATGAATCCTAATTTATTCTTCACAGATAATGATCTCATTACACCTCGTCGCCATGATCGATAACCAATTCCTTCAAAAGCTACTGGAACCAAAATCAAGCTTGGATTGTCAGAAGGATGTATGTAGAGAGGGCTACTAACATCGATTATGTTCCCTCCTGTTCCTGATGTGGAAGTTTGGCCAGAAGTCTCAACCATGATGAATCGATTCACAGGAAACAATTACAGAACACTGAAGAAATCAACAAGAAGACAGTAACAGAACAATGAAATTGACAAGGAGAGAAATCGACCTTCAGAGATGAGCGCAGAAATCGACAAAAAGATGAACTCGATTTTCAGAGATGAGATTTAATTGACAAGAAGAACAGTGATCTACACCTGCTCTGATACCATGTTAAACAAAAGAAACAGAATCTGTATTTCTAGAACATCTCCATTGATGGAGCTTGATGGAGCTTGATGAAGAAATAGAAGAAGAAGTGAGGAAGAAGAGATAATACTCTTCTCAGATGTAAATTGATAGAGTGGTGTAAAACCACAAAATGCAAAGTGTGTTACAAAAGAATTTGCAGCAGCTATATATACACATAACTAACTCTAACAGATTATTCAACAACTAACTAACTAATGGAAATGCAACTAACTAATTGAAATGTAACTAACTAATTGAAAAGCTATCACTAACTAGTTGTTTACATATATAAATATCAATAATTGTGAAATTCCTTTTTGAATTTCTGTAATAATTTGATACTTTATCAAGTTCTCATTATACATCAAACATATTTAAGTAGTTATGAGATTGTAACAAAAAATTAGAGTATTATTTCTATTTGGAAAATCAATGTATTACTGATATGCAAATTATTGAACTCGTGCACAGCACGGGTATATCTCATCTAGTTTCATTAGAATTGTGAGTACTGCTATTATTCTTGGTAAGAAAAGACATAGTTATTACTGAAGTTGATTTGAATTTTTAAAAAGACATCTTGACTTTAAAATCGTCTATTATTTTCACTAAAAAATTTTGAACAGATATTATTTTATCATTTTTCTATCAGCCCCAAATTTTAAAAGCAAGTATGTCGGTGCACCAATCATTATATGACAAGTGCTAATTTAATTTAAAATGTAATATTTTTCATTTCAAGTTTTTCTTTTATCTTCTTTTTTTCTTTATTTATCTCTCTCTTACATTTTGACTTATTTTAATTTTGATTATCTTAAATTTCACTTCATCTTCCACCTCCCACTTTCAAGTGATTCACCCCTCCATTTTTTTTTTCTTCACCTCCCACCCCTATGTCAAATTGAACATTACTCCAATTTTTTTTTTAATTTTTTTCTTCTCCGGTCAAATTATTTATAGAATTCATACTATTTTTAGACTTTATTGAATTATTTATAACAAAATTAATTCTTTTTCTAAGAAAATTAAAAAATTTGAAGGTATCATCAACTACTCTTTTTCATATAAATTTAAAATTAGCAATGATAATTTTAAAATGAACCAATGAATTTCCCGAAAAATGAAAGAACTTAATTGAAATTAGATTTAAAAATTATATGATGCTTCCTAATCATTTTGAAATCGAATGGGTTTATCGAATTGTTTGAAATGTAAGAAAACATTTAGTTAAAATTTTAAAATTAAAGAGAGTAAAACTAATAGTAATAAAATAAAAAAAAGGTGAAGTTGTGGTAAAAATTGTGACATTGAAAGTGAAAAGCTTCACTGGATGGAGATGACAATGAATTTTTGAAAAAAGAAAGAAGAAAGGAAGAACATAAAAAGGAAAAGAAGTTAAAATAATAAGAAAATATGTTTTATAATAAAATACCTGCAAAAATAAAATTGTAGTGGTTATTTCAAAAAGAGAGTGACTGTTATGTAAAGTGGATGAAAAATGACAATATTTGTTCGAAATTGTTTAGTAGAGTAATTAAATGATTGCAAAGTCAAAGTGTTTTTGATGATTTCAGTGGTGACTTTATGTCTTTTTTCTTTCATATAATATATATATAT
>NC_028644.1:46482787-46570380 GCF_001406875.1 Solanum pennellii
TATATATATATATATATCAAGAATTGCTGATGTGACACCCTTGAATGGCCACCATACGCAAATATATAGCTTCTCCTTTTTTTGATTTTTTTTTTTAAAAATGCATAAAGAAGTTAAAAGATCACCCTTTAAGCCCACTATCATCATCTTAACCAGCCCACTAACATCATCTTAATTACCCATAATAAAGTTTAATATAACGTCAATGACCCTCTATTCCTATTTATTTACTTTTTCTCCCTTTTCAAACCATTCTTATTTATTTAAATCAATTATTTTATTATAAAAGTATTACTTAATTTATTACAAATAAATATTTTATTAATGGAGGTATATTTACAACAAAAACTCTTCACATGCCAATTTTCAAGAAGTAATTATTCATAACTAATATCTCTCAAATTTCCACTCTTAATAAATTATTAGTTACTTATTTTAATCTTCTTCTAATAATAAAATATAACATTGAATTTTTTGAATTTTTTTTGTAAGTATGTATATATGTAATTTTATTTTTATTTCCTACTACGTATTTTGTTAAACAAAATTTTATTTAAAAGGTCTCACAAAATAATACTTATTTAAAGTCCGCTTATTATAGTTAAATAATCCATTAACATAAGAAAAATTAATAAAGCCCAATATTTTCGTCATAAGTCCATTCATCAAAACCTTTTTCATCCTTTTCCCCCTCTTTGTGCCTTTTTTCTTATTTTCATGCCTTAAAAATTTGTAGAAATTAAGATATTTTTTAATTTGTTTACCATTTATCACTTTTTTCTAAAACCCTTTCTTTATTCCTTCTTAAAGATATTATTATATTACAATTAAGACATTTAATGATAAAAATTAAAATAATTTCTATAATTTTGTTCACCATTTATCACCTATTTCCTAAAATCTTTCTATATTCCTTCTTAAAGATATTATTATATTACAATTAAGACAGTTAATACCAAGTTAAGTTACAATTTTATTTATTACTATATTTTTTAATTCATATTATTCAATTAAGTTACAAATTTATTGACTACTATAAATACTAAAGCATATCATCCTTACCAATGATAAGAATTTCTTTCTTTTCTGATTATATTTACACTTAAGTACATTATTTTGTTATGCCATAATTTTATAATGTTTAGATTATTTATCATTAACTTTTTTTGTTTACAGTATGAAAGATAAGATGAGCATATGCCAATGTTGTTTGTGAAAATTCAAATCCAAAATTCAAACTTGATAGGTAATATTATTTGTTTTATTTTAGTTTAGTTGATGACTCTTATTTATTGTGTTTTTCCTTCTTTATTTCTCTTGTGTGTTATTTTCTTCATTATTATTGGTGATTTTTTCATACTTTTTATATTTTTTGTGAATCATTTTTATTGTTTATGGTGAAAGAGAAGATGAACACATGTTCAAGTTTGATGAAAACACTGTCATTATTAATATATGCAAATTTTGTTACTATTCTCTTTTACTCTCTTTTAAGACGTTATAAAGTTTATTGTTATAATATTAAATCATATCTAACAATCTCACATTTTGTTTGTGGTATCCTAACTTTTTTTTAAAAAGAAGTCATAATTTACTAAATTCGTATTTCATTTACAAATTGAAAAAAAAAAGGAATTGACAAAGTACGACTATCTATATGCTTTGAAGGCACATAACAATTTAATAAAATTTGGTATTTTCCTTATCTCAAAATAAAAAATGTCTACATATGCTACAATAATAAAGTTTCTCTTTTTTTTTTTGATAAAGTTTGTTTGAAAATTTTTTCTTAAATTTTTTATATACATTTTGATAAAGTATATAGAGATTATTTCAAATAATTAATTTCTTCTAATGCCTTATATTCTTTGTGTAATTTGGGTCTATATATCTCTCGATCTATTCTTTTTATATAAATAATAAGTATATTATATTTGTAATAAATATTAGTCAAGACAGAAAGTTATTTACAAAATATTTCACAAGCTAAAATTAGTGAAAGGTGGAAACATAGTTGATTCATAATTATTGGAGAAGGGATAATAATTTTCGAAGAATATGAACATTAAAAAAGAAAACATTAAGAGATTATAATATTTGGAGGAAAAAAGTAACTACATAAACTATATTTGACCTTACTTGAACCACAATAAATGTTTTTTTTTTTAATTTGATGAACATGGAGGATAATGACAATTTGATGTTCTGAGCTTTCTATATTTATGATTCTATTTAATTTAAATTCTTCATTTTTGCGAGAAAGATACAAATAAAATAAAAAATATACACGAAGAATGAAAGATGGATTTTAAAAAATTGTATAAATTTATAAAAGCATAAAATACACATCCAATAAAATTGTATAATGAGGTTATAAAATGTAAACTCTTAACTTAAGCGATTTAAAATTGCAACAAATACAAAAACTTCAATACTAAAATAAACTTGATTAAGACTTCAAATATGATATATTTGAATTAAACACAACAAAAAACCTTCACAAAACTTTTAGCAGTCAACTATTTTAATTCTTTTTTTTAACAAATAAAACGAGTTATTTATGATCGCGCGAAGCGCGGCTAAATTCACTAGTGTAATAATAAAGACAATTGCTAAATTTCTTACTTTTCTAGCATATGTGAACCTTCTGTTTCAAGGGCCTTTGTCTTCTATATGTGCATAGCATAAGCACATGCAGGTATTTTCTTTGGAAAAAAAAGATTTTCTAGCTTTAAAAGATCAGCCTCATGTGGAAACAAAAGTTACCTGAAGAAGATAACCAATATACATAAATATAGTTAGTTATAT
The DNA here is from genome assembly GCF_001406875.1 of Solanum pennellii. Taxonomy (NCBI): domain Eukaryota; kingdom Viridiplantae; phylum Streptophyta; class Magnoliopsida; order Solanales; family Solanaceae; genus Solanum; species Solanum pennellii. The sequence goes on from NC_028644.1 coordinate 46,485,596, forward strand.
AAGAAAATTTTCTGCATTATGGAATCACTTTTATTAGCTATTCTGTCCTCCAATGTCATTATCTCAGTGCATCATCCCAAAATAGTGAACCTGCTACTTTCTGTTGGTCAGCAGCTTGAAGTGGTTGGGAACGCCGGGTTTGATTAATGACAGTGATTGGTCTACCAGACACAAGTCCAATTGTGCAAAATTTGAGCTAGTAAGCATTCATCTCATTTCCATATTTCCAATGGAGAGGAAGAAATGAGACATTTTAGGAGTTTCTCCACCTTAAAATCAAGTAAAACAAAGTGCGCGTTTGGCGGCTTCAAGGGTGTTCAGAAGAAGCATTGCAACTGTCATGGGACCTACACCTCCAGGCACTGGGGTTACAGCAGAAGCGATCCTGACTGCTTCTTCAAAGCAAACATCACCAATCAAACGGTAACCATGTTCGCTCTCAGGGTCCTGCACCAATTAAACAAACAAATGTGTACACAATTATTTAAATCAATTTACTCTTTCGGACAGAAAAGTTATGATAATCCAACTGAGTTAACTTTCACTGTCATGCACTTAGGTGCACAAGATAATGCAATATTACGGAGGAACTTCAGAAATTACCTCAATTGGGTTTATTCCTACGTCAAGTACAACTGCTCCGGGCTTTAACCAGCTACCACGGACTAAATTAGGTACTCCAGCAGCTGCCACAAGTATATCAGCTTCACGAGTAATAATTTCTGGATTCTCTGAATATGCATGAACAATGCTTACTGTTGCATGGTGCCTCTGCAAACATTGTCCACACCGTTTGATATGGTGAGAACAAAATAGGTAGACTTTAATATGGATAGATTATATTAATATAAGCAATCAAAACTGTCTTGTTACCAAAGACTGGAATACGCAGTATAATAAATCAATCCCATCTTTGGTATACAAGCAGACTGCAGAGTGTTTATTTCCTCATTATGCTTTTGCAATATCTTGATACATATGCAATCTAGTACTATACATTGAAACGTAGAACATCAAAATATTAAAATTGTTTAACATTACTAAAACTATTTACTAACAATAAAACTATATGCCCCAAAAATTTAAAATAGTCAGGAACATAGTTAACGGAAAAAAACATATATGATAAGGGAAATGAAACCTCAACTTATAAAACTTGTACAACAAAAACTATGCCTCAGTCGGAAAAAAGTCCGGGGTCGGCAATGTGTAACAACCTTCAAAGTCATTTTGAGATTCTCAAGTGTTTTCCCTGGTGTACCTTACCCGTCTATTTTGTATAGTATTTGTCGTGTGCAGTGATGAGTGGCATAGTTCCCAAAGTGTTTGGACAGGATTTTGACGATCTTTAAATTTGGAAGTTGAAATGTTTGACCAAAGTCAATATTTGAGGAAGATGAGCTAGGAATGGAATTTCAATAGTTTTGTTTGGTCGGGAAGGTGATTTTTGAGTTCATTGGACTTATGGTTAGGATCCAAGGCATTCGGATGAGATTTGGGTCATTGGTAAGGATCTTGAAAATTTAGAAGAGTTGACCTTAGTCAACATTCGGTCAAGACGACCTATGTTTAGCATGTTGATGGTTCCAACAGATTCTAAACGTCATTTTCAATGTAGTAGCATATTAGATTTATCTTCACGAAGTCCCGAACAAATTCCAAGGGCCTGTTAGAGAATTTCATGCAAATGCTAGTTTTTGAGAGATCCAGTGCAGGAGAAATCCTTCTTCGCACTCGCGAGCCTCTCGACGCGTTCGTGAAGGAGTAGGTACGGTCTTTGTGATCACAAGGGTGGGACCACGTTCACAAAAAGGTTAAGCAGGTTTGGGTCAGCGAGTGTGCTCACATTGGTGGGCTAGGCGATGTGTTCGCTAGGGTTGGGTGGAGTCCATGCATAGATATGGTTCGTCCCGTTTGTGATGAAGGAAGTCACCTTGATAGAATTAAAAACCTATTGTTTTTTAACTTCGACTTGACAACTCGATTTTGGTACGATTGAAAAAGGGATTTTCAAAATTTCTTCAGTGGGTAAGATTCTAAGTCATTATTTTAATCATTTCCCGCTTATTATTTATCAGTTCACCTTTAAATCAATTTTTTAATTTGGGAAAATGGTAATTTTCGAGTTAAAGTTATGAAAATGTATTTTGATTAGTTGATGGTCGATTTGACCTCCGTTTTTTAAAGAAATATTAGATTTAAGTTCCGTATGTTATGGCTAACATGACTTTCAAAGAAAATTTCAATTTTGCCCTTGTGGGCTTGAAGTTGACCATTTGGACTTCGAGTAAAAGCAAAATAATATGGGTGTCTATTGACTCCTTTACTTATATAGGTTACGTGTTTGACCAGATTGGACTCGTCCAAAGGCTTTGAGGAAGGTAAACCATAATTTGACTTGTTGAGTTCAATTAAGGCAATTTGAGACTTTCTTCAACTCTTTTTGAATTTTTAATGTCTTGTTTGACAGTGTGAATGGGTAATGGGGGCCCGTATAAGTGAGATGACGACCACTTATGCAGATACAAATGCCATGTTCTAGGTAGCAGTCAGATATTGATTGCTTAATTGATTTATGACTTCTATGTATGTTGGAAGCATGATAAGTAATTTGTCTTGTTGTTGCCTGATGATATGATTTGCTTAGTGAGCAACAACAACATCACCATATCTATTTTTATGTCAGCAACAGAAGCCCAAGCTTATGGAATTGTTGATTTTGTAGCGGTTCAAGGAAAAGAACACCTGACTGTGATAGCCCTCTCGATACCTTATTGGAGCTTTGTAACTAGTGGCCGGTTTCCCGTCGCGTCAGCCTTTTCCCAGTGCGCGTTAAATCACACTAAATGGGATCAGGGAGGGTAGAGTGTATGCAGATCTTAACACTACCTGGTGGAAGCAGAGAGGTTGTTTCCGAAAGACACTTGGGTCGATTCGCCTGGTGAGCATGATACATAATTTCTAGACACTGTGAATCTGAGATCTTTCCGCGACTAGAAGGCTTTCTCATTTGCAGTAATGATGTCTTATCTCTTGTATTTAAAATATTCTATAATATTTCATATGAGCTCATATGCATAGTCTTTCTTCTCTTCTTTAAAGCCTAGAGTTGAAACTTGTTGAATCATATCATTCTCTTGTGGCACAAGGGAAATGATCTGATAATATTGTGATAAAGTTATGAGATAGGTGCCTTCCTTAATATATTTCCGATGACCTACAGAGGATCCAGAATCCGGAGGCGGTATATGGACCTCACAAGTTCCCAATGGGTCCTAGCTAGCTACACTATTGCAGTTGGTACACACCTGTTTTTGGCCAGGTAGGAGACATATGCATCATATGAGTCCATTACATTTTTCTCAATTTGGTGTTGTTATGGTGTCAGGTGAATAAGTTCTTATGAAACTGACTTCATAACTTTTATTTGACTATACCATGATTTTAGAATATTTGGACTCAATTTATATATGTTTTTGTGACAATAGCTGCTAGCTAAGGTCTATATTATTTGTAATGAGTGGTATTTGTGCGAAGTATCGGCACAGAGCAATTTAGGACTAACCCTCGCCATCACTTGGGATTTGGGTTAATCAACGATGTTTTTGAGTACATGTGTATTCATATTCATGTTGTTGGTAGCGGATTGATCTTTTGCTCGAGATTCCGAGGTAGCTACTTGGTCGATCTACAGTTCCTTGGATCTCCTCTATCCTTGTCTTATTTTACGTCATTTCTTCTTTTAGGATATAGTAGAATTGAAGTTTATATTTGAATTCACAGAGGCTTGTACTAGTGACAATAGATTTGAGGAGTTATGTATCTATTGTCACATTCCATTGTGAGTTTTAGGTAGATTGATTTATGACTTAGTGGGCGTTTGGATTGACTTATTGTTTTTGTGAGTTTTTACTTTTGAACTCTTTTTCTTTAACAAGGGAAACCCACAACCGCTACGCTACCCTTTGAGTGTGCACAGGGTAAAACCCCCGCTCCTATGCAATAATTCGCAAACCACATAGGAGAGGTAACCCGCACTAGGCAAGCCCAATACGACGAGCTCGACCCATAAGTCAAACCCCTTGCTTTCGCTTGCAAGGGGTTCCGAACTTGAGACCTCCAACATGGAAGTCCCAAGTACGAACCACTGGGCCGTACTCTTTTTTAGTTTTGGAACTTTTAGGGTAATTTAAAAAGTCACTTAGAAGTCAAAAGTAGGGTGTTACCAACTTATGACTAACTTATAACTTTTAACTTTTAATTTATATGTCACTTAGAAGTCAATTCCAAACATCCCAATATTATGTTTTTTAGTATTACTTCAACGTACTTAATTCTTCATCTTGTGATTATGATTGGGTTCCCTACCCGTGGGGGTTGAGATAGGTATCATCACTTCCCCAATTTTCAGGCCGTGACACTATATGAATCCTTAGTGACCATGTTACTCCATTTAAACTAATCACAGACAAAATTATGCAAGTACAACTGATAAAGCTATCACTTAATTCATATACTAAAGTATTATATCATTAGCACTCAATCTTCTACATTAAACTTTAGTCTGAACTAACTTAAATTAGCATTAGCAAGGAAATTTTACACTAATTATTGCAAGGCTACATACTCCGTGTTAACAATATTCTAGTATAACAATACCACAATGGTGTGGTTATTGAAAAATACACAACGACATATAAGGACAAAATATGTGTATGAATGACTAATTATTCAATCTCATGTCTAATACTATGTGCTATTGGCGTATAGCTGACACCTTAGTGTGGCACATATATTTGAGAACAACAGGATTAACAATATTAAAATAAAGCAACAGCTATCTGTGACAGATTTATTACCTGCAACAACAAAAAAGTAGGTAATCCAACGATGTTGCTCCTCCCAATCACTACAGCTCTCTTCCCAACGATTTCAACATCAGAACTTAGCAGTAACTCGATGCAGCCTTTAGCAGTGCACGGGATGAACAATGGCTCTCTACCCTGAATGGCCAAGTTCCCAATGTTTAATGGATGAAATCCATCCACATCTTTTTCTAAGCTTAGTACATTTAAAATCTTTCCCTCATCAAAATGCTGTTCCAATGACTTCTGTTAGCAACAGAAAATATATAACACACTGGGTGGGTGGGGGACAAAGCATAATGACTACACCATATAGACTGTGATTGCACAGACTCAATTGATATCTCTCATAAATTTCATATCTAATATTCTGAATTCCAACTTCCATCTGACCATAATAGAGATGAGCTTTGTTTTCAGTCATTTTTAACATCTAGTTTGGGAAAAAACAACGAATAAAGAAATATATTCTCAAGTTTAAGTATCAACTAAATTATTGGAGACTGATAGTTTCATGCTTTCTTATGTCTTTCACATAAAATGAATAAGCACATACTACTTAGTCGAAGATTTACCTGTGGCAAAGGAAGCTGCACAAGAATACCGTGGATTGATGCATCCTTGTTATAATTTGACAATGCATCACAGACAGCGTCTTCTGTACAGCTCTCAGGGAGTTCAGCAATTGAAAATCTGAACCCAACCTCATGGCAAGCCATTATTTTGTTGCGGACATAGGCAAGAGAATCTCGCCTTTGGCCAACCAATATTACAGCCAAACCAGGGACCTTTCCTATTGACTCCTTCATCCTGCTAACTTCTATAGCTATGCTTGATTTAATTTCCTCGGCAGCAGACCTCCCATCAATTATTCTAGCAGTATCATTGTTGGCTGCTGAAAATAAATTAACTAGAAGCAGAACTTTTCTTTGTTTCTTTTTTGGTTCAATCATAGGGAACTTGAAAAACCGGAATTGCAAAGAACAGTTAAGGGTAGTGAGTGTACAGGATCATCAAAAAGCATGACTGTACAATACTAAAGTGATGGAACAACCAAGGTTGTGTAGCATGAAAATTTGACAAGTATTTACTTTGGGAGGCTAAGCGAGATCGGAAGCATAGTTTGGCAATGTGAGGTGAAAAGTCCAAAATAAATGGTCCTTAAGATATAACAGAGTCCTGTTACCCCAAATTTTTCTTTAAAATTCGGTTCCTCTGTTAAGTTTGGCCTCAAAATAACAACTAAATAGCATTGAGTGCTCTAATTGAAGTATGCACTTGACTAGAAAAACTATCCAGCATTGGAAGAATGATTAATACTCATACACCATTTTCTAACTACCACAAAATACAGCCACATCTATGAGTCAAAGCTTCTCAAGAACACAGAACAAATCCATAAGATGATTATGTTGAGAAAATACTTAGAACCCAGTAACGTACCTAATCAAATATGTGATCGAAGCTAGACTGGTAATAAATTTTATACTTGTATTTTAAGGTTAATATGAGTAACCTAAGAATGATGGCTTAAGTAAGTAATTTATTATCCCAGGGATAGGTGAAGAGAGTTTTCCTCTTCAAAATCTCAGCAAAACAAAACAAGATGGCAAGAACACAATAAAAAAGTTAATAATTGAAGCAATATGTTGACAAAATTGTTATAAAAGAAACAAAAATAAATATAGAATTAGGGCTGTGAAAGGTGCTTACTGGATTTTTGGATTGGATGAGAGTGAGAACGAGTGAAAGTGGAAGACCACTCATCGATGAGGTCAAGTGAAACAAGAGATGGAGACCTTGGCTTTCGAATCTGAGACGAACTCAGACCTCTTGATAATTTATTCATGCTTCTCTCCCACACCATTTTTCTCATCATTCTCACAGGGATCATTTTTTCCCAAATCTCAATGCCAATTTTTATACATCTCTTTTAGGATTTCTTATGGTAACAATTTTTATATCACCTTCCAAGTTTTAAAACAATACTCCCTCATTGGTGCAATTACCAACAAAAATTAATTTTTTTTTTGTTATTTTTCAAACAATTCCGAAAACATTAAAATTTAATCATTTTTTTGTTTCCATATTTCTAAGGTCATTAGTGCAGTTTGAGAATTTTTTGAGGTATTTTGATGGCATTTTCTATATTTTTATATATTTCGTACATTTTCGAGGAAATTTTTTATTTATTTTTCACACAATTACGAAAAAAGAACAAAAATGGTGATTTTTTTGTTTCGATATTCTTAGGTCATTGGTGCAGTTTGATAATTTTTTGAGGTGTTTTGATGTATTTTTCTTAATTTTTAATGTTTCTTACATTTACGAGGAAAAACTAAATTTTTTGTTATTTTCCCGACAATTACGAAAATGAGTAAACTTTTGATTATATTTTTCGGTATTCTAAGGTCATGTTGAGGTGTTATGATATATTTTTCTTGATTTTTATATGCTTTGTAAATAGTAAAAATTAAATTTCTTTTATATTTTTTGAACAATTACGAAAAAGAGTAAAATTTTGATCATTTTATTGTCTCGATAATCTAAGATCATTGGTTCAGTATGAGAATTTCTTTAGGTGTTTTGGTCTACTTTTCTTGATTTTTATATGTTCCATACAATTACGAGGAAAATTAATTTTTTTTTGTTATTTTTCAGACAATTACGAAAAAAGACTACAATTTTTGATCATTTTTTTGTTTCGATATACTAAGGTCATTTATGCAATTTGAAATTTATTTGAGGTGTTTTGATGTATTTTGTTTGATTATTATATGTTTCATACAGTTACGAGGAAAAAAGTAATATTTTTGTTATTTCAGACAGTTACGAAAAAGAATAAAATCTTGATCATTTTTTATTTCGATATTCTAAGGTCATTGGTGCAGTTTGAGAATTTTTTGAGGTGTTTTTATTTACTTTTCTTGATTTTTATATGTTTCGTGCATTTACGAGAAAAAAATAATTTTTTTTGTTATTTTTCAAACAATTACATAAAAGAGTAAAATTTTGATCATTTTTTTGTTTCGTTATTCTAACGTCATTGGTGTAGTTTGAGAATTTTTTATGGTTTTTTGATATACTTTTCTTGATTTTATATGTTTCATATATTTACGAGGAAAAGTTAAATTTATTATTATTACGAAAGAGATGACAATTTTCATCATTTTTTTATTTCGATATTCTAAGGTCATTGGTGCAGTTTGAGAATTTTTTGAGTTATTTTGATGTACTTTTCTTGATTTTTATATGTTTCGTACATTTACGAGGAAAAACTAAAATTTTGTTATTTTACGGACAATTACGAAAAAGAATAAACTTTCATCATTTTTTTGTTTTCATATTCTAAGGTCACGGTGCAGTTTGAGATTTTTTTTAGGTGTTTTGATGTGCTTTTCTTGCTTTTTATACGTTTCGTACATTTACGAGGTAAAATTATATTTTTTGGACAATTACAAAAAATATTACAATTCTGATAATCTTTTAGTTTCAACATTTTAAGGTCATTGGTGCAGTTTGAGAATTTTTTGAGGTGGTATGATGTAGTTTTCTTGATTTTTACATGTTTCGTATATTTACAAGGATTTTTTTTTATATTTGGGACGATTACAAAAGAGTAAAATTTTGATCATTTTTTCGATATTTCTAAGGTCATTATTGCAATTTGATAATTTTTTGAGGTGTTTTGATAAATACTTTATTCTTATATGTTTCGTACACTTACGAGGAAAAAATAACTTTTTTCTTATTTTTCAGACGATTACGAAAAAGATTACAATTTTGATCATTATTTATTGTTTCAATGTTCTAAGATCATTGGTGTAGTTTTAGAATTTTTTTGAGGTGTTTTGCTGTACTTTTCTTGATTTTTATATGTTTCGTAATTTACAAAGAAAAATTAATTTTTTGTTTATTATTTAGATAGTTGCAAAAAATAGGAAAAAACTTACCTGCACCGGGTGTTTTCACCAAATCAATGCAAAATGCATTACTACATAATTTAGTGAAGTAAAATGAACAATAAATTTCAAATTGCATGCATGTATTGGCTTGGTGTAGATACCCGGTGCGGGTAAGTTTTACCCCAAAAAATAGTAAAATATTGGTAAATTTTTTGTTTCGATATTTTAAGGTCATTAGAGCAGTTTGAAAATTTTTAAGCTGTTTTGATATACTTTTCTTGATTTTTATATGTTTCCTACATTTACGAGGAAAATTAAATTTGCTCTTATTTTTCGGATAGATACGAAAAAGAGTAAAATATTGATTATTTTTTTGTTTCGATTTTCTAAGGTCATTGGTGCAGTTTGAGAATTTTTTGATTTGTTTTGATGTTCTTTTCTTCATTTTTATGTGTTTCGTATATTTACGAGGAAAATTTAAATTTTTGGTTATTTTTCGTACAGTTACGTAAAAGAGTAATATTTTAATCATTTTTTTATTTCGGTATTCTAAGGTCATGGGTATAGTTTAAGAATTTGTTTAGGTGTTTTGATGTACTTTTGTTGATTTTTATATGTTCCGTACATTTACGAGTAAATTTTTTTATTATTATTTTTTGGACAGTTACCAAAAAGAGTAAAATTTTGATCATTTTTTTATTTCGATATTCTACGGTCATTGGTGCAATTCGTGAATTTATTGAGGTGTATTGATGTACTTTTCTAGATTTTTATATGTTTCGTACATTTACGAGAAAAAAATATTATTATTTTGTTATGTTTCAAACAATTACGAAAAAGTCTAATATTTTGATTAATTTTTTATTTTGATATTCTAAGTTCATTGGTGAAGTTTGAAAATTTTTTGAGGTTATTTGATGTACTATATGTTTCATACATTTACGAGGAAAAAATAATTTTTTTGATTATTTTTCGGATGGTTATAAAAAGAGTAAAATTTTATTGTTGGAGAATTTTTTGAGGTGTTTTTAAAAACTTTTCTTGATTCTCATATTTTTTGGTACATTTACGATGAAAAATTAATTTTTTTAATTATTTTTGGACATTTACAAAAAGAGCAAAATTTTGATAAATTTTTTGTTTCGATATTCTAAGGTCAGTAGTGCAGTTTGAGCATTTTAAAAGGTGTTTTGATGTAATTTTCTTGATTTTTATATGTTTCGTATATTTACGTGGAAAAATTAAATTTTCATTTTTTTTAACAATTACGAAAAAAATAAAATTTTGATCATATTTTTGTTTTGATATTCTAAGGTCATTGGAGCAGTTTGAGAATTTTTTGAGGTTTTTTTGATGTACTTTTTTTTATTGTTATATGTTTCGTACATTTATGAGGAAAAGTTATTTTTTTGGGACAATTACGAAAAAAATTACAATTTTATCATTTTTTAGTTTCAATATTCTTAGGTCAGTGGTACCGTTTGAGAATTTTTCGAGGTGTTTCGATAAACTTCTCTTGATTCTTGTATGTTTCGTACATCTACGAGGAAATTCTTTTATTATTATTTTTGACAGTTATAAAAAGAGTATAATTTTGATTATTTTTTAGTTTCGATATTCTAAGGTCATTGGAGCAGTTTGAGATTTTTTGAGGTGTTTTGATGTACTTTTCTTGATTTTTATATGTTTCATATATTTACGAGGAATAATTAAACTTTTTGTTATTTTTCAGACAGTAACAAAATGAGTAAAAATTTGATAATTTTTTTGTTTAGATATTCTAAGGTCATTGGTGCATTTTTAGAATTTTTCGAGATGTTTTGATGTACTTTTCTTGATTTTTATATGTTTCGTACATTTATGAGATTAAGTTAACTTTTTTGTTATTTTTTAGACAGTTACGAAAAAGAGTAAATTTTTTATCATTTGATTGTTTCGATATCTAAGGTCATTGGAGCAGTTTGAGAATTTTTCAAGGTGTTTTGATATACTTTTCTTGATTTTTATATGTTTTGCACATTTACGTGGAAAAATTAATTTTATGTTATTACTCAGATAGTAACGAAAAGAGTAAAATTTTGATCAACTTTTTGTTTTGATAGCAAAATTGAACGACATCCATGAAAATTTCAAGCAAAACTCAGGTCGTAATTCTAAATCACCAAAATATTAATGAACAATAGCATACAAAATTTGGCAAAATGAGGGTTCACCTGCTCCAGGGCTCGTTTGACTTTGAAAATCGTTTGTTTATGTCGTCAAGGCGAAGTGGCTCCATAGCTAAGGTCTTAACCTATGTATTTGAAAAATTTTGACAAAAATAACGTCGGAATTTCGCATCACCAAAAATCCATGGATAACACACGAAAATAGGCAAATTAGAGGGTTTACCTACTCTGTGGCTCGTTTGACCTTTAAATGGGCCGTTTTGGCAATCAAGGGCCAACTGGCTCCATAGCTAAGGTCTTAAAGGACGTCCATAAAAAATTCTGGATCACCAAAAAAGATGGTGAACTATACACTCAAAAATCGGTAAAATAGGGGTGTTCCTGCTTCGGGGCTCATTTGACCTTAAAAATTGGCCGTTTTGGTCGTCAGGACCAACTGGACCCATAGCTAAGGTCATAAGGGACGTCCATGAAAATTTTTAGCAAAAATGACATCAAAATTTTGGACCACAAAAAATATAGTGAACTATAGCATACGAAAATCGAAAAAATGTTGTTTACCTGCTCCAGGACTCATTTGACCTTGAAAATGGGTTGTTTTAACTGTCAAGGACAACTAGCTCCACATCTACGGTCTTAAATGATGTCCATGATTTTTTTGATAAAATGATGTTGAAATTTCGGATCACCAAAAATCCATTGATAGCACACGAAAATAGGCAAAATAAGAGGTTTTCCTGCTTTAGGGCTCATTTGACATTGAAAATGGGCAGTTTAGCCATCAAGGACAAGTGGCTCCATAGCTAAGGTCTTAAAAGACGTCCATAAAATTTTTTGGCAAAATAGACGTTGGGATTCCATATAACCAAAATTTCATAGACAACACACAAAATTTGACAAAATAGGGGATTCACCTACTCCGAGGCTCGAATGACTTTGAAAATGAGTCGTTTCGACCATCAGTGCCAAATGGCTCCATATCTAAGGTCTTAATAGAAGTCCATGAAATTTTTTTGCAAAAATGATATCGAAATTTGGGATCACTAAAAATCCATGGACTGTTGATGTACCGTGAAATGTACTGTGGTTTCACGGTACTTTCAATACTTTTTCCTTAAGTTTAGTGTGTGTTTAAGGCCTTTTTTGTATTGGTTTTAATGTAGTTTTCTCTTTGTTTGCAGGAAATTTGTCTAGAAGAAGAATGTGGGAGAATTGTGCTGAAAATGGCAGAAGTGACGACTTACGGAGCCATCGACGGTCCGTCGTGACCTCGACGATCCGTAGGTGGCCACCGTCGTACGAAGAAAAAAGCTGCTAAAGGAATTTGGGGAATTCTGACTAAGTGTGGGGCTACGGAGGCTCTCGACGGTCCGTCATGGCGGACCGTCCTGCACATCCGTCAATGTTGACAGAAAGTAGCCCCAGTACCTATCTTCAAAAGATTCTAAAGTATGGAGGAACGGAAGCCATTGACGGACTGTCGTGCACGCAACGGACCGTCATCCATGTCCGTTGATGGTAAGAGAAAGTTGGTGAAGAAAGTAGCAGAAAAAGAGGTTAAGTATGGAACGAAGGAGGGCCTCGACGGTCCGTCGCTCAAGTCGTCGACTCAGACGCGTTTTTGGGCACATTCTCCTTAAATAGATTTCCCTTTTATGTTAGAACTTGTCTATTATAAATACTTGTAAAAACCTCATGTTTGGGGTTAGACTCTTGGATATTTTTTAGTTTTATTCTTCTAAGTGTTGAATTTTGGGATTTTGGGGAAATTACTTTATTTTCCAAAATCGTTTGTAGCAAGTTTTTGATTAATTCAAGTAATTTTCTGGATTTTCTTCAATCTCATCAAAGTAAGTGCATGAATTCTTATCTAATTAATATGAATTGTGTGATTATTAACATGGGTAACTAAACTCCATAACTAGGGTTGTGGGAACCATTGGTAAATAACAAGGTAAAACCTAGCTAAAATAACAATTCTCGAATAGTGTCTTGCATGTATTGATAATTCTTTCGTTTAGAAGTCTTTTTAACGAGTGCACGTGTTAGAACTCGTCTTGTTGCTACTTGCCGGACCAAGGAGGTAGATAATAAGAAAAGAATTATCAACGTAGATTTAGTATACACTATCTAATAGTCTAGTGTCGGTTGGTGCGAAGTAACAACTAAACCAAACATCGATTATGATGCTTAATATGAGGTAAAGGTAAGGTTTAGTAAAGCATACACACGTAGCCGGACCAAGGTGCGGAGTGAAATTCCCTAGTTGCCGGACCAAGGAATTAGGGATACCTAACTTACCACTTTGCATGCAAGATACTAGGAAAGGATTGTTATAGCTAGAATTACCGAGTTATAAACTTGTGGGGAACACTTAAGCACTAGTTACTCTCATTACTTGATAAAAATCAAATCTTTGAACTTGTCACTTATTTACTTAGAACTAGCTAATTACATTTGTTATTTAAAGCCCCCCTTTTGTTATTTGTTTTCAGAAATGACTTGACTAAATAGAAGTAATAGTAGGTTAAAGTTAAGTCTAAATCACTTTCCTCGTGGGATCGACCCCAACCTCATAGTTGGGTTCTTTAATTGATACGACCGCTTATACTTCTTTTCGAGAAGTAAATTTGAGCGTATCAAATTTTGGTGCCGCTACCGGGGAAAGTAGCTTTTAGATTAACTTTAAGCTTGTTACCAAAGTTTAGTCAACATTTTTCTAATTTTACTTTTTCTCTTTGTTTTTGTCTCTTGCAAATCTAACTTCCGTGTATGCCAAGTACATGGAGTAGAGGAGAACCCATACTCTCACCCGACCCCGAACTAGAGCGTACACTGAATAGAATGAACCAAAATTTGGGTATTCTCAATGATGATCACAACACGGAACTTCCACCACTGTTTGACGCTCATGATCAATTATTACCTGAAAATCGTGGGGAAGGTGAAATACGAAAGCAACCTCCCGCTCCACGCCCTCAAGAGTATTATAGGGGATATGATAATATTACTGACTCTGACGGGCCACTTGTCTTGCCTCCCCTCCCACACAGCCATACTTTCGTGGTAACTAGTAGTTTGATGCAAATGCTCACCGCTAGAGGTTTGTTTTTGGGGCTACCTTCTGAGGATCCACATGCTCATGTCGCCAAGGTGAGGTCTGTGTGTAAGAGTTGTGTAGGGAGGCCTGATTTGAATATGGACGTAATTAGGTTGAGAGTGTTTCCTCTCTCACTGACGGAAGAGACCGCTATATGGTTTACGGAACTCCCCTATAACTCAATCTACACTTGGAATCAATTGAGGGATGTGTTCTTAGCACGTTACTATCCGGTGTCTAAGAAGCTAAACCACAAAGATAGGGTGAACAACTTTGTGGCACTACCGGGAGAATCAGTCAGTAGTTCTTGGGATAGGTTCACCTCGTTCTTGAGAAGTGTCCCCAATCACCGCATCAATGATGAGTCACTGAAAGAATACTTTTATCGGGGACAGGATAATAATAATAAAGCAGTACTGGATATGATAGCGGATGGTTCTTATGGGGAGTGTCCTTATGCTGAGATCGCTGAGAAGTTAGAGAAAATCTCCCAAAATAATAAAGCTTGGAGTACTAGGAAGTCAGATACTTGGAGAAACACTTTTGCAGTGCAATCTACACACAATCCAACCACAGATGAGATTCATGAGGAAATGGCTCAAATGAGAACTGAGCTTGGGTTGGTGTTGAAACATGTCACTTGGGGTGCAGAAAAGGTAAATGCGGTGAAATACTTGTCTAAACCACCACCACTAACTGATGAGTATTACTATGAGGAGGACTTTTATGCGGAAAATGAGCATACGGGGGGTTTCCGACAAACGCCCAAGGATCCGATCAGGAAAATTGGCACCAAGGTCAAGGAAACCAAGGTCGGAACTATGGTAATTACAACCGATAGGGTCATTATGTCCGAGATGGGAATTACAATCGCGACAACAACTTTAACTGGGGTAACTATGGTAACAGTAATGATAGGAGTGGGCCCTATGTCCCACCTTAAAAACATGAAGTTGCTCCTAGGGATGGTGGAGGTAGTATGACACGAGTTGATGATATGTTGCAGAAAATGATGAGGAGGTTCGATGGTAGTGATGAGCACACTAAAGAGTTGAGGAGTGACTTAGCGAGTATTGGGCAAAAAAATGATGCACATGCAATCTCGATCAAGCATCTTGAGTTGCAAATGGCCCAATTGTCTTTGACTGTGAACCCACGCCAACCGGGCACTATTCCTGTCAACACTGTCCAAAATCCAATAAATGATGGATATTGTATGGCAATCATAACTCGAGGTGGTAAGCAAACCATTGACCCACCAATGCCGTCTGGTGTGGAAAATGTGATAAGAGGTGATGATGAACAAATGCCCGATTATGCCAAGTTCATGAAGGATATGGTTACTAAGAAAAGATGGGTCAGTTTTGAGGATGATGATAGAAGGCAGCATTGCAGTGCTATTGCTACGAGGTCTCTAGTGCAAAAGAAAGAAGATCTGGGTTCCTTCACTATTCCATGTACAATTGGGTTATTACAGTTTGCATAAGCATTATGTGACCTTGTGGCAAGCATAAATCTCCTTCCTCTGTCTATTTATAAGAAGTTTAGTTTGGGTGACCCAAAGCCCACTGTGATGCGGTTACTGATGGCCGATCGAACGGTAAAGTGGCCTATTGGGATACTCCATGATGTGTTGGTAAAGGTGGAGTCATTCATATTTCCGGCCGATTTTGTGATTCTTGATTGTGAGGTTGATTTTCAGGTGCCTATTATTCTTGGGAGGTCATTCCTTGCGACAGGTAGAGCCTTGGTTGATATGGAGAAAGGGCAGATGAAATTTCGATTGAACAGTGAAGAAGCGACTTTCAACATTTGTAGGTCAATGATGCAGAGTGGTGAGCTCCAATCGGTATCTGCCATATCTTACAGGGTTGAAAAGTCATCTGAGGTACAAATAAAAGAACGTCTGAGTTTAGAAGCACTAGCGACAGTGATCATGAATTTTGATAGTGATTGCATTGAAGATTATGGGTCATTGGTCGCGGCACTTGATCGAGGTGATGTTCTGTTTAAACCAAAAAAGTTGGAGTTAGATATGAAGCATCACGAGTCTCCACCTGTGAAACCATCTATAGAGGAGGATCCAAAAGTAGAACTTAAGGCTCTACCACCTCATATGAGGTATGTATTCTTGGGAAAAGGTGACACTTTGCCGGTAATTATTGAATCAGATTTGAATGTGCATCAAGTTGAGAGTTTGGTGGAGGTGTTAAAAATATTCAAAAGAGCTATTGGGTGGACTATTGCGGATATTATTGGGATCCCTCCCGGGATTTGTTCAAATAAAATCCAACTCATGCTCGATCATAAGCAAAGTATTGAGCACCACAGACGTTTAAATCCACCTATGAAAGATGTGGTGAAGAAGGAAATCATTAAGTGGTTGGATGCTGGAGTGATATATCCAATCGCCGATAGTAGTTGGGTATACCCTGTTCAGAGTGTACCTAAGAAAGGGGGAATGACTATGGTCTTTAATGAGAAAAATGAGCTTGTTACGATGAGGCCGATGACTGGATGGAGGGTATGTATGGATTACCGGAAATTAAATACATGGACCGAGAAGGAACATTTTCCTATGTCCTTCATGGAACAGATGTTGGATAGACTTGCAGGAAAAGGGTGGTACTGTTTTCTTGATGGCTATTCGGGTCATAATCAAATTTCTATTACACCGGAAGATCAAGAGAAAACCACCTTTACTTGTCTTTATGGGATCTTCGCGTTCAAGCGAATGTCGTTTGGGTTATGTAATGCACCAGCCATATTTAAGAGATGTATGATGTCAATATTCTCCGATATGATGGAGGACACTATTGAGGTGTTTATCGATGATTTTTCAGTGGTTGGTGGCTCCTTTGAGTGGTGTTTTAGTCATTTGTCCAAGGTTCTTAAGAGGTGTGAAGATTGCAACGTTGTGCTAAATTGGGAAAATGTCACTTCATGGTGAAAGAAGGTATTATATTGGGTCATCGAGTTTCAGAGAAGGGTATAGAGGTTAATCGAGCCAAAGTCGAGGTGATAGAGCGACTTCCTCCACTTATCTCTGTAAATGGTGTGAGAAGTTTTCATGGGCATGCAGGCTTTTACCGGAGGTTCATCAAGGATTTTTCAAAGATTGCACATCCTTTGTGCAAGTTGCTTGAGAAAGAGTGTAAGTTTCATTTTGATGAATCTTGTCTTAAGGCATTTGGTGAGTTGAAGGAAAAGTTGGTGTCTGCACCTATCATCATTTTTCCAGATTGGAGCAAGCCTTTTGAGGTGATGTGTGATGCGAGTGGGGTTGCTCTTGGTGTGGTATTGGGACAAAGAAGGGACAAAATTCTTGATCCCATTTACTATGCTAGTAAAGCCCTTAATGAAGCCCAAAAGAACTACACCATGACTGAACAAGAGCTCCTTGCAGTAGTCTCTGCTTTCGAGAAATTTTGCTCCTATTTGCTTGGCACGAGGGTTATAGTGCATACTGATCATTCTGCTTTGAGATATTTGATGGCAAATAAGGATGCAAAACCGAGGTTGATTCGTTGGGTATTACTGTTGCAAAAATTTAACTTTGAGGTGAAAGATAGAAAAGGGACCGAAAATCAAGTTGCTAATCACTTGTCCCGATTAGAAGATGAAGCAATGAGGGAGTTAGGTGAAAAGGCTGAAATTGATGATACTTTCCCTGATGAGCATGTACTGGCTGCCTCCCAAGACTTGATTCCATGGTTCACAGATTTTGTAAATTATCTGGCTGGTGATATCATCCCACCGAACTTGTCCTTTCATCAAATGAAAAAGTTCAGCATGAAGTGAAAAAATTCTTTTGGGATGAATCATACTTATATAGGAGTTGTGCTGATGGGTTTATTCAGCGTTGTGTGCCGAAAGTTGGGATGTTGAGTGTTTTGGAGGCATGCCATTCTTCGCCTGTAGGTGGGCATCATAGTGGTATCCGGACTGCTCACAAGATCTTGCAATGTGACTACTATTGTCCAACCAGCCACCAAGATGCTCATGAGTTCGCCAAGGCATGTGATCGATGCCAAAGAGATGGTGGCATTTCGAGAAAGCAAGAGCTCCCTTTAAATCCCATTCTTGTGATTGAATTGTTTGATGTGTGGGGCATTGACTTTATGGGCCCTTTTGTGAGTTCTCATGGGATGAAATACATTCTTGTGGCAGTCGATTATGTGTCAAAATGGGTAGAAGGTGAATAATGAAGGGAAGAGTGTCACCGCATTCTTAAAAAAGAACATATTTTCTAGATTTATCACCCTAAGGGCTATTATTAGTGATGAGGGATCCCAATTTTGCAACAAGTTGTTTAAGGGATTATTGGAAAAATATGGGGTTCGCCATAATGTGGCCACTCCTTACCATCCTCAAACTAGTGAGCAAGTTGAGGTGTCAAACAGGGAGATTAAGAAAATTTTGGAAAAACGGTGAATGCTAGTAGAACAGATTGGTCAAGAAAGCTTGATGATGCTCGTTGGGCCTACCGGTCAGCATACAAGACTCCCATAGGTATGTCCCCATACCAACTTGTATATGGGAAGGCTTGTCACTTACCGGTTGAATTAGAGCATAAGGCCAAGTGGGCAATGAGAAAATTGAAAATGGATTGGAATGAGGTTACGGAATAGAGTTTAAACGGGTTGAATGAGCTTGATGAATTTCGCTTGAAGTCATATGAAAGTTCATCCCTCTACAAAGAAAAGATGAAGAAACCATGACCAAAAGATTGAGAAGCGCGATTTTTTGGTTGGGGATTTGGTGTTTTTGTTGAATTCTAGGTTACGTTTGTTTCTGAGCGAACTCAAGTCCAAATGGACTGGTCCCTATTTGATCACACAACTATTCCCTCATGGTGCGGTGAGTTGGAGAACAAGGAGGGTGTGAGGTTCAAGGGAACGGGCAGCGAATCAAAATATATCTAGGGCATGCTAAAATGGCGAAGGAAGTGATCGAGAAATACCATCTTGATGAAGTCTAAGTAATCAAGAGTCCTCCGTCGTGCCGAGATGTTAAATCAAGTGCTGATTGGGAGGCAACCCAATATGTATCCTCTAGCCAACTATAGGTTTTTACTGATTTTCTAGGCATAATTGCATTATTTTTTCTTTAATTACTTACGTCACGTCTGAATGTTCCTTTATTTTTCTTTAGAAGTGTTGAAAAGATTAGCTTATTGGGTGTTAAATGTGCATGTATCAAATCACAAGAAATCTGCAGAAAATTGGTCTGCTGCACCCATCGACGGGATCCGTCATGCCCAGGTATGTCTTTCTAATTTTCCAAGTTAGGGCACCCTCGACGGACCCCCATGATGGACCGTCGACCCTGTTACGGTCCGTCGATGGGGAATCGTCGTGTCTTTACCCACCAACCCGACCCGACCCGTCCAGCTAAATATTAAAAGTTTTAAACCTTTAAAGTTCCCACCTCTTTACATAACCCCTCATAACCGCTTCTCTCCTCATTTCCTACCATCTCTCCCCACTTCATCACCATTAACTCCCATTCCCTCTCCATCTTCTGATTTCCCACATTTTCCCCAAATTCCCAAAGCCTTTTCTCTCCCAATTCTCCTAGTTTCTTCAGTTCATGGTCGGTAGATGTTCGTGGTGTGTTCAACTACCAGTGTCTTACTTCTTTTTCCTCTACTCAAGTTATCAGGTATGTTCTTCTGATCTGTGAATTAACTATCGTTATTTTTTTATTTTCTGATTAAACTTGCTGTCTTACTGTGTGGTTCTCCAATTTTTGATCCTTATTGCATGCTAGAACTCAACCCCGTAGTCCTAAGTTCCTGTAGAACACTGATCTTGAAAAGGAATGGGGGTGTTTTGTTAAAAAAAGTGTGTATTTCCTGATTTCTGTTTCTGACCTAGGGTTGATAGACTGTCGAAAATTATATGCTAAAACTCAAAAAGTTCTTGCCCTAGGGATGATGGGATGCTGGGTAGTTGCTTGGGAATCTTGGGTTGTTAAGGATACTCCGCATTAGTAAGTTCGGGAACTAATTTCTGTCCCTAAAGGACAGTACGATACCCCATCGATGGACCGTCATGCCCTCGACGGACCGTCATGGGGGTCCGTCACTCCCCACTTCTCATTCTTAGGCCAAGTGTCTCTCGACGGACCACTATGACAGACCGTCGTGCACAACCGTCGACACTGTCTGAGCCTTTGTTTTTGATGTTTAGAATTTTTAGTTTAAGTGTCCTCAATGGACCCCTATGAAGGACCGTCTCCGTCCTTCACAACCGTCGACACTGTCAGAACCTTTGTTGTTGATGTTTTCCAATTTTAGTCTAAGTGTCCCTCGACGGACCCCTATGACGGACCGTCGTGCCTTCAACGGTCAGTCTTGCACAGTCGTTGCCACTATCAGATTCTTTGCTTCTGATCATATACAAAAATTTCACTAAGTGTTCCTCGATGGACCCCCATGACGGACCGTCGTGACTCCGATGGACCGTCTGTGGGTCCATCATGCAGTGCTGCAACTGCTGCACTGCCATTCCACTTCTGTTTCTACTTTGTTGCTTTCTTCTGTTCTATGTACTGGTGCTAATTGCTTTTCTTTGCAGGTTCTAATGGCACCAGACCAAGACCGCGTCTACTCACGAGGGCGTTCCAAGTCCATCTCCCCATCCGTTCGGATGGTCATAGTCTCAAACGATGAGTGTGACCGGAAATACGTGCCACCAGGCACTCTCACTCCCACCCGTTCTACACGCACCACCAGAGCCACGCCCACGAAGGTGGCGCCCAGTGAAGTCACTGCCTCCTAGTCTGAAGAGGAGCGCATACTGACTGGCACACCTTCTAGGTCTGCTGCACAGTCTGAGGGACCATCTGGCTTCGAGGATGCTTCCGATTCTGAGGAAGTGTCCATTTCTGAGGAGGTCTCCGGGTTTGAGGAGGCCTCTACTCTCGCAACCGCATCCCAGTCTTCCTCGTCTTTTGAGGCTGATAGTGTTGACTCTACTCCAGCACCCCAGACTGGCGTCCCCGCTCCAGTTGTTGATCAGCCCAACCAACGGTGTGTTGAGGGGCACTATCAACTATACACCGACGCCAAGCTGCCGAATGACAAGGGGGTCATGACCCGGACCCTTACACTAGAGCGCGGGTTCTTACGGGGAGTCTCCCCACCATGCCAGCTATTCATGAACTATTCACAAGGCATCAGCGGGAGTGGACGGCTCGGGAAGTAGGCTGCTACAGTGAGAAGATGGTCCGAAATTTCTACACCTCCTATGTGGTGACTCTTCGATCTCAGCTAGATAGGCGGGCAAACCCCGCCAAACATGCTCCTTTGGATTATGTCCAAGTCCGCGACAAGCGGGTTGACATTTCTTTCCCGTCCATCCGCAGGTTTCTCTATGGCGCGGATGTAGATGCCACCCGGACACCTCTCACCACCGAGTTCGACTATCGGCAGAAGTTGATTAAAGATAGCCGGTTCCAGCGTGATCTAGAGTTGAGAGAGACCACCAAGCGGTGGATTGCACAGTACCTTTCTGTTGATGGTGAGGCTGCCGATTGGGTGCTGGATCCCAAGGGAAGTATCAAGAAGGCTAACCTCACCTTCACAGCCAAGTTTTTGTGGTTACTAGTTCCACACTGCCTTTCCCCCACTGCAGCTGACAACATTGTCACTTGGGATCGTGCGGTACTGATGGCGGCGATGATTGCGGGGTTCGAGGTGGACTTAGCATGGCTACTACAGGCGGTGATGCACAAAAGGGCCTTCAAGTCCACTACTACTTACCCTTTCCCGTGCATGGTTTTTGCTTTGTGCAGGTTAGCAAGAGTGCCCGTGTGGCACATTGACGTGCTACTCTGGTCCCACTTGCTAGGGTCCAGAAACTTGAGGCCTAAATGGCCACACTTCTGCACCACATCCAGCCTTGGATGCAGAGGTCTATTGCTGAGGCAGAGGAGCGCCTAGAGAGGAAGATGGCCCAGCACACTGAGCGGAAGGTCATGGAGGTCCACCAGCGCTTTAACCCTTTTGAGCTACGGGTTCTTGCCCGACCAGCCCATACAGTGGATGTGACGGATCTTCCGGCTGCTGTGGAGAGTCTTAGAGCAGACTTAGATACTATACTAGAGGCTCGGGTGCCGGAGTCTAAGGCCCCTTCTGCAAAGCCCACTGAGGACACAGTGTTGGCTGCCTTGTTCTCCACTACCACAGTGCCACCACCTCCCCCACGAGATCGTGCCAAGAGGAACAGAGTTAGAGATGAGGAGGAGTCTAGGGCGCGGAAGAAGGAGCGCCATGAGTTGGAGGCTGCGAGGAGAGCCTCGCTTATTGATGAGGAGGCCCGCCAGTTGAGGGCTATAAGAGTTGGCTGTTGAGAGTCTAGCTCCAAAGTTGTTGAGGCTGAGAGGAGAACTACTGATGGTGCTGTTGTTGCTGAGGACACTACTGAGGGTGTCCCCACTACAGAGGGAGCGAGTTCCGGGCAACCAGACCCGCCAGCTTGTTGATCGCCGGCGCTTTGCGCCTCAGGTTTGCTTAACCCACCACCCTATTTATATACTTTTATGCATTGGGGACAGTTGCATGTCTTTTTGTTGGGGATGGGGTAAAATGAAGTGAGTGCTAGGGTGAAGTCTGAGTAGCCCAACTCACGATCCTCTTTGGGGTTTTCTTGCCTGTGTTCTTTTTCTCGAATAGATTAGTTATTTTTATTGTTGAACCGGCATGTTGGTATCTTTTGTACATAGTATAGTGGACTCTGAAGCATGATGTCTAAACAAAAATGATATCCTGATTTAACAAAAATGCTGCATGAGTAGGCATAGTAACTTATATGTGTGGCTCTAAGCTTGACATGGAGATACACCATTGCATGACCCTAAAATCTAAAACTCATACTAGGTTTCTGATAATTTGGTAAAGTAATGAGATGTCAAGTGAGTGTGAGAAAAAATTTAATATTCCACCATTGGTACTGAGCTAGAACTTGCCTGGTTAGTCTTGCTAAAAGTAAGCCGTAATAGACAATTAGGAAAGGATCATAGGCCCTTGTTCAATATAGCCAATCTTTAGCCTAAATAAAAGAAATCCGAATAAAATTAATCCCTTCTAGATCCAAATGATTTGAGCTTAAAATAAACTTTTTTTTTCACCCCAACTGATCTTTTCTGCGAACAATATTTTGGCCCTGGTCCCTCCTTGGACATGTGCACCACAGCTTATGCCAAAAGCATAAGTTAAGGGTGGCTAATGCAGAAAACAACCTTGTCGTGGCCCTGACCCAACTTTGGGTATTGTGTACCTTGACTCATGGCAAAGCCATGAGTTGAGGGTGGCTATTATGAGGAATGCTCCGGAAAGTGGGGTTAAAAGAACAAAGAGAGAGAAAGAACAAAAGAAAGGTGACTCAAGAAAAGTTGAAAGAAAAGTAATATATATATATATTTGAAAATTTGAAAATACAAGCAAGAAAAGAAAAGAGTCACTTACACGAAATAAGAAAGAAGGGAGAATATCAAGGTGAAAGAATACAAGAAAATTAAGAAATAGGGCGGAATAAAATGATGAGAAGGTAGGATGCTTAACCGTTATGTCAAGGAGGGCAATAAGTCACTAAAATACATCCAAATGTACCATACTTGACCCTGAGCCTAAGTTACAAGCTAAGAAAGTCCTATCGTGATCCTAAGAGTGCATTATGGTGAACTTAAAGCAGTGAAAATAAGGGCAAGCCTATGGCAATAAGTATAAATAAGGTGTGAAGTTGTTCTGAGAATGAGTTTGAAAAATAATCCTTATACTCAAACTGAAATCATTGTGTGAAAAATGACGATGTTGTTTTGAAGTGAGGACACTAGTTGCAATACCGGAAAATTGGTACCTTGGTGAGAGATCAAAGAGGATAGGTGTCGGTGTGTGGTGAGTCTATGTCATGGTCCGATCCACATAATCAAGCCTAATAGTTATAGCATGCATAAATCAATTTGAAAATAATTGGGATTGATAGCCAGATGATTGCAAAAGGCTAAAATAAGGATACTCTTGTACAGAGATTTTGTGGTGAGTCATAGTGCGTCCATTGAGGACAAACAACGAATTTTAGTTGAGGGTGTTGATGTAACGTGGTTTCACGGTACTTTCAATGTTTTTTCCTTAATTTTAGTGTGTGTCTAAGGAATTTTTGTATTGGTTTCAATGTAGTTTTCTCTTTGTTTGTAGGAAATATGTCCAGAAGGAGAACGTGGGAAATTGTGCTGAAAATTGCAGAAGTGATGACCTACGGAGCCATCAACGGTCCGTCGTGACCTCGACGGTTCGTAGGTGGCCACCATCGTATGAAGAAAAAGGTTGCTAAAGGAAGTTGGGGAATTCTGACTAAGTGTGGGGCTACGGATGCTCTAGACGGACCGTCATAGCCATGACGGACCGTCCAGCACATCCATCAATGTTAATAAAAAGTATCCCCAGTACCCATCTTCAAAAGATTCTAATTATGGAGGAACGGAAGCCATCGACGGACCGTCGTGCACGCAACGGACCGTCATCCATGTCCGTCGATGGTAACAAAAAATTGGTGAAGAAAGCAGCAAAAGAATAAGTTAAGTATGGAACGACGGAGGGCCTCGACGGTCTGTCGTGACCTCGACGATCCGTCGTGACCTCGACGGTCTGTCGTGACCTCGACGATCCGTCGTGACCTCGACGGTCCGTTGCTCTAGTCGTTGACTCAAACGCATTTTTGGGCATATTTTCCTTAAAAAGATTTCCCTTTTATGTTAGGAATTGTCTATTATAAATACACAAAAACCTCATTTTTGGGGTTAGACTCTTGGATATTTTTTAATTTTATTGTTCTAAGTGTTGAATTTTGGGATTTTGGGGAAATTACATTTTTTCCGGAATCGTTTGTTGCAAGTTTTTGATTAATTCAAGTAATTTTCTGGATTTTCTTCAATCTCATCAAAGTAAGTGCATGAATTCTTATCTAATTAATATGAACTGTGTGATTATTAACATGGGTGACTAAACTCCATAACTAGGGTTGTGGGAACCATGGGTAAATAACAAGGTAAAACCTAGCTAAAATAACAATTCTCGAATAGTGTCTTGCATGTATTGATAGTCTTATTAACGAGTGCACGCGTTAGAACTCGCCTTGTTGCTACTTGCCGGACCCAGGAGGTAGATAATAAGAAAAGAATTATCAACGTAGATTTAGTATACACTATCTAATAGGCTAGTGTCGGTTGGTACGAAGTAACAACTAAACCAAACATCGATTATGATGCTTAATATGGGGTAAAGGTAAGGTTTAGTAAATCATACACACGTAGTCGGACCAAGGTGCGGAATGAAATTCCCTAGTTGCCGGACCAAGGAATTGGGGATACATAACTTACTACTTTGGATGCAAGATACTAGGAAAGGATTGTTATAGGTAGAACTACTAAGTTATAAACTTGTGGGGAACACTTAAGCACTAGTTACTCTCATTACTTGATAAAAATCAAATTTTTGAACTTGTCACTTATTTACTTAGAGGTAGCTAATTACATTTGTTTTTTAAAAACCCCTTTTGTCATTTGTTTTTGGAAATGACTTGACTAAATAGAAGTAATAGTTGGGTTTAAGTCTAAATCACTTTCCTCGTGGGATCTACCCGAACCTCATAGTTGGGTTCTTTACTTGATACGACCGCTTGTACTTCTTTTCGAGAAGTAAATTTGAGCGTATCAACTATAGGACATGAAAATCGGCATATGGGGGGTTTACCTGCTACAAGGCTCGTTTTACCTTGAAAATGGGCCGTTTTGGCTGTCAAGGACAAATCTATAACTAAGGTATTAACATACGTCCATAGAATATTTTGACAAAAATGACGTCGAAATTTTGGATCACCAAAAAAGATGGTGAATTATAGCACAATCGATTGGGAAAATGGGATTTACCTAATTTGAGGCTTGTGTGACCATGAAAATGGGTCGTTTTTCCCTTTAGGGACAACTCACTCCATAGATAAGGTCTTAACAGACGTCCATAAAATATTTCGGCAAAATAACGTCGAAATTCTGGATCCGAAAAAGATGGTGAGCTATATCACACAAAAATTGACAAACATGGAGGTTAATCTCCAGGGCTCGTTTGACCTTGAAAATTGGCTTTTTTCGCCATTAGCTTAATTGTCTCCATTGCTTAGGTCTTATCAGACGTCAATGAAAAAGTTCGGTAAAATGATGTTTGAATTCTGAATCACAAAAAACATGGTGAACTATTGCACACAAAAATTAGAAAAATGGAGTGATCCTACTTCGGGGCTCGTTTGACCTTGAAAATGAGCCATTTTGGCCGTTAGAGAAAATTGATTCCATGACTAAGGTGGCAAAAATGATGTAGAAATTATGGAGCACCAAAAAAGATCGTGAACTATTATAACACACGAAAATAGGCAAAGTAGGGGGGGGGGTTTCCTGCTCCGGGGCTCATTTGACCTTGAAAATGAGTCGTTTTAGCCGTTAGGGTCAACTGGATCCATAAATAAAGCCTAACAGACGTCTAAGAAAGATTTCAACAAAAATGACGTCAAAATTCAGGATCGCCAAAAAAAATGGTGAATTATAACACATGAAAATTCGCAAAATAAGGGGTTTACTTTCTCCGAGGCTCGTTTGACCTTGAAATGGGCCGTTTGGCTGTCAGGGCTAATTGGATCCATGACTAAGGTATTAACGGACGTCCATGAATTTTTTTTGAAAAAATAGCGTCGAAATTCTGGATCACCAAAAAAGATGGTGGACTATAGCACACGAAAGTTAACAAAAATGGGGGCTTTAACTGCCCAAGGCCCGTTTTGGCCGTTGTGACTAACTAGCACCATAGCTAAGGTCTATCAGACGTCCATGTAAATATTTGGCAAAAATAACGTTGAAATTCTGGAACACCAAAAAGATGGTGAACTATAGCACATGAAAATCGGCAAAATGGGGTGTTTACCTGCTCTAGGACTCGTTTGACCTTTAAATGGGTATTTTAGCCGTCATGGCTAACTGGCTTCGTAGCTAAGGTCTTAACGGATGTCCATGTAATTTCTTGGTAAAAATGACGTTGGAATTCTGGACCACCAAAAATATGGTGAACTATAACACACGAAAATTGGTAAAATGGGGGTTTACCTAGTCCAAAGCTCATTTAACATTGAAAATGGATTGTTTTAGCTGTCAGGGCCAACTGGCTCCATAAATAAGGTCTTAATCGACGTCCATGTAAATATTTGACAAAAATGATGTCGGAGTTCTGGATTACCAAAAAAAGATGGTGAATTATAACAGACTAAAATCGGAAAAATGTGGGGCTTACCTACTCCGGGATGTATGACCTTGAATATGGGTCTGTTCGGAAGTCAGGGTAAACGAGCTCTACATCTAAGGCCTGAACGGATGTCCATGTAAGTTTTTGTCAAAAATGACATTATAATTACGGATCACCAAAAAAGATGGTGAACTAAATCACACGAAAATTGGCGAAATGGGGTTTTTACGTACTTTAAGGCTCTTTGACCTTGAAAATGGGTCGTTTTGGCCATTACAGACAATTGGATCAATATCTAAGGTCTTAACATATGTCTTTTTAAATTTTTGGAAAAAATGACATCGAAATTTAGGATTACCAAAAAAGAATGGTGAAATAAAACATAAAAATTGGTAAAATAGGGGATTTACCTGCTCCGGAGCCCGTTTGACCTTGAAAATGGGTCGTTTTAGTTGACAGGCCCAACTGGCTGCATAGCTAAGGTCTTAACCGATGTCCATGTAAATTTTTTGCATAAATGACATCTTAATTATAGATCACCAAAAAAGATGGTGAACTATAGCAAACTAAAATCGGCAAAATGGGGGGCTTACCTACTCGGAGATTGTTTGACCTTGAAAATGGACCATTTTGGAAGTCAGGGCCAACGTGCTCCACAATTAAGGTCTTAAAGGACGTCCATGTAAATTTTTGGCAAAAATTAAGGTCTTAAAGGACGTCCATGTAAATTTTTGGCAAAAAATGATATCACCAATAAAGATGGTGAACAATAGCACACGAAAATCAGCAAAATTAGGGGTTTACCTTCTCCAGGGCTTGTTTGACCTTGAAAATGGGTTTTTTATCCGTGGTGACAAACTGGTTCCATATCTAAGATCTTAAAGGATATCCATGAAAATTATCAGCAGAAAAATGTCAGAATTCTAAATCACTAATATTCCATAAACTATGCACACGGAAATCGGCAAAATGGGAGGTTTACCTGCTCTAGGGCTCGATTGACCTTTAATATTGGTGGTTTTAGCCGTCAGGACCAACTGGATCCATAGATAAGGACTTAACAGACGTCTATGAAACTATTGAAAAAAATGACGTAGGAATTCCGGATTACCAAAAATCCATGGACTATAGGATACGAAAATCGGCAAAATGGGTGTTAACCTGATCCTAGAGTGGTTTGACCTTGAAAATGGGACGTTTTGGTAGTCAAGGCCTAATGCCTCCATAACTAAGGTCTTAACGGTCATTCATGAAAAACATTGGCAAAATTAATGTCGAAATTTCGGATCAACAAAAAGATGGTGAACTATAGCACACGAAAATCGACAAAATAGGGGTTAAACCTACTCCGGGGCTCGTTTGACCTTGAAAATGGGTCATTTTGGCCGCCAGGGCCAACTAACTTCATAACTAAGGTCTTAAACGACGTTTTTGAAAATTTTGGCAAAAATAATGTCGAAATATTGGATCATCACAAAAAATAGTGAACTATAGCATATGAAAAATGGCAAAATGGGGGTGGGGGTGGGGGAGTTAATTATCCGGGGCTCATTTGACCTTGAAAATGGGCTACTTTTGCAGTTTGGCAATGTTGTATTACTAAGATCTTAACAGATGTCCATGATGAAAATAAACAAAAAAGACGTTTGAATTCCAAATCACAAAAAGATGGTGAACCATAGCACACGAAAATTGACAAAATGGACAGTGTTTTTGCTCTGGGCTCGTCTGCCTTAAAAATGGGTCGTATCGGCCGTCAGGGACAACTGGCTCCATAGCTAATGTCTTAACAAACATCTATGAAAATTTTTTACAAAAATGACATCAAAATTAATGATCACCAAAAAAGATGGTGAACTATTGTAACATATAAAAATCGGCAAAAAGGGTGGGCGTTCTTTCTCATTTGACCTTAAAAATGGGTCATTTTTGCCGTTAGGTACAATAGTATCCATAGCTTAGGTCGTTATAGACATCCATGAAAAATTTTGGCAAAAATAATATCGAAAATCGGATCACCAAAAAAGATGGTTAATTATAGCACAAAAATATAAGTAAAATGGGGGATTTACTTTTCCAGGGCTCATTTGACCTTGAAAATGGGCCGTTTGGCCGTTAGGGACAACTAGCTCCACAACTAAGGTATTAATGGACATCCATAAATATTATTTAAAAAATGATGTCAAAATTTTGAATCACCAAAACAGATGGTAAATTATAACACACGAAAATCAGAAAAATGGGGGGGGGGGTTCACCTACGCCTGGGCGTGTTTTGACCGTGGTGACCAACTAGCAACATAGCTAAGGCATTAAAAAATATATACGAAAATTATTGAAAAAAATCACGTTGGAATTCTTGATCACAAAAAAAGATGGTGAACTATAACACACGAAAATCGACAAAATGTGGGGTTTATTCCGAGGCTCGTTTGATCTTGTGAATGGGTCGTTTTGGAAGTCAGGGCGAACGAGACACAACTAAGGTCTTAACTGGCGTTCATGTAAATTTTTTGCAAAAATGACATCAGAATTCTGGATACAAAAAAATATGGTAGAACACACGAAAATCGACAAAATGGGGTTTTACCTTCTCCGAGGATCGTTTGACCTTGAAAATGGGTTGTTTTAGCCGTGGTGACCACCCGACTTTATATCTAAAATCTCAACGGGTGTCCATGTAAATTTTTGGCAAAAAAGACATCAGAATTCTGGATCACCAAAAAAGTTAGTGAACTATAACACATGAAAATCGACAAAATGGGGGATTTAACTGCTTTGGGGCTTGTTTAACCTTGAAATGGGCCTTTTTGGCCATGGTGACCAACTGGCTGCATAGGTAAGTTCTTAACGTACGTCGATGTAAACTTTTGGGAAAAATAATGTTGAATGCTTCCTCGGCCCAAAACGAGGAATCCCTTAGATATGATGCAAAAAGGCTCTTGGTCTATCCTTGATCAGAGATTTCTCTATGAAAAATATGAATTGGAGTTTGAAGAAGGGAAGGGAGAAAGAGCCCTTGACCTGCAGGAGGATTTATTCAATCATATAGTTTGGGCTCCTAGAATATGGCGCCTTTGGGGCTTTCTATTTGATTGTATCGAAAGACCCAATGAATTGGATTTCCCTATTGGTCCAGGTCATTTTGGGGCAAGCAGATCATTTATGATGAAGAGGATGAGCTTCAAGAGTATTTCGAATCACTATTTCACCTCGTAAAATCCAATTACTTAAGCTAGAACTTTAGATGAAGTATAATGATTTAAAAAGGAATTAAAAGATAATTTTGGTCCTATCTTAAGGTAATTAAATTAGTTTGAGAAGATAGGTTCATAAGGAATTAAAAAGGTCCATGACGTATGGTGAACTAATAACCTAGGCTAGTGTGGTGCTAGTTCTACTGGGGTGGTGTAAAAGTGGTGTCTAAAAGCTTGACCTTGAAAAGGTAATACACATCTATAAATGTACCTAAGGAGGGGTTATACGGGTCAAGGCCAAGGGAGGAGTGTTGTAATGACCCTAAAAAAGAACTAGCATAGACTAGAGATTCACTTGTGTTTTATGAGTTGTTAACTTGTTAATTTAATGAGTAAATGAGTTTATAGGACAGTTTGGTTGAGTTTGAGGTCAAACATCAAGGAATAACCAAGACGTTCAGAGACTAGAAGTTTGTGTGTCACTGTGTCATTATGTGTTTTGATTGAATGTTAGTGTGTTGTTTGAGGGCTAAGTCAGTGGTGATAAACCTAACACCTAGATGGACATGTTTAGGGTCAAAACGTCCAGTTACGACTCCCCAAGGAAAAACCTAAGGGTCCTTGAGGAGGACCCAAACATTGGCCAAGAATTCGCCAGGGCAGCTTGAGGACAACATCTATAGGGAAAGTGTCCGCATCGCGGCCATGCTTCACAAAAGACAAAAATGTTGGCCTGCGTCGTGGACCTGACTAAAAAAGTATCTGTCCCAAAAATTAATTTCGTAAGTTTTTCTGGTAACATCTCCGTGTCGCAGAGTGGTTCTGCGATGATGATCTCGTAATGAAAGTTGAGTTGGACTTTATTTTAAAGGTCCAACAAATGTAGTTGTAGCGACCCACAAGTACACCCTAGAATTTAGAGCATCCTTGTGTCGCCACACGGCAAATGAGGCTTCAAGAAGTCTCATCTAATCCACTCGTATCATTCATTGCATAATAAACATTCTTAAAATGAATAAGAATTTAAAACTTTCTTCACACATGAAGAACTCTTTTCCTGATCACAAGTGAAAGACTTTCATTTAAAACATTAAACCTTTACAACATCTCATTGAACCATCTAAACTTTGGATTATACAACACTTGGGTCAAAGCCCATACAAGACATAAAATAAAGACTAAGACATAAAGGAACATATGGATATTGTCCTCGAATCAATGAGGACTCACCAATACTTCATCTTCAACCCTTAAAAACCTATCCATCCTCCATGGCGTATAAAGACTCCCAATTCCCTACTCTTTAGTCAAAAAGGGAAAAGAAGGGGTTAGCACATTAGATGCACTAAGCATTGAAGCCATGCAAAAACCATGAATAAGGGACATTTAGTAAATAGCATGCTTTTCATGACTTTTGATTGAAACATACTATAAGCATAAGAACAACATTTAACACTTTTAGGAACACATAAGAAATCATCTAAGCAATTATTCACATTTTTTAGGAAAACATTACAGTGAGCCATATCACTGTTACAGTGAAGTCCTTTAGCTTCACCTTGGACACTTCCTAGCATGTAATTCCTTCACTAAAAGCTATACTAAGACTCACTTAAGTAAGACAAAGAGAGACCACCCATAATGAGATATATACTCAAAAATACATCAATCACATGAACAACATATAGATGATATGACATTCTCCTTCCAAAGGCTATCAAAAGACTTGCTTAAGTAAATCAAGAAGATAACGTCCATGATTGAACTCTTCAAAAATACCTAAGTAATCCTTAAGACCACCTAATGCTCAGATCATGTCTACATAATCAACCATCTTCCCTAACTAGAGTCATTCTTAAGACTTATGTAGGTAATATACGAAGTGACCATTCCTATGCCCCCTTCACACCTTAACTAGACAACCCTTAACTACTCTAGATAAATACTTATTCCTTTAACATGCTTTCTTAACTTAATTCATTACATTCCTTAGTTCATTTGAGAGACATTCATCACATAAGGACATTCAAGTAATGGTCTTGGATAAGACCTAGGAACTCTCACTAACATCTTCAAAGCCTATTGTGCAATGTCTAGATAGCATCCCATACCTCCACCTAGACTTCATATAACTTCTCTAAAGCTAGTAGGTATCCCACACAATAAGAATAGACAATAGCCGACATAGACCATGATAGCAAGATATGGAATCTGTAGTTCTAACCTACTCCGATGAGGGTGTGCTACTCGCCAACGGTAGAACTAGGACGCATCCCATATAGGCACATGATTAAGGAATATGAAGGGCTTTTATGCACTGTAGTCTCATTCTCAAGTAGAGCTACATTATACTCTAGTCTCCTTCTTAAGTAGAGATATTTCCTATAACATAATCACTCGGTGCTAGCCTTTGTTCTCATTGATTAATTTACATTAAAGGTTCATAAAAAGGGGTTCCATATCTAGTCATAACCCAATCACATTCACCCTACCAAAGAGGTTCACTAGGGCTACCTTACAATGGGGACATATATAACTCATAACGACTTTCCTAAGGATGGTATGATGTCGTTCCAGTCAATCAACCCTAAGTACATCATTGCTTTACATGAAGGATACCGTTACGGCTCTTGACTTCAATATTCATAACATAACCTTACCACTAGGTTTAAGTTTTTACGTACATGACCTTCGTATCATCATTTAAGGTCTCATATATAATTCATTCATGGATGACAAGGGTGCACTATGCCTACCTAGTCAAGACATCTCGTATTCACATATTATTCATTCATGTATCACGTAAGGGACATAAGTCTACCAAAATAAGACACAACATTCTTTACTTTATCACATATAGCATATCATTCTTTGAAGAACTTAAGAATGACCCTTATCATCTTTATGTCATACTACACATTACTATAACATCATCAATATAACCATCATAGACTTATATAGTCAAGTAGGAACAATCATGCATCAACCCTAAGACTACACACATGAACACATAGTCATAGTCTAACATCAACTCCTAATATACATAGAAGGAACACAAACTTTCACATTACTTTACATATAGATAAATATGCTCATACTACACATAAATCAACTACACACATCATCATAGTACTTCAGGTAGTGCCGACAAGGCCATGATAATCATATTACATAAAGTAACGCCGATAAGGCCATATCAATTCACATAGCACCGGCCCCATAAGTGGACCATACCAATCATCATTGTAACAGAATAGCTATACATAATATTAAGAGAGTTAGGGAAGCATACCACCCATTCCATCTCACCTCTACAATCCAAAGCTAAATAATCCAATTCAATACCATAAGACCCTTACTCATGTCCATGAACATCAATTCAATTCAATAACCATAATACTGTGGTGGCCTGTATTATATATATGCTAGTTCTGAAGGATCATGTTTCTTATATGGTTATTGTTGGTTTAAGCTAGCTCGGAAGGTGATGTAACGCCTTGCACGTTTCAGCATGTGTATTGCAAGTTAACTCTGATGGAAAGTATTTAAGTAGATATAGTAAGGTGGTAATTGAACTTAAAGTTAAAGTTAAGTACTAAGTTGAAGAACAAGGGATTAACATTCAGAAATTGAAATAAAATAAGGGAAAAGGGTCTGATATACCCCTCAACTTTGTCATTTGGAGCTGATATACCCCTTATTATGAAAGTGGCTCATATAT
Source organism: Solanum pennellii (assembly GCF_001406875.1). NCBI lineage: Eukaryota > Viridiplantae > Streptophyta > Magnoliopsida > Solanales > Solanaceae > Solanum > Solanum pennellii. Next base: position 46,519,839 of record NC_028644.1, read on the forward strand.
ACCCCTACTTATAAACAAATGGCTCACATATACCCTTTTCCTCTAACGAAAATGAAGAAAAAGATAATTTTATTTCAATGACTAATTAGGATTATTATTTTGATAATCAAATTTATTTATGTTTCACTAATATTCTTGTAAAACTTATTGTAGATGACCAAATTTTTTTCTTCGAATACAAAAATCAAATTACAATATAGACAAAAAAATAGTTTAAATATTTTTTCTTTAAACAAAGGTTTGAAAGAAAAAATAAAATAAGAATAAGAAACTCAAATAATTATAATAAAAGAAGTCAAAAAATAATTTATGTATTAAAAAAATTAAAATATACCTTGAACATTGATAGAAGAATCTATATACCCCTAAATAATTTTTTTTTAAAAATTAAAAGTAATAAATATAAATTTAAAAATATTTTTTTTAACTTCCCTTAAATGAAGGGTATATGTGAGCCATTTTGTAACGGAAGGGGTATATGTGAGTCGTTGTATAACGGTAAGGGAATATATGAGCCACTTTTATAACGAGGGGTATATCAGCTCCAAATGACAAAGTTGAGGGGTAAAGCAGACCCTTTTCCCATAAAATAATTGAGCTGCTTGCTTGGCTTAATTTAAGCTAGCAGCTGCATCACCTACTTAAGCTATAATATAGTTAAAGGGCCAAGTTTGATGGACCAGATTTGTGCTTATATTAACGGGCTGTCACTTGAAGCCCAAACTTATTAAATGAAATTAAAATTTGAAAGAAATCCCAGCAAGCAAATCTGCCAAGGCCCAATATGGATAAAGCCCAAGTGAAAGCAACTAGGTGCATCACCTAGTTTGACCTTTTGAGCTGCTTGATGTGCACAAGCCGGTGCATCACCTACTTGACTAATTAGTGGCTGAAAATGGATCCCAAAAAAGGAGGTTCTAGAGGATATTTTTGTTGTCAATAAAGCTCTATATATATCCAATATGAGAAAATATTCTTCACTCATTTTAACACAGAAAAATAAAATTTAACTCCAGCTCTCTCTCTTTTCTCTCAAGGATTAAACCAGCAGCCTTAAAGTTTTCTAGGGTTCTTGAAGAAACCCTTATATGTGCAAACCAAGGTAAGTGAAAACTCATGGATTAGCTTAATTCTCCCATGGATGGTTAGGAAAACATGTTATTTATACTCTAACATAACTACATAGGCAGAATATTTCTAGCAACTACTTCTCACTTCCTTAGTTATTAAAATACCTTTCTTTATTCTTTGGTTCAAGTGTAAAGGGAAGCTGAAGTTCTAAAAGAATTCAAGTTATAAGGAGAAGTTGCAGAAATTTAGGTAAGGTGACTGCTCCATTTTTGTCTTCCTTATGTATGAGTTTGAGAGAAGAATTAGTGATGTGCTTTCCTGAAGAACTTAAGGGGTGGTGAGTTCAATACTTGGTTGTATGATAAAGAATATTTGGGGCTATTCTATGTATATTACTGTTGGCCCAACATGGTTGATCTTGGGAAAAGGATGTATAATATATGTGATGGACAGAGAATGAGGGTGTGGTGATACACATTATGTTAGGGGCTGTATGGGTTCATCATCAGTCAAAGTTAGCTACTATTTTACAAGGCTCACGGTGTGATAGCTATTAATTTTAGTTTACCATGACTTAAATTGTGGATTAAAGCCAAAAAGGGAAGGCTGAATCATGATAGTATATCAGTGCGAAGATAAGGTATGTAAGGCTATTTGATTCTATATCCCTTTAGCATGGCATCTGACACCTGCAATTAATATCAATGAAGTGAATCTCATAAGTTCTATTCCTAGAAGGAAACATAGTGGCAGCATACTTTCTCTAAATAGCTAACAATATTTCCCCCTCTCTGTAGTGCATAGAACTACTTCATTATCTGTTCACTATTTTATACTTGTGCAATTATCCCCCATGTGCTGGCATAGAAATGGTAATTGCAAAAGCAAGTCTGTGAATCCTCCTCTTTGTTGTTTGAAGTCAATTGTGTCATTAATCCCTTAAAGTAATGTGTTGATGTTACATAGCTCCTAATGTCATTGTTATTTTCTTGAAGTATTATTTTCATGTCTTATTTGATGAATATGGCTATGTATTGTGTTATATGTTGATGTTACTTGAAAATGGCTTTATATGTGAATGTGGACTTGTGTTTTGTCTCTTAAACTCCTAGGATGAAGATTTTAATCAAAATGTCATGAAAGCATGTTTCTATGTTAAATGTCCCTTTTAGCATGGTTTTTGCATGGCCTCCATACTTAGTACTTAATTGTGATAACCTTTCTTTCCCTTTTTGACTAAAGTTTAGGCATTGGGGATGTTATATTCTGTGGAAGTTAATTAGGTTTCGAAGTGGTTGAAGATGAAAACTTTGTGAGTCCTCATCCATAAAAGGACAATACCCTACATGTTCTTTTAAGTAGTTAGTATTTGTTTATATTTTATATAGTCTTAGCCCCATTGTTTTACTTTGAAGTATTAGATGATTTATGAGACATACATTTGTATATTTAAATGTTTAAAATTCTTCTTCTTTCATATTAATGAAAGTATTCTTCATGTGCAAAGAAAGTTTTATATTCTTGATTATTTTGGGTATAATATGAAATGAAAGATTCATGTGGCTTGTATGAGACCTCATAGAGGTCGAATACGCCGTGTGATGACTTGGGGGTGCTCCCGGGTCGTTATACGTTCCAACCTTCAGGGGAAAACGAAGGCTGTCCTAAAAGGGAGGCTACTGCCTCAACTTCCACGAGCATGACTACGACTTATGGTCAAGACCACGAGCAAGTGAGGGGGTCGTGGTATTGTCTTGGCAAAGCAAAAATGGGGGCATCTTGGTGTACGCCTCAAAACCCATTAAGACGGAAAGGCACCCGATGCCCTAAAGACCCGAGAGAACCAACCTGTAACCTGTTCTTACTATGCATATAACTATAACAATTGTGACAAGTTCACCTAGAATGCAGCGATACAAAACAACATAAGTAGGTCCAAAAGTTATATACAAAACTTGGCCATGGAGTCCACAACTCCTTAAGACACAACTAAACCATGTACATACGTCTACAAAGCCTCTAAAAGATAGAAGACTAGAGTAGGTCGGGACAGACCCCGCCTTACCCTTAACTACGATACAATACCAAAATGAATTACCAAAGACTCAATAAAGCTCCGAACCAACTTGGAGCTCACCCAAAAGTAGTAGAGTTTCGTGTGCTCCTACAGAGGAGGTCTACTAGTTTTAATACCTGTGACTGCAGCATGAAATGCAGCGTCCCCCGTGAGGGATGTTAGTACGAAAAAGATGTACTCAATATGTAAGGCAATAGCACATGTTATCGAGAGCTCAAATGAAATCAAATAGCAACATATGAGTGCATAAATTAGGAGAGAAGACTATCTTTGCTTACTCTTGTGGGATCAAGTAAGTTACATTATTTTCTTTACTTTTCAGTATGTTATAATCTTTATAGGGCATGTGATACAAGTGACCAGCTGATCAGTTGTAGAAGAGGATGAACCATGTTAGGCGTATTAACCTCTGGATGCGGTCTTCATAATTACACAACTTGGGATTGGCCCATGCAAGACTTTCGCCCCTGAGCTGCCACCCTTTTATACTAATAGGGATCGTCCTATGCTAGGCTTTCGCCCCTGAGCTTCCACCCTTATGTACCAGTTGGGATCGACCCATGCTAGGATTTCACCCCTGGGCTGCCACCAGTAATTATATAGATTTCTTCACTTAGATTCTTTAATATTTGAGTTTGTTGTTTATCAGTTCATAAATCTTTTGATATGTTATTTTGGTGGTCATAATCATTTTGGAGATATGGAAGTACGGACCAGTAATAGAAGACATGAAAATCATACTTCAAGGAAATAACAATGACATAAGGAGCTATGTAACATCAACACATTACTTGAAGAGATTAATGACACAATTGACTTCAAACAACAAAGAGGAGGATTCACAGACTTGCTTTTGCAATTACCATTTCTATACGAGCACATGGGGGATAATTACACAAGTATAAAATAATTAACTGATAATGAAGTAGTTCTATGCACTACGGAGAGGGGAAAATATTGTTAGCTATTTGGAGATAGTACGCTGCCCCTATGTTTTGAATAGAACTTATGAGATTCACTTCATTGATATTAATTGCAGGTGTCACATTTCATGACAAAGGGATATTGAATCGAATGGCCTTACATAACTTATCCTCGAACTGATATACTTTCACGATTCAATCTCCCCTTTTTGGTTTTAATCTACAATTTAAGTCATGGTAAACTAAAATTAGCAGCTATCACACCGTGAGCCTTGTAAAACAGTAGCTAACTTTGACTGGTAATGAGCCCATACAACCCTTAACATAATGTGTATCACCAACAGTAATATACATAGAACAGCCCCAAATATTCTTTAGCATACAACCAAGTATTGAACTCACCACCCCCTTAAGTTCTTCATGAAAGCACACCACTAATTCCTCACTCTAAGTCATACATAAGGAAGACAAAAATGGAGCAGTCACCTTACCTCAATTTCTGCAACTTCTCCTTATAACTTCAATTCTTTTAGAACTTCAGCTTCCCTTCACACTTGAACAAAAGAAGAAAGAAAGGTATTTTAATAACTAAGGAAGTGAGTAGTAGCTGCTGAAAATATTCTGCCTTTGTAGTTATATTAGAGCATGAATAACATATTTTCCTAATCATCCATGGGAGAATTAAGCTAAATCCATGAGTTTTCACTTACTTTGGTTTGCAGATATAAGGGTTTCTTCAATAACCATAGAAAACTTTAAGGCTGCTGGTTTAATCCTTGAAAGAAAAGAGAGAGAAATCTGGAGTTAAATTTAATTTTTATGTGTTAAAATGGGTGAAGAATATCTGCTCATATTGAATATGTATAGAGCTTTATTGTCACAAAAATATCCTCTAGAACCTCTTTTTTTTTTGGGGTCCATTTTCAGCAACTAAATGGTCAAGTAGGTGATGCACCTGTTTGTGCACATCAAGCAGCTCAAAAGGTCAAACTAGGTGATGCACCTACTTACTTTTACTTGGGCTTTATCCATATTGGGCCTTGGCAGATTTGGCTGCTCGGATTTCTTTCAAATTTTATTTTCATTTAATAGGTTTGGGATTCAAGTGACAGCCCAATAATATAAGACTATATCTGGTCCATCAAACTTGGCCCTCTAACTATATTATAGCTTAAGTAGGAGATGCAGCCGCTAGCTTAAATTAAGCGAAGCAAGCAACTCAATTATTTTATTTCAATTTCTGAATGTTAATACTTAACTTTTAACTTTAAGATCAATTACCACCTTACTATATCTACTTAAATACTTTCCATCAGAGTTAACTTGCAATACACAATGCTAAAACGTGCAAGGCGTTACATCACCTTCCAAGCTAGTTTAAACCAACACTAACCATATAAGGAACACGATCCCTCACCTACATGATAAGTCTATGTTAAGTATCACATGAATAGAACTAGCATATACATATACAGGCCGTCACATCCTTCCCCCCTTAAAACATTCGTCCTCGAATGTTATCTGTGTTGTCCAGCCAAAAAAAGTTCAAGCCTAAGTTAGTACTACTATTAATCACATTGAACATATAAACTTATACTTACTTGTCAACGCCTCCACAAACATTTTGATCTTTCTCACCAGTCTGGAAGAGGTGAGGATACTTCAATTTCATTGCTTCTTCCGCTTCCCATGTAACTTCTTCTACTTGTTGGTTTCTCCATTGTACTTTTACAGAAGCTACTTCTTTATTTCTTAACTTCCGAAATTGTCGATCCAGAATAGCAATGGGTACTTCTTCATAAGTGAGATCTCCCGTAACCTGTACATCTTCAGTAGGAGTAATACGAGTTGGTCACATACGCATTTTTGTAGCATTGATACATGAAACACCGGATGAACTGATGAAAGCTCTTGTGGTAGCTCTAACTCATACTCTACTTGGCCGAATTTTCGGATAATCTTATATGGCCCTATATAGTGTGGACTCAGCTTTCCCTTTTTACCAAACCTCATTACCCCTTTCATCGGAGACACCTTCAAGAACACGCAATCCCCTATAGAAAATTCTAGTCCTCTCCTTCTAATATTTGCATATGATTTATGTTGACTTTGAGCTGTTTCTAGCCGCTGTTGTATCACTTTGACTTTTTCCATAGCTTGATGAACAAGATTTGACCCAAATAAGTCAGTTCCACCTGTTTTGAACCAGCCAATTGGTGATCTACACTTTTGACCATATAAAGCTTCATAAGTGCCATTTTAATGCTCGAATGGTAGCTATTGTTATAAGCAAATTCAATAAGTGGTAGGTGATCATCCCAGCTACCCTTGAAATCTAATATACAAGCTCGCAACATATCCTCAAGTGTATGAATAGTACGTTCTGCCTCGCCATCCGTTTGAGGATAAAAGGTTGTACTTAAATTCACTTGTGTTCCCAATCTCTTTTGAAATGACTTCCAAAATTTTGCAGTGAATTGAGCTCCTCTATCAGATATTATAGAGATTGACACTCCATGTAGTCGAACTATCTCTTTAATGTACAACCTCTCATACTCTTCAGCTGTATAAGTAGTCTTCACTGGCAAGAAGTGCGCTGCTTTGGTAAGTCTATAAACTATTACCCATATGGAGTCAAACTTCCGGAATGAGCGAGGCAAACCAGTGACAAAATCCATGTTGATCATGTCCCATTTCCGAATCGAATGTTCTATACGTTGCATGTAACCTCCGAGCTTTTGGTGTTCTACTTTTACCTGTTGACAATTTGGACACTGAGCCACGAATTCTTCAATATTCTTCTTCATGTCCACCCACCAATACATTTCTTTCAAGTCATGATACATTTTAGTTGACCCCGGATGAACAGAGTATCTTAAATTATGTGCTTCCATCATGATCCTCTTTCTTAGTTCATCTATATTGGGTAAACACAATCTGTTTTTACATCGAAGTACTACGTCTTTCTTAAGCTCAAATGCCTTTGTCATACCATGTAGTACATTCTCTTTAAGTTGTAAAAGAATTGGGCCAGTGTACTATTTCTCTTTCACTTCCACTACTAATGAGGATTCTGCCGCATTTTGTACAATAACTCCTTCTTGTTGAGATTCAAGAAGGAGAACGCCCAATTTCACTAGTTGGCACAGATCCTTAGTCATTCCTTGTCTTTCCACACACTTCCCATAAATGCTTGCCATTATTTTACAACTTAAAGCATCAACTACTACATTATCTTTACCGGGATGATATAAGATATCAATGTCATAATCTTTTAATAGCTCCAGCCACCTTCGCTGCCTCATATTTAAGTCCTTTTCCTTAAAGATATATTGCAAGCTTTTGTGATCAGTGTATATGTCAACATGAACTCCATACAAGTAGTGGCACCATATCTTCAAAGCAATCACAACTACTGCTAGCTTTTAATCACGGGTTGGATAATTTTTCTCATGTGGCAGCAGCTGCCTTGAGTCATAAGCTATAACTTTACCATGCTGCATCAATACACAACCTAAGCCCACTCCCGAAGCATCACAGTACACTACATAGCCTTCTGTACCTTTTGGAAGTACCAACAGAGGTGTAGAAGTTAATTTACTCTTCAGCTCTTGGAAGCTTCTTTCACACTTATCGCTCCACTGAAACTTGGTTTCTTTGTGTGTTAGCTTTGTTAAGGGTGCAACCATGGAAGAGAATCCTTCAACAAACCTTCTGTAATAACCTGCCAATCCAAGAAAAATACGGATCTCCATAGGCGTTGTAGGTCTTGGCCAGTTTTTCACGGCTTCTATTTTCTGGTTATCAACCCTTGTTCCTTCCTCGGATACGATATGACCTAGGAATGCCACAAATTTCAACCAGAATTCACATTTAGAGAACTTTGCATACAATTTAAGATCACAAAGGATTTGTAAAACCTACCGCAAGTGATTAACATGATCCTTTTCCGACCTTGAATACACCAAAATGTCATTTATGAACACTATCACGAACAAATCTAAAAATGGCTTGAACACCCTATTCATCAAATCTATAAAATTTGATGGTGCATTTGTTAGCCCGAATGACATGACTAAGAACTCAAAATGACCATACCGTGTTTGGAAAGCTATCTTGGGTATATGTTTGTCCTTGACCCTCACTTGGTGATAACCTGACCTCAGGTCGATCTTTGGAAAACACCTAGCACCTTGTAATTGATCAAAGAAATCATCAATTCTAGGGAGGGGATATTTGATCTTAATCGTTACCTTATTCAATTGCCGGTAGTCGATACACACTTTTAACGAGCCATCCATTTTGTGTACAAATAAAAATGGTGCTCCGTATGGGGACATACTAGGCCTTATGAATCCTTTTTCTAGTAAGTCTTTTAATTGCTCCTTCAACTCTTGTAATTCAGCCGGAGTCATTCTATACGGAGGAATTGAGATAGGTAGAGTATCTGGAAGCACATCAATATCGAACTCTACTTCTCATTTTGGAGGCAATCCTGGAAAATCTTCAGGAAACACATCTGGAAATTCATTTACCACCGAAATGTATTGAAGGGTTGGTGGCTCCGCATATACATTTTTCACTCTAACCAGATGGCATATGTATCCTTTGGAAATAATCTTCTTTGCCTTAAAATAAGAAATAAATTTACCTTTTGTCGCCCCAATATTACCTTCCTATTCGAGGACTACCTCTTTTGGAAACTGGAAATGCACTATCTTAGTTCGGCAACGTACCGTGGCATAACAAGAAGCTAACCAATCCATACCCAATATAACATCAAAATCACCATGTCTAGCTCAACAAGGTCAGCCAATGTATCGCGACCAAAAAAGTTACAATGCAATTACGATAAACCCTTCTAGCTATAATAGACTCACCAATTGGTGTAGATACTTCAAATGGCTTCACTAATAATTCTTGTGTTTTTTTGAACTTTCCAACAATTAATGGTGTAAAATATGATAGTGTAGACCCTGGATCAATTAACGCATATACTATATGTGAAAAGATGGACAATAAACCTGTAACCACATCCGGTGAGGCTTCTAAATTTTGTTTATCCCCTAGTGCATATGTGCAATTCTAACCTCTATTAGAACTAGCTGCTCCCCTAGCTACTCTATGACGACCTGTAAACATATGTAGTCCCCTGCCTAAAGAATAGGTTGATGAGGTCGACGCAACAACTGATCTAGTAGGTTGTGCAACGCTACCCACTCCCCTATGAGGGCAGTTTCTCATAATATGCCCTGGTGTGCCACACCAAAAAAACCATCCGTCTCAAACCTGCATGCAACTAGATGATTCCTCCCACACTGTTACAAGGCTGTTGTGAAGGCCTTGATTAGCTCGTACTTCCCTACTCTTAATGACTCGCTATTTGTGAGCCTTGGCATTCACTTCTTTGCCCAAACTGATTGCCCCTAAACCCTTGGAACCGTGGTGGAGCACTAGCTGTAGAGTAGAAAGATGATAGCCTAGGTGGTCTGTTAGAGAACCGAGGCCTAAACTCACCTTGAGATGGTGTAAACTGCCCATGGATTTGGCCCTCTTAGAATGCCCTGTTTTCGACTCTTGCGTCCTTCTTCTTTGCCTTTGATTCTCCAACTTTTGCGCAAAAGCCTGCATCTCTGCTATATCCATATCTTTATTTAACGAAACAATTGTACAATCTCTAACCAGATATAATCTAATCTATCCGTAAATCGATGAACTCTATCCTCCATAGTAGCTACTACATTAGGAGCATACCTTGCCAAGGAATCAAATTTGAGACTATACTCCCTCACACTCATATTTTCTTGGTGGAGATTTAAGAACTGATCCGCACGGGCCTCTCGGATCTCCAATGGCACATAATGATCAATGAATGCCTTTTTGAACTCTTTCCACGTAGTTGAAGGTGCATTTGTTCCCCTAGATTGCTTCCAAGCTTCATACCACAATATATCCACACCCTTTAATCTGTATGCAACTAGCTCAAGTGCTTCTTTACCACTTAAATGAATAATATCCAAAGTTCATATGATTTGATCTATAAAGTTTTGCGGATCTTCATTTGGATCTGACCCGGTAAATGATGAAGGGTACAAGTTAAGAAAATCTCGTATCCGTGTTCCAGATGATCTATCTACACCACTAGTACCTGCAACTGGACCTTCTTGCCTTTTGCCATGACCAGCAACTATACGAGTCAATAATTGGACTGCATTCCTCAAATCTTGATCGGTAGCGTTGATAGGGGGTTCCTGAGGTTCATCTTCCCTCCTTAGTTCTTCAAAATATGGAGGCGTAGGGGAAGTCTGCGATAGAGACTCATCTTGAGCCCCATTTTGAATAGCTTGACTTTGTGGTGGTTGGCTGGTCCCATCTTAGGCAGCCACATCTACTCGTTTACCAGTACTTTTACTCTTTCTCGTAACCGAAATCTTTGCTATAATAAAACAATTGAGAAATTAGATACGATTCACCTACAACACTGGTTCTATTGCACGATCTAAAAAATGAAAGAAATGAGACAACTCCTACATTGTCCCATAGCCTCCTATTTATAGATGTCGTGCACAACACATCCATAAGCAAGACTCTACACAGACACGGCTTTGTAGACTCCTTAGAATGACCTGCTCTGATACCACCTTTTGTCATGCCTCAAAACCAATTAAGACGGACAGGCACCCGATGCCCTAAAGACCCGAGAGAACCAACCTGTAACCTGTTCTTATTGTGCATATAACTATAACAATTGTGACAAGTTAACCTAGAATGCTACATACAAAACAACATAAGTAGGTCCAAAAGTTATATACAAAACTTGGCCGTTGAGTCCACAAATCCTTAAGACACAACTGAACCATGTACATACGTCTACAAAGCCTCTAAAATATAGAAGACTAGAGTAGGTCAGGATAGACCCCGACTTACCCTTAACTACGATACAATACCAAAATGAATTACCAAAGACTCAATAAAGCTCCGAATCAACTTGGAGCTCACCCAAAAGTAGCATAGTTTCGTGTGCTCCTACTGAGGAGGTCTTCTAGCTGTAATACCTGTGACTGCAGCATGAAATGCAGCGTCCCCCGCGAGGGACGTTAGTACGAAAAAATGTACTGAATATGTAAGGCAATATCATATATTATTGAGAGCTCAAATGAAATCAAATAGCAACATATCAGTGCATAGATTAGGAGACAAGACCATCTGTTTTATCGAAAAACATTATTTTATAAGTTTTTGACTTTTAGAGTCGCCACTTAATTTTGAGAAGAACTAAGAAAATCTTTATTTTCAAAAGACTTAAACAGATAAAATCATTTGAAAATAATTTAAAGGGCTCGGGGATTCATATTAACATCTGAGGAAGGTTTTGAAAGCACCTAAGACGTTCCGCTTAATTACGGCTGTGCTACAACTAACTTTATTGGCTTACAATTGCGATAAAATACTCTTAAGAGTTGTTTGAAAAATGAAAAGCCAAAAAATCATTTCGGATTGTGTTTGAAAGAGAAAATTACTTATCTAAGTCAATTTTAACTTGTAAAATTTTTAGACCTTTTACTTGATTGAATCGTTAAAACCAAAGTCGCGTTTTAAGGGGAGTTGGACTTTCCTAACATTTAAACTAACGACAAGTAAAATAGAAAAGCAAGTAAAGAGAGGGAGGGAAAGAGATTTGGGTTCGAATCCGGGTTCTGTTCGCCTTGACCGGTATTTGGACCCACTTGTTTTTGGGTTTTGACCCATTTGACTCTTTGGGTTTTCGACCCATTTTTTCCGTACCTGTCCTAGACTTAACATAAAATAATAATAACAATAAGATAAATATGACGAGAGCTTAGGCCCAAAATAAATACAATACGACAATTAAAATAAATTTGGGCGATTTGCCCCAATCTCTTCAACTCCGCCGACTTGATTTGGATTCTTCACTTTTGGAGAACTGTTCGCCAATTTTAAAGGGCTGACTCGATGAAATCATGTTTGAGCCTTCGCGGCTCAACCGGATGGGAAGAAAAGATGCTAGAGTTCAATGAACTCAATCAAGATTCACATAAAACGAGAGAAAGAAAAAAAAAGAAAAAGAGGATTAATATGAGGAAAATATAAAAAAAAACTCATAAATAAGGCAAAATCATTCAACAAATGGACCCACGTAATGATGGCAACAACATGAAAGTACCCCTAATATATATATTTCCTTCGCACATATATGTATATGTATAAAATAACTATGAATCACTATCATTGATAGAGAGGGAAGCGCGGAATCTAACACCATGGGGACACATTTAAGAATAAAATATGTACATAAAGCTTTACTATGTACAAGCATGAGTCTATTTTTAACAACATACCCAGACAAAGAAAAGACATGCTTAAAACAATATCTTACTAGCGTAGAAAATGAAGTATCAGACCACGAATGCTCATTCATGCATATATAGAAACCTTACAAAAATATGAAGATACACTAAAACAAACAAATGAGTACACAAGCAAAGATGGACTACTACACTCTACAAGCTCAAACGGGAAAAACGCAGGGACTATTAGCTTTGGCATTTAGAAAACCAGTTAATAGAGTATCATGGTGGATTACAAGAAGATAGATTCGGCAAGGGATATAACAAATGAGAATACGAATAGACCGGCAAATAAACAATCAACACTAGTTAATGAATCCACAAAGCGAGACTCGATCAAATCGTTGCATCGATATGGACATATGTATCACAAAAAGCTAGAGAGGCAACATGAACAAAATGGATTAGCATGGATAGACCTCATTATTACAATAACCATGACATCCATATTTTTTATAAAAAAAATATTGTATAGTGTAAATATAGAAATTTAGCAAGAAAAGAAAAACAAAATCTACGGGCATGTTAAGCACATATCATACGAAGGGGGCATGATTTAAAGGAAAGACGAGAATGCATGAACAAGAAAGGAACAAGAACCATGCTTCAAAGCATATGCGAGAACAACACTGTGCTTCAGAAACAAATTTTGAACTCAAACTCTATGACATCGTGACATATTTACCACTTACAAACTATCTCGAACAGACGAAGCGAGGAAGAGGATTAACATGACCAAATCCTTAGCCACCTATCTAAAGTGTCTAATATAAAATGCTAAGACAACTCGACATATCGATGTCTCGCTTCATAGTAAAATACTTAAACAAAAGAAACATATCCAAATCCATTGAGAACAACAATGAAATGAAAAGTAGAATATGGCATATCGAATAATTAATCATGGAGACTAACAAGGAGTAAATAATCATCACGACTAATAACCCGCTTAGAAAATAACAGTGACATAAACATACAATGGCCAGGGGAAAGAAAATTAGTACAAAAGGAATATATATATAAAAAAAGTCATCCTATTCTCTGAAATAACAGACAAAAGACAACAACATTTAAACCACTTAACTAGCTCACTCACCAACCATAGTTGACATTAAACGGAAGACGACCATAAAAAAACTTTTCAGAAACAGTCAACAACAAAAAAATGAAAAAAAATGAATTAGGACGAGGTTTATCTTTCACGGGGTGGCGAAACTGGTGACGGGGTGAACAGAAGAACGACCACCTTCAACCGTGAGACACTCGATCGAGAGAACTCTTTTGAACGGGCGGATAAAGCAACTAAAATCACAGTGAAATTTGTTCCGAATGTATTTGTTAGATAATTTTTACTTTATTTGCTAGAGTTCGATGAATATTCTTGACTGGAAAAGAAAAGAAAAAAAAAACCAAACAGGGCTGAAAAAAATTCAGTCTCACAGTCCTCGGTGAAACAAATCCAAAAAAAAAAATTCCCCCCAAGATCCTCTTCCAAAAAAAAAAGGAACAAATGACTACTTATAACCGAAAATTAGGGCAAAACAAGGGAGGGAAACGGATGAGGATTAGGGTTCAAAGCCCATCCCCCAAATTAAAATTTGAAAACTTTTCCCAACTAGGCTAAACACCTTTCTGTGAAAACTGAAACCATCCCTAAATGGGAAAGGGGATGGACGATCCGGATCGATCGATCATCCTTGGCAACGTGGTTAAATCTTGAGCCAAAATGACGATTCGCGCATTTGGAATCACAGAAAAGACTATACAGGAATGTACGATGGCAGCGAGGAAGGCAACGAGAATAGAGTACTGCTGCACCTGGCACGCGCTTTCTCGCGTCGTGAATTTGCCGTGTGGTTTCCGTCTCATGTGAATGCTAGCGTCGCTCAAAATTGTCGTTTGGTGCTGCCACTGATGTCGTTTCCCTTACTGTTTGGATTGATGATGCTAGTTTCTGTTAACTTCTTCACTTGAGGCTTGCGGGTTTCAATGTGAACAAAATTTGGGCCGAGCCGGATAAAAGAAGGACTGGATTTTGGGATTTTGTAAAGGGAAAATAATGGGCTGGGGCGAATGATGTTAACATTGGGCTGGAAAAATGGCCCAACTTTGGGTCTAAAAAAATGAATTAATCAATTAATAAACTTCTTTTTTTTTTAAATTTAACGAAATAAAATAATTATTTTAATAACAAACTAAATAATTTAAAATCTAAACTATTATATAAGAGAATTAAACAAAATATTTAAACGAGTATAATCACTTTGAGGCGAATTTTGAATAATCCCGAAATAAACTGGCTATATACATGGCTACACAAATCATATATTATCTAAATTATAAAAATAATAAAATTAACTTGGAATAATTCAAGAACTATTTCATAAATATATTTCAAAACTTTATAAAATCTAACTAATTCAAATCGTTAGAATTAAGAAGCTTATTAATTAACTTATATCGGGGAGGGTCAAAATTGGGTGTCAACAACTGTCCCTCATTTTACTTGGATCAATGGAAGAAATTCGAGGAAAATGAAATTGACCAAACCAATTGTGACCGACCTCAACTTCTTCTTTTAGGAAAGAATTTGGTAAGGATTTAGGAATTATGGCCGAACCCCAAAAAATGGGTCTCCTACATATCTCAGGCTTTATGAGAACTCAGGCCACTTGTAGTTCGATGCACCAGATTTAACACACGATTTTGGAGGTAGATCAACAACCACCTCGATATCGAATTATGATGGTACCGAAATGCTCGAGAATAATATTCAAGAGCGAATGTTGGAATACAGCCGAGTTTTCAATGTTGAGCTCGCCTACATATCCTTAAATTTTAGGAATCTGGCTGCCTGTAGTTCGAATCAATTCGGTTGAAAAGGAAATCTATTATGCTAGATAACTTTTGATTTTGGGCGATTGACAAGTTAAGTCGAGTATGAAAAAGAGGTGTGTAATCTCTTAGTCATGAATGTGGTGCATTTTATCTCCATAATTAAGAACTTACACGGACATAATTTAAAAACTCTTGGTGCATTGCCAGTAAGATTAGAAACTTGCTTCCGGTTGATCAAAATTTTCGGGTGCGAGACAGAAACTGAAAAAACTTAGAGAAAAAAACGCACATGCCTTCTGATATGGGTGTGGTTTGATTGTGGTGGAAGTAGCTCCTCCGCTCGCGTCCTAAGAGTTTGACATTCCTCTTCGGACTATGTCCCAGTTCGCTACTAAGAAAAAGTTCCACGCTGTGTTGCATCCCTTTTGATGTCGTCCGCACCTGTGGTATGTTTTGGAGAATTCATCCTTTTGGATGCTCTCGGCAAAGACTGAGATAAAACTCGTCAGCATAAAAATGCAATTAAGATGGGAGACACCGTCTTCGACACTTAATTGTTCTCTTCGACATTCGACATCAACTCGATTAGTTTGATGTAAAGCAAATAAAGCTTATGTCTTGTGTTTGCAATATAATCTTCAATGCACTCTTCATTGGATGTCAAAATAAATAAAGATGATGCAATGCCGATATTTTCTTCGTTGCTTTCAATGATTCTCTTGGCATTCACTCTTGACAAATAAAACTGCAGTTGATGTTGAGGGGTAAATATTTCCCTTGATATGCACGATTTCTTCTCTAGCAGTGCATGATTTCTTGTGGGGCATGAATATCTTTCCGCGATGAATAAGTTTCTGCGAGGAATGAATATCTTCTCGCGATGCATAAATTTCTGCGAGGTATAAAATCTTCTCGCGATGCCTAATTTTTGCGAGGTATGAAATTTTCTCGCGATGCATATATTTCTGCAAGGCATGAATATCTTCTCGTGATGCATGATCTTCCGAGATGCATGAATATTGACTCGCGATGCATGATCTTTCGCGGTGCATGAATATTGACTCGCATGCATGAATATTGACTTACAATACATGATCTTCCGCGATGCATGAGTATTGACTCGCGATGCATGATCTTCTGCGATGCATGAATATTGACTCGCGATGCATGATCTTCCGCGATGTATGGAACATTGAGTCGCGATGCATGATCTTCTGTGATGCATGAATATTGACTCTTGATGTCGCCCTAGGTACCAAATGAAGATAGTGCTTTGATCGAGCAACATAGTGATCTTCTGGATAATCATATCGTCCCCAATGATGAAAACGATTAAGTGATTTTCCAAGTAATGTATCGTCTTAATCAACAATAAAATAAATGACCCCTCTGATTATAGTAACATCATATGTGACATTATGATGCAGATGATGTTTTTTTAATGGAAATCATAAACTCCTCCTTGAGAATTTTGCTTGATTCACCTTCGAATCTAGCTGGACGTATTTTATTTATTTATTATTAATTTTTTTAAAATTAAATTTCATGTTGTTGGAAATTGATTGAAATAAACATTTCATATTCCCAAGTCACCGACATAAGCGATATAAAATGATTCCTTCTTCTAGGAAAACTATTGATTTTGGGATGGTTTTTTTTACTTCTCCATATTCATTGATCGGAAGAATTTGCTGATTTCAGAGCAAAGCTACAAACCTGCGTCCACATAAAAATTATTAGTTTTAACAATGAACTGATCTGTGTCGATTTCTTCAGTTGTCTGCTCCTTGTCCAGCTATCTCCGGTTGATTTCTCGATCTCCCGACTCTTGATAGGTAAGACAAAATATTTTATGCTAAAACAAATGAAACGTTAAAGGGGAAATTTAAGAGAAATAAGTTTTCGAGAAATAATATCTGAAAAAGGTCACTGCCAAGTCATGTCATATCAGGCTTAACAAACCTCTTTGAGTCTGATGCTTGGAAATTTATCTGATTATTCGCTGGGGAGCTTTCAGAGTCACTCCGGACTTGTAGATAAACCCGTGCTGAAATTTTTAGGTCATCCTCAAAATTTCCGTCCTAGTTACTATCTTGCTTATCTTTTCACCGTAACTAAGTAGATCGCGAAATTTTTGAGATCTTCTCAAAAATTCTTTCCTAGTTGTAAATCTCAAAATATGTTCAGTCTTGACTTGCTGAGGAAGAATTCTCTTCTCGAGAATTTTTGAGTCCCTCTCAAAAATTCTGTCCCAGTTTCTACTATAAAGAGGAATAGAAATCTTACGGGAGATATGACTGAACCCTTGTGGCTTCTACGTATCCCGTTGAGGCAGGAATCAGGTCAAACGTAGTTCCCCCTCAAGTATAAAAACAATAAAAATTTAAAAAGAAACCGACCAAGGCCGACATAGGCTGCCTACGTATCTCATTCTTGAGAATTCAGGTCAAACGTAGTTCAAATACAAAGAAATAGTTAAAGGCAATAAATGGGGTGACCGAGGCTAACATAGACCGCCTACGTATCTGATTCTTGAGAGTTCAGGTCAGACGTAGTTCATCTACAAGGAATAAAAATTATGCAAAACCAATACAAGAAAACAAAAGGATTACAAGTGAATGACAGAAATGTAAATCGAAACTTCACACGTAGTATCTCTTGACAGCATCCGAGTTGATTGGTTTCGGCCATGCGGTGCCATCCATCTCTGACAGGATCAAAGCACCTCCGGATAGTACCTTGCGAACCATGTAGGGTCATTACCAATTTGGTGCGAATTTTCCTTTGTATTCATGTTGATGAGGAAAAATGCGCTTAAGGACCAACTGACCAACTTCAAAAACTGGCTTTTACTTTCTTATGAAAAGCACAAATCATTCTCTGTCGATACAACTGACCATGACAAACAACAATCATTCCCTTCTCGTTAATCAAAGTTAACTGATCGATTCTCTTCCTAACCCATTCAGCGTTACTGAACTCATCTTTTTGGATGATTCTCAATGACGGTATCTCAACTTTAGCAGGTATGACTGCCTCTGTTCCATATACTAGTAAGTATGGAGTAGCTCCAGTTGATGTTCTGACAGTCGTTCGATAACCCAGTAAAGCATATGGCAACTTCTCATGCCAACCTCGGTGATTGTCAATCATCTTCCTCAGAATCTTCTTGATATTCTTATTGGCGGCCTCTACAACTCCGTTCATTTGGGGACGATAAGCAGTTGAATTCCAATGAGTGACCTTAAATTGTTCACAAATATCTCTCATCAGGTGACTATTGAGATTTGCACCATTATCAGTAATGATGGATTCTGACATTCCAAATCTGCATATCAGATTGTTGCGAACAAAATCGACCACCACTTTCTTGGTTACCAACTTGTAAGAAGCTGCTTCCACCCACTTGGTGAAATAATCAATGGCAACCAAAATGAATCTTTGCCCATTAGAAGCGGCTGGCTCTATCGGATCGATGACATCCATACCCCAAGCTACAAATGGCCAAGGTGAACTTATAGCATTAAGTTTGTGAGGCGGAACTCGGATCAAATCACCGTGCACTTGACATTTATGACATTTTTGCACAAACTTGCAGCAGTCATTCTCCATAGTCATCAAGAAATACCCGGCTCGAAGGATCTTTCTTGCCAAAGTGAATCCATTCATCTGCATGCCACAAACTCCGACATGTATCTGTTCAATAAGCTTTGCAACTTCAACAACATCAACGCATCTTAGAAGACCCAAATCTGGAGTCCTCCTATAAAGGACTTCTCCACTTAGAAAGAAATTGAGAGCCATACGGCGTATCGACTTCTTTTGATTGGACGTAGCATCTTCGGGATAAGTTCCAAACTTCAAATACTTCTTTATATCAAAATACCAAGGCAAACCATCTGGTTTTGCTTCAACATGGGAACAATGGACTGGGTGTTCTTTCAACTCTATATCCAAAGGGTCAATATAATCTGTATCCGGATGTTTAATCATTGAAACAATGGTGGCAAGAGTGTCAGCCAATTCATTCTGTATTCTGGGAGTATGTCTGAACTCGATCTTACAAAATCTTTTGAACAACTTCTGCAGATACTGCACATAAGGTATAATCTTCGGGTTCTTCACTGCCCATTCTCCTTGAACCTGATGAATTAAAAGGTCTTACTATCGAATGACCAACAACTCGTAGACATTCATGTCTATGGCCATCTTCAACCCAAGAATACAAGCTTCGTATTCAGCCATGTTGTTTGTGCAATTAAATCAGAGCTTAGCTGCCAGGGGTAGTGCTGACCAGATTCTGACACTAAGGCTGCTCCAATACCTTTACCGTGATGATTTGCTGCTCCATCAAAGAATAATCTCCAACCTGGATATGCTTCAGAAATATCCTCACCCACAAATGACACTTCTTCATCGTGAAAATAAGTCTTAAGTGGTTCATACTCTTCATCAACAGGATTTTCGGCAAGATGATCAGCCAAAGCCTGTGCCTTATCGCGTTCTAAGTCACATACACAATGTCAAATTCACTCAACAACATTTGCCACTTAGCTAACTTTCTGGTCGGCATCGCCTTCTTGAAGATATACTTCAGTGAATCCATTCTGGGAATGAGGTATGTAGTATAAGAAGACAAATAATGTCTCAGCTTCTGGGCAAGCCACGTAAAAGCACAACATGTTCTCTCCAACAAAGTGTAACGAGACTCGCATGGAGTAAACTTCTTGCTTATATAATAGATAGACCTTTCCTTCTTTCCTGTCTCGCCGTGTTGACCAAGTACGCATCCGAATGCACTATTTGAGATAGACAAGTACAACAACAAAGGACCCCCTTCCCGCAGAGGAACCAATACCGCTGGATTGGATAAATAATTCTTAATAGCGTCAAAAGCAGTCTGACACTCTTCAGTCCACTTTGTTGGGGCGTCTTTCATCAACAGCTTGAAAATAGGCTCACATACCACGATTGATTGAGCTATGAATCGACTGATGTAGTTTAACCTGTCTAAGAAACTCATCACCTCTTTTCTCTTCTTCAGTGGAGGTAACTCTTGAATTGCTTTAATCTTAGAAGGGTCGAGCTCAATACCCGTTTCTGCTGACTATAAATCCAAACAACATCCCGGCTGGAACTCCAAAAGCGCATTTGGCGGGATTTAACTTCAAATTGTATTGATGTAAACGATCAAAGAATTTCCTTAGATGTGTCAAGTGATTTTAACTCTCGCGGGATTTGATTATGACGTCATCCACATACACTTCAATCTCATTATGAATCATGTCATGAAATATGGTAGTCATATCTCTCATGTAGGTGGCACCAACATTCTTGAGGCCAAACGGCATCACTCTGTAATGATATACACTCCAAGGTGTAATGAAAGCCGCCTTTTTTGCATCTTCCTCATCAATCAGAATTTGGTGATAGCCTGCGTAACAATCCACAATTGACTTCATTTCATGCTTATCAAAATTGTCAATAAAAATATGAATATTCGGCAAAGGAAAATTATCCTTCGGGCTAGCTTTGTTGAGATCTCTGTAGTCGATACAAATCCTGATTTTACCTTCTTTTTTGGCGACCGGAACAACATTGGCCAGCCAAGTTGGATATTGTGTCAGTTCCACCAATCGGGACTCTATCTGCTTGGTGATCTCTTCTTTAATCTTTAAACTCAATTTAGGCTTGAATTTCCAAGTTTTTTGCTTCATCGGATCGAACCCCGGGTTAATCGGTAGCTTATGAGATGTGACATCGGTACTCCACCCTTGCATGTCACCGACTTCACAAACGAACACATCAATATATTCAGCAAGCAAATGAATTAGGCCCTCTTTCTGAGCTTCATTTAGGTGGATGTTTATCTTAACTTCTTTAACACATTCTGGATCCCCCAAATTTACCGTTTCCATTTCCTCTAAATTTGGTTTATGCTGATTTTCAAACTTCCAAAATTCCTCGGCGACATGCTCTGGTTCCTCATTTTCTTCTTCGTAATCATAAACCTCGTCATTACCAGCCTCATTTTGTTCATTCAGCTCGTGACATGACATGACATTGGCAGGTCTAAAAATTACAGTACTGAAACCATAAACAGACAAAGTTAGGAAAGTAAAGTATAACAAACGACTAAATAAATTAATTTAAAAACAAAGAGGCTTTCATTAAAATTTAAAATAATGCAAACTTTGGCCATGGAACAGGGACATATTGCCTTCTTCGAACATCACAATGAAAATTCAAAAATTTGAACAGTTAAGAAAATTTGAAATGGTGGGTCTCGGGCCTCTTCCGGACTACCACCGATTTTAATGTGCACGAAACGATGCCTTTATACCGAGGAGTTTGGGGGATCAGGATGGGAATAGAGGTCCAGTTTTGCAGCATCCCTCCCGGCTCAGCGTCTCGGATACCAGCTAGCTCGACCTCTTCCTCAACAACAACATCGATCTCCTCGAAGAGGTCGCAGATTCCTTCCCTAAGGTCTTCATGCTCGGCATACTCCCGGATTGGAAAGGATTGATACAGATGTGGGATCGACTTAACCAAGGCTTGATCATTTTTCTTCTTCATCTTCATGTCATCATCTATTGAAATATACCCCAAACAATATCTAGATTCCTAAACGAGGACCGGAACAGGCTCAATAATTCCTTGGGAATCTCTTCACAATCCAAAACCCGGTTCAAAACCATTCTACAGCATCACAGTGGCTATCATCTTGTACACAACAGGCATGGGAGTCTATGGGGCCAAGTCTTCACCGGTGGCATTCGCCAGCTCCACCGTGTAGAAGTCTGTACCTCGCGATATCTCATCAATGATCGACACCTGTCTGCCAGAGTGACTCCCTTCACCATGAATAACCAACTCTTCGTTCTTCCACACAAGCTTCATGATCTGATGCAGAGTAGAAGGGACAGCTCCAGCCAAATGGATGAAAGGCTTTCCCAGAAGAAGGTTATAGCTCATATCAATATCCAATACTTGAAATTGTGCGCTAAATTCCGCAGGGCCCATCTGAATGATCAAATTCACCGCTCCCAACATATCTCTCTGAATCCCATAAAAGGATCTCATGTTGACTCAGTTTTGCTCCATTCTTCTAAGGTCAAACCTTAACTACCTTAACTTCAACAATAGGTAGATATTCAGACCTGATCCATCATCTACTAAGACGCGATTGAAAACCTTTTTGTGGCATACAACACTTATGTGCAATGCCTTGTTGTGTGACCTCCCATCAAAAGGCAGCTCATCATCACAAAAGTTGATTCGGTGCACTCGAATAACCTGGTGAATCATGGCGGCCCGTTATCACTGCTTGTGAGCGGGTACGTACGTATCATCGAGAGCCATCATTAAGGCCTGCCTATGGGATTGAGATCTCATCAGTAGGGCCCATACGGAGATCTGAGCTGGAGCCTTCTCCTAATGCTTGACGATAGAGTAATCATTTGGCTGCATTCTTCTCCAGAATTCCTTCGCTTCTCGGCCTTTTAGCCCGATCCTTCTTCTGACCTCCGAGAGAAAGCTCGTCAGGAGTGTAACATCTTCCAGACCTGGTCATGCCTTAAGCAGCAACAGTTTCAAGAATGAACTTAGTCTTGACGAGAGTTTTTGATGGCACCAAAGCAACACCCTTTGCAGGTGTCAAAATAACAAACTATCTCTTCTCTTTGACGCTTAAAGAAGCAATACCTTTTCCAGATCATCGTGAACGATGGGAGTAATCATTTTCATTCCACACCAATCGTCGTCTGTGTCGATCATATTGACATTGCCGCCCCCATGATTCAACAACGGGTTGGTGTTGACATTCAGTGCCGCTGGCTGGAGAGAGACTATCTCTTGATCAACCAAATCCTGGATTTTGTGCTTGAGGTTGATACAATCTTCAGTATCATGCCCAACACTTTTGGAATGATAAGCACATCTCTTATCGCGTCTGTAGAATTTTGAATTGACATCCACAGGTTTGGGCCCCATAGGGTGGATGTATCCAGTCGTTCGTACATCTTTGTTCGGCTTTCAGCGAGCGTAGTAAAGTTCCTGATAGGCTTCTTCTCGGATCTGGGTCGTGGAGGGTCATAACCTCCTTGTTGAGGAGGAGGCACCTGTTGATAACTTCTGGTATTTGGACGGGGAGCTTGGCTTCTGGGATATGGATTTGTTTGGTAGTTTTGCGATGGAGATTGGTAATTTGGAGGGGGATGTTGGTATAGTAAAGCTTGGACTTGATAAACAGGAGGGGGTGCTCGGTAGCTTGACTGCATATTGGCATAGTTGGGAGCAACACCCTGGTAGGGAGATGGAATTTGGTAAGGTGGAGGGTGATTTTGGTAAATGGGATATGGACTATGGTAATTTGGGGGTGGACTTTGGTATAGTGGAGCTTCGACGTTTGGATAAATGGAGGTAGCATTCTGATTATAAGGATGACTAGATTGTGTGTATCAAGATTGGTAGGACTTTGGGGAAGTCCGGGAACGACCTTGGGAATATGTTGAGCTTCTGGAGGTTTTTCTTCCCCCGTATGAAACAGCTGCAATTTCTGATCTTTTCTTTTTCAACAACCTTAAAGACCCGGGCGATATGGCTACACGGGCTATTTTTCCTGATTTTAAACCATCCTCGATTGTTTCACCAATCCTAACTATTTCGGTGAACTTTGCTCTAACGAGCAACATAATTCTATCATAATATTCCGGTTCTTGCACGCGCACGAATACTTCAACGATTTCTTTCTCAGACATGGGTGGTCTCACCCTTGCCGCTTCTTTTTTCCACCTATAGGCACTCCCTATAGCTCTCGGTTGATTTTTGCTTCATCTTCTCCAGAGAGTATTGATCGGGAACAATGTCTATGTTGTAAGCAAATCGATCGATAAAATCTTTGGTCAATGCATTCCAGTTGAGCCATTGCCTGGTTTCATGCGATGTGAACCATTCAAGAGCTTCTCCGCACAGGCTTCGACTGAAGAGCCGCATCAATAAAGCTTTATCCCTTCCAACTCCCACGAGTTGGTCATAGTAGTCTCTCAGATGAGCCATAGGGTTGCCCACTCCTCCATAGGTGTCAAACTTTTGGATTTTGAACCCTTCCGGAAGGTTCAAATTTGGATGAATACATAAGTCTTCATAACTAAGCCCGACAATATCAAGGACGCATTGAAACTCTTTCATGGCTTTTTTGATCTCTTCCTTTATATCAACCTTTACCTTTTCCTTTGCCCTAAACTCCTTTTCCTGTTCCTGATAATGGTCCAGCTCAGAACCATGCAGATCGTGCTCGAGAGGGATGGGAATTTGGAAAGTGGCTCTTTTTCGTAAGGGTTGAGCTACAGAGGGACTCTGAGCATTTTGAGCGGTTTGATAATTATGTGGGTACGTCTAAGGATTTATATTCTGATTTAAGTGGTGGTGCGGTGTTTGGGGATTTAAAGTATTTTGATTTGGATTCTGGTTTGGATTTTGCGGTGGAGGAGTAGTTTGATAGTGGGTATATTGAGGATGGAGTGGAATTTTGGGGTGGTTGTTTTTCATAGGAGGTGGAGTTTTGTAGGATGCAAAAGCATATTGGGGATTTTGGGTAGTCAGATCTATAACTGACGGACTTTGAACAGGTGTAGATGGCTGGTTTTGAGTTGGATCCGAATTTGAGGAAGGGACATAGATTGGAGGCCTCCCATCAGCAGCGTTAGCAACAAATCCTGGTGGAGAAAGATCCTGTCTCCTTTGCCTGTCTACCCTCATCTTTGCAATCTGTTGCATCATCTGTAGAATCAACTCATTCTGATCCGCTAAGGTGGGTTGAGCCACCACAACATGAGTAAGGCTCACTTCTTCGTTAATCCCCCATAACAATCTTTCCTTTTTCTGAGCTTTGTCTAGGGAAGGAATCTGCGGGACCTTTTGATCTGGTGAAATAGGGATGATCTGGCAGCTTTTGATCGACACAGATCAGTTTCAAAGTACCTGAGAAGGAAAACAACTCAAAGGCAGTTTTGTCAGTGCAGATTCAGAGTATAAAATGCATAATATCACACAGAGAGCAGATAAACACACAAGTTGCTTGTTTGAGGATATCTTCAACCCACGAGTGAGGACGGAAACACATTCTTTTTTTAACAAGCAGGAGTTTGCTTGTTTTAGTTTTGGATGCTGTCTCAGAAAGGCTAAATCACGTTGAGCTGCGGTCTTCTTGCAGCTGTTCTTTGACGTCTGTTGATCTGGCCTTCGTATCTTCTTGTAACATGGACAGGGGAATGAAAATTTTTAAAGGTAGGGACCGGGCCTGGGAAGGCTGCCTACGTATCTCACAAGGAGAGTTTAGGCCCAACATAGTTCAAATACAAGATAAAAACATTTTCATTCATTCATTTATTACGATTACAAGGAGATTGAATGGCAACAATAGAGCTTTAAAAGATAAAATGATGACACGTTAGTCATTTCCCTTCTTGTCGCAGCACTAGTCTCCTTCTTTCAGACGACCCAGGAATAGAGGCTCATAGACGATTTCCTCGTCGTCGTCTTCCTCAGTCGCTTCAGGGTGAGCATTGTCGGGACCACTATTGGATCCTTGCTCGTAGACGGGGTATTTTTTGCCTATTTTCTAAAGTTTATCAATCATGTTGCTATGAAAGGCTTTGTTCTTCTTCCTTAGTGCAGCCATCCTTTCTCTCATGGAAGAGAATTTTTCCATTTCCACTGTCAGTTCCTCATCAAGTGACATGCTTTTAGCTAACAGAGTGGCGGTCTCCGATTCTATCCTCGCCTCTCTCGCTTCTCTTTCTTGCACTTTCAGCCGAAGCTTGTCCAACTTCTCTCGCAAGTCCTCTGTCTCTGTCTCAACATTTTTCTTTCTCTTCATCTGTGATGCCATATCCTCATCCAGCGTCACTGTTGCAGCTTTGTAGATTGCGGTGACCATATCGACTCTGAGCCCTTCCTCCTTGACTTCTTGAATTTCCTGAATGATCTCTTCTATCTTCCTTTGTAGTTCTTCTGCAGTAAGTTCCATCTGGATGCTCTTACCTTTATTCATAGCAATGATTTTGGCCTTTCCTGAGACGGTAGAATGAATGTTTTAGGATTTTTTGTATAGAAGGTGTCATTTGAGTGACAAACTTAAGACTTAAAAATTTTGGTCGGACATTTTGTAATAGTGGCTTCTGTATAATATTTGGAAATTGCTGGATAGGAGTGGGTTTACGATACCCTCATTCCTAACACATAAGCAGTTAAACATACATATATCGCGACCTAAAACATACAGGGGGACCCTTTTGTGCCAAGGGTAGGCCTAGCGCATTTGAATGATGTACGTGTGAATCTGAACCAAATAAACAATTCCCCCCAAAATAAATATCACTAGTGAATAATAATGTTCACAAAACGAAAAATAGAGGGTAAAATATTAAAGAGAAACTCACGCTGGGGCCATTTGAAAGTGCAATAAAGGCAGGCCCACGCAGGGGCTAAAAACAACGTAAATACATATAAAAACCAACGCAGGGGCGAAGTCCATTATTGTGCTCCAGATGATCCTGCCCCGTCGGCGTCCCCCTGAGTCTTGTATTGCTGAAACATATATCTTAACATCAGCAAGAATACTTCACCAAGCGTCCTTTGTCTTCCAAGCTTTCGTATCGCATTCTCTCGATTTTCTCTTTGATCCAGGTATAGAAATCATCATAACCACGCCTCAGTCTTTCCACCTCTTGCATCACCCTCTCAAGAGTATCTTGGTTCTCGACAAACTTAGCGTACACCTCTTGCGCCTCTTTATTAACCTCTTGTAGCTCGGCCACTGCTTTGGCTTCTTTGTCCATTACACTGCGAAAGCTACGCGGGGTTTGAGAGGAGACGTCTTGTATGTCCTTCTTCAGCCATTCTTTGTAACCTTTATCATATCCAGCAATGAATCGGTCAAGGGCGATGGTGTCTTTATCCATACGCTTGGCACTTTTCCATTCTCTGAACATTTTAGACACATCGTGCACTCTATCATCTCCAATATCGTATACATAAGCGCCATAGTATGCTTCTTTAGGTATAGTTTGTCTCCTCCCGAACTATAATAAGACTCGAAAGGGTGCATCAGGGCGAATTCCCCGAATACCTGGGAGAGGAAGCACAATCTGTCTGCGGCTTTCCACGATGACTTCTTTGGAGATAAAATGGTCAAGCATCCATTGGAGATCCTCTTCTCTCAATTCGTAGAAAATTTGAGCCCATCTCCCCCTTGTTCTCTGATTGTTCATATTTGCCCAGTACAACAGGTCATTCAAATCCTTAAGGGTATTCTTGTTGTCAAGAGTATGCAGCTCCCGAGTCCCAGCACCCTTTGTTAAATGGCTGAGGATCCACCACTGAAGGAGTAGGTCGCATCCTTGGAAGTATCGATGTCCCTCTTTACACTTTTCTAAGGCTCGATACATGTCGGACATGATGACCGGCGCTATAGGGTAGTATTTTTCTGTCCCTTGGTTCTCATACCCTTTGAACAAGGTATGCGCGAGTGTTATAACTCGGGTATTGATACTCAGATTTGGACCATGTGGGAATACCATTGTTCCCAATAACGCTACAGCAAATGCTAATGGACGAATTTCATTCCGTTCTCTGTAGGAGATCATGAACTCTCAGTTGTAAGTGGTGTAGAAGCTTGCATGTCCAAATCGGATATAATGATCTCTGAATGCTACGTGGGATTCTTGGCACCAGTAGGCAAAATCTTTTCCCAACCCGAACCAGTCTGCAATATCCTCTACGGAAGGCTTATTGGGGATGAAGATGTCTTCTTGTTTTCTCGCTCTCCTTTCTATCCTAGTGCCTACTGTGTCTATATAGTCTCTTATCTCCTCCAAAGTCGAGGCAATTTCGGCGGTTCCAAATCGAAACACCATTCTTTGGCTGTCCCAATATCCTGTAAGGACCTCAACCAGTTCCGGCCAACCATTCATGTTAATTAATTCCGTTAATGCGCCCACATATTTGTTGAGGGTTCTTCTGTGAACCCCGTCCAGATTATCATACCACATCGATAGTTGCGGCGGCGCTGATACTACCATGTCAAACTTCGGGAAACGATCCATATGTACAAAACATAAGCTGATTAGTTTCTCCCACCCCGAGTTGGTTTTCACACGTACATCATTCAAGTGTGACATAGAATGATATGTCGTGAGGTCGAAGACCTTAGACACGGTTTTGGCGGTTTTCTACTAAATGGACTTAATACACCTTGGGTAATAAGCCGTCTTAGGCTAATGCTTAATTTGGTTTTGGTTTTGCTCTAACTTAGGCTTACTAGAATAGTTTTCAAATTGACGGTTACCCGAGTCGGACAAACATCGGGGTGAAGCTACCAAACAACGTCGGATGACCGCATTCCAACTATTTGTTTGATACTTCCAAACGAATTTTGTGTATTTTCTGAAGAAAGTCGTGGAAAGCCACGTAACTTTCGTTTCCTAATGCAAACTACTTGTCATTAGGCGGAAATATGCCATGAAAAATGCAACAAATATAATAATAAAGTAAACAAATAAGCACTTATAACCAAATACTGTTAGTCTTAAGGTTAGAATTCTTTTAAGTCCCTAGCGGAGTCGCCATTTCTGTTTTATCGAAAAATATTATATTATAAGTTTTTGACTTTTTTTAGAGTCGCCACTTAATTTTGAGAAAAATTAAGAAAATCTTTATTTTCAAAAAACTTAAACAGATAAAATCATTTGAAAATAATTTAAAGGGATCGGGGATTCATATTAACGTCTTAGGAAGGTTTTGAAAGCACCTAAGACGTTCCACTTAATAACGGCTGTCCGACAACTAAAATTATTGGCTAAGACTTACAATTGCGATAAAATACTCTATAGAGTTGTTTGGAAAATGAAAAGCCAAAAATCATTTCGGATTGTTTTTGAAAGAGAAAATTACTTATCTAAGTCAATTTGAACTTGTATAGTTTTTACACCTTTTACTTGATTGAATCGTTAAAACCAAAGTGGCATTTTGCGGGGAGTTGGACTTTTCAAACTTTTAAACTAACGACAAGTAAAATATACAAGCAAGTAAAGAGAGGAAGGAAAGAGATTTGGGTCCAAATCCGGGTTCTATTCGCCTCGATCGGTATTTGGACCCACTTGTTTTGGGTTTTGACCCATTTGACTCTTTGGGTTTTCGACCCATTTTCTTCCGTACCTGTCCTAGAATAAACATACAATAATAATAACAATAAGATAAAGACGACGAGAGCTTAGACCCAAAATAAATACAATACGACAATTAAAATAAATTTGGGCGATTCGCCCCAATCTCTTCAACTCCTCCGACTTGCTTCGGATTCTTCACTTTTGGAGAACTGTTCGCCAGTTTTAAAGGGCTGACTCGATGAAATCATGTTTGAGCCTTCGCGGCTCAACCGGATGGGAAGAGAAGATGCTAGAGTTCAATGAACTCAATCAAGATTCACATGAAACGAGAGAAAGAAATATGAGGAAAATAACAAAAAAAACTCAAAAATAAGGCAAAATCATTCAATAAATTGACCCAGTAATGATGGCAACAACATGAAAGTAGCCCTAATATATATATTTCCTTTGCACATATATATATATGTATAAAATAACTATGAATCACTATCATTGATAGAGAGGGAAGCGCAAAATCTAACACCATGGGGACACATTTAAGAATAAAATATGTACATAAAGCTTTACTGTGTACAAGCATGAGTCTATTTTTAACAACATACCAAGACAAATAAAATACATGCTTAAAACAATATCTTACTAGCGTAAAAAATGAAGTATCAGACCACGAATTCTCATTCATGCATATACAGAAGCCATACAAAAATATGACGATACATTAAAACAAACAAATGAGTACACAAGCAAAGATGGACTACTACACTCTACAAGCTCAATCAGGAAAAACGCAGGGACTATTAGCTTTGGCTTTTAAAAAACCAGTTAAGAGAGTATCATGGTGGATTACACGAAGCTAGATTCGGCAAGGGATATAACAAACGAGAATACGAATAAACCGGCAAAGAAACAATCAACGCTAGCTAATGAATCCACAAAGCGAGACTCGATCAAATCGTAGCATCGATATGGACATATATATCACAAAAAGCTAGTGAGGCAACATGAACAAAAGGGATTAGCATGGATAAACCTCATTATTACAATAACCATGACATCCATTTTTTTTAAAAAAAATATTGTATAGTGTAAATATAGAAATTTAGCAAGAAAAGAAAAATAAAATCTACGGGCATGTTAAGCACATATCGTACGAAGGGGGCATGCTTTAAAGGAAAGATGAGAATGCATTAATACTCACTATAAAAACGTAGTCTTCTAAAGTGAGATTCAATCTACAACAGCCATTATTAAAGAAGAAAGGAACAAGAATCATGCTTCAAAACACACGCGAGAACAACACTTTGCTTCAAAAACAAATTTTTGAACTCAAACTATATGACGTCTTAACACATTTACCACTTACAAACTATCTTGAACAGACGGAGCGAGGAAGAGGATTAACATGACCGAATCCTTAGCCACCTATCTAAAGTGTCTAATATAAAATTCTAAGAAAACTCGAGATATCGATGTCTCGCTTCATAGTAAAATACAGAAATAAAAGAAACATATCCAAAACCAATGAGAACAACAATGAAATGAATAGTAGAATAAAATTTCTTTAAGTTGATGGCATATCTAATAATTAATCATGAAGACTAACAAGGAGTAAATAATCATCACGAGTAATAAACCGCTTCGAAAATAACAGTGACATAAACATACAATGGCCAGGGGAAAGAAAATTAGTACAAAAGGAAAATATATATAAAAAAGTTATCCTATTCTCTAAAATAGACAAAAGACAACAACATTTAAATCACTTAACTAGCTCACTCACCAACCATAGTTGACATTAAACGAAAGACGACCATAAAATAACTTTCCAGTAGAGAAACAATCAACAAGAAAAAAATGAAGAAAAATGAATTAGGACGAGGTTTACCTTTCACGGGGCTGCGAAACTGGTGACGGGGTGAATAGAAGAACGACCACCTCACACCAGAGACACTCGATTGAGAGAATTCTTTTGAATGGGCGAATAAACCAACCGAAATCACAGTGATATTTGTTTCGGATGTATTCATTAGATAATTTTTACTTTCTTTGCTAGAGTTCGATGACTATTCTTGACTGGAAAAGAAAAGGGAAAAAAATACAAAATAGGGCTGAAAAAAATTCAATCTCACAGTCCTTGGTGAAACAAATCCAAAAAATATTCCCCCCAAGCTCCTCCTCCAAAAAAAAAGGAACAAATGACTACTTATAGCCAAAAATTAGGGCAAAACAGTGGAGGGAAACGGATGAGGATTCGGGTTCAAAGCCCATCCCGCAAATTAAAATTTGAAAAGTTTTCCCTACTAGGCTAAACACCTTTCTGTGAAAATTGAAACCATCCCGAAATGGGAAAGGTGATGGACGATCCGGATCGATCGATCATCCTTGGCAAGCAACGCGGTAGAATCTTGAGCCAAAAGGATGATTCGCGCATCTGGAATCACGGAAAAGCCTACACAGGTAGTTACGATGGCAGCAAGGAAGGCGACGAGAATCGAGTACTGCTGCACTTGGCACACACTTTCTCGCGTCGTGACATTGCCGTGTGGTTTCCGTTTCACTGTGAACGCTAGCGTCGCTCGAAATTGTCGTTTGGTGCTGCCACTAATGTCGTTTCCCTTACTGTTTGGATTGTTGACGCTTAGTTTCTGTTAACTTCTTCTCTTGAGGCTTGCGGGTTTCAATGTGAACAAAACTTGGGCCGAGCTGGATAAAAAAAGGGTTGGATTTTGGGATTTTGTAAAGGGAAAAGAGTGGGCTGGGGCGAATGATGTTAACATTGGGCTGGAAAAATGGCCCAACTTTGTGTTTAAAAAAAATGAATCAATCAATTAATAAACTTTTTTTTTAAATTTAACCAAATAAAATAATTGTTTTAATAACAAACTAAATAATTTAAAATCTAAACTATTATATAAAAGAATTAAAAAAAATATTTAAACGAGTAGAATCACTTTGAGGTGAATTTCGAATAATCCCGAAATAAACTAGCTATATACATAGCTACACAAATCATTTATTATCTAAATTATAAATAATAAAATTAACTTGGAATAATTCAAGAACCGTTTCATAAATAAATGTCAAAACTTTATAAAATCTAACTATTTCAAATCGTTAGAATTAAGAAGCTTATTAATTAACTTATTTCGGGGAGGGTCAAAATTGGGTGTCAACACCACCTTTGCTTACTTTTGTTGGATCAAGTAAGTTACATTCTTTTCTTTATTTTTCTTTATGTTATAATCTTTGTAGGGAATGTGATACAAGTGACCAGCTGATTAGTGGTAGAAGAGGATGACCCATGTTAGGCGTATTAACCCCTGGGATGCGGTCCTCATAATTACACAACTTGGGATCGGCCCATGCTAGGCTTTCGCCCCTGAGCTGCCACCCTTCTATACCAATAGGGATGGTCCCATGCTAGGCTTTCGCCCTTGATCTGCCACCCTTACGTACCAGTTGGGATCGACCCATGCTAGGCTTTTGCCCCTGGGCTGCCACCCGTAATTATATAGATTTCTTCACTTAGATTCTTTAATCTTTGAGTTTGTTGTTTATTAGTTCACAAATCTTTTGATATGTTATTTTGGTCATCATAATAATTTTGGAGATATGGATTTACGAACCAGTAATAGAAAACATTAAAATCATACTTCAAGGAAATAACAACGGCATAAGGAGCTATGTAACCTAAACACATTACTTTAAGAGATTAATGACACAATTGACTTCAAACAACAAAGAGGAGGATTCACAGACTTGCTTTTGCAATTACAATTTCCATACCAGCACATGGGGGATAATTACACAAGTATAAAATAGTGAATTGATAATGAAGTAGTTCTATGCACTACGGAAAGGGAAAAATATTGTTAGCTATTTGGAGATAGTACGCTACCACTATGTTTCCTTTTCTAGGAATAGAACTAATGAGATTTACTTCATTGATATTAATTGAAGGTGTCAGATTTAATGCCAAACGGGATATAGAATCGAATGGCCTTACATACCTTATCCTCGGACTGATATACTGTCACGATTCAGCCTCCACATTTTGGTTTTAATCTACAATTTAAGTTATGGTAATCCAAAATTAGCAGCTATCACACCCTGAGCCTTGTAAAACAGTAGCTAACTTTGACTGATAATGAGCCCATACAACCCTTAACATAATGTGTATCACCACACCCTCATTCTCTGTCCATCACATACATTATACTTCCTTTTCCCAAGATCAACCAAGCTGCGCCAACAGTAATATACATAGAACAGCCCCAAATATTCTTTATAATAAAACCAAGTATTGAACTCACCACCCCCTTGAGTTCTTCATGAAAGCACACCACTAATTCCTCACTCTAACTCATACATAAGAAAGACAAAAATGGAGCAGTCACCTTACCTCAGTTTTCTTCAACTTCTCCTTGTAACTTGAATTTTTTCAGCTTCCCTTCACAATTGAACCAAAGAAGAAAGAAAGGTATTTTAATAACTAAGGAAGTGAGCAGTAGCTGCTGGAAATATTCTGCCTTTGTAGTTATATTAGAGCATGAATAACATATTTTCCTAATCATCCATTGGAGAATTAAGCTAAACCCATGAGTTTTCACTTACCTTGGTTTGCAGATATAAGGGTTGCTTCAAGAACCATAAAAAACTTTAAGGCTGCTGGTTTAATCCTTGAGAGAAAAGAGAGAGAGAGAGCTGGAGTTAAATTTTATTTTTATGTGTTAAAATGGGTGAAGAATATCTGATCATATTGGATATGTATAGAGATTCATTGATCACAAAAATATCCTCTAGAACCTCCTTTTTTGCGGGTCCATCTTCAGCCACTAATTGGTCAAGTAGGTGATGCATCTGCTTGTGCACATCAAGCATCTCAAAAGGTCAAACTAGGTGATGCACCTAGTTGCTTTCACTTGGGCTTTATCGATATTGGGCCTTGGCATATTTGGCTGCTGGGATTTCTTTCAAATTTTATTTCCATTTAATGGGTTTGGGCTTCGAGTGAAAGCCCATTAATATAAGCCTAAATCTGGTCCATCAAACTTGGCCCTTTAACTTTATTATAGCTTAACTTAGAGCTCAATTACCACCTTACTATATCTACTTAAATACTTTCGGTCAGAGTGAATTTGCAATACATATGCTGAAACGTGCAAGGCGTTACATCACCTTCCGAGCTAGTTTAAACCAACACTAACGATATAAGAAACACGATCCTTCACCTACATGATAAGTCTATGTCAAGTATCTCATGAATAGAACTAGCATATACATAATACAGGCCATCACATCCTTCCCCCCTTAAAACATTCATCCTCGAATGTAATCAATATTGTCCAGCCCAAATAAGTTCAAGCCTAAGTTAGTACTACTATTAATCATATTGAACATATAAACTTATACTTACTTGTCAACGCCTCCACTAACATTTTGATCTTTCTCACCAGTCTGGAAGAGGTGAGGATACTTCAATTTCATTGCTTCTTCCGCTTCCCATGTAACTTCTTCTACTTGTTGGTTTCTCCAAAGTACTTTAACAGAAGCTACTTCTTTATTTCTTAACTTCCTAACTTGTTGATCAAGAATAGCAATGGGTACTTCTTCATAAGTGAGATCTCCCGTAACCTGTACATCTTCAGTAGGAGTAATACGAGATGGGTCACATACACATTTTCGTTGCATTGAGACATGAAACACCGGATGAACTGATGAAAGCTCTTGTGGCAGCTCTAACTCATAGGCTACCTGGCCGAATTTTTGGATAATCTTATATATCCCTAAATAGCGTGGACTTAGCTTTCCCTCTTTACCAAACCTCATTACCCTTTTCATCGGAAACACCTTCAAGAACACCCAATCCCCTATTGAAAATTCTAGTCCTCTCCTTCTAATATCTGCATATGATTTATGTCGACTTTGAGATGTTTCTAGTCGCTGTTGTATCACTTTGACTTTTGCCATAGCTTGATGAACAAGATTTTGCCCAAATAAGGCAGTTTCACCTGTTTTGAACCAGCCAATTGGTGATCTACACTTTTGAACATATAAAACTTCATAAGTCCCATTTAATGCTCGAATGGTAGCTATTGTTATAAGCAAATTCAATAAGTGGTAGGTGATCATCCCAGCTACCCTTGAAATCTAATATACAAGCTCGCAGCATATCCTCAAGTGTTTGAATTGTACTTTCTGCCTGGCTATCCATTTGAGGATGAAAGGTTGTACTTAAATTCACTTGTTTTCCCAAACTCTTTTGAAACGACTTCAAAAATTTTGCAGTGAATTGAGATCCTCTATCAGATATTATAGAGATTGGCACTCCATGTAGTCGAACTCTTTCTTTAATGTACAACCTCACATACTCTTCAGCTGTATACGTAGTCTTCACTGTCAAGAAGTACGCTGCTTTGGTAAGTCTGTCAACTATTTCCCATATGGAGTCAAACTTCCGGAATGAGTGAGGCAAACCGTGACAAAATCCATGTTTATCATGTCCCATTTCCAAAAAGGATGTTCTATACGTTGCATCTAACCTTCGGGCTTTTGGTGTTGTACTTTTACCTGTTGACAATTTGGACAATAAGCCACAAATTCTGCAATGCTCTTCTTTATGTCCCCCCACCAATACAGTTCTTTCAAGTGATCATACATTTTAGTTGACCCCGGATGAACAGAGTATCTTAAATTATGTGGTTCCATCATGATCCTCTTTCTTAGTTCATCTATATTGGGTAAACATAATCTGTTTTGACATCCAAGTACTACGTCTTTCCTAAGCTCAAATGCCTCTGTCATACCATGTAGTACATTCTCTTTAAGTTGTAAAAGAATTGGACCAGTGTACTATTTCTCTTTCACTTCCACTACTAATGAGGATTCTGCCGCATTTTGTACAATAACTTCTTCTTGTTGAGATTCAAGAAAAAGAACGCCCAAGTTCACTAGTTGGCACAGATCCTTAGTCAATCCTTGTCTTTCCACACACTTCCCATAAGTGCTTACCATTATTTTATGACTTAAAGCATCAGCTACTACATTAGCTTTACCGGGATGATATAAGATGTCAATGTCATAATCTTTTAGTAGCTCCAGCCACCTTCGCTGCCTCTGATTTAAGTCCTTTTGCTTAAAGATATATTGCAACCTTTTGTGATCAGTGTATATGTCAACATGAACTACATACAAGTAGTGGCGCTACATCTTCAAAGCAAACACAACTGCTGCTAGCTTTTAATCACGAGTTGGATAATTTTTCTCATGTGGCCGTAGCTGCCTTGAGTCATAGGCTATAACTTTACCATGCTGCATCAATACACAACCTAAGCCCATCAACGAAGCATCACAGTACACTACATAGCCTTCTGTACCTTCTGGAAGCACCAGCACAGGTGTAGAAGTTAATTTACTCTTCAACTCTTGGAAGCTTCTATCACACTCATCGCTGCACTGAAACTTGGTTTCTTTGTGTGTTAGATTTGTTAAGGGTGCAGCCATGGAAGAGAATCCTTCAACAAACCTTATGTAATAACTTGCCAATCAAAGAAAACTACGAATCTCCGTAGGCGTTGTAGGTCTTGGCCTGTTTTTCACGGCTTCTATTTTCTGGTTATCAACCCTTATTCCTTCCTCGATTACGATATGACCTAGGAATGCCACAAATTTCAACCAGATCTCACATTTATAGAACTTTGCATAGAATTTACAATCACGGAGGATTTGTAAAACCTAGTGCAAGTGATTAGCATGATCCTCTTCTGATCTTGAATACACCAAAATGTCATCTATGAGCACTATCACGAACACATCTAAAAATGGATTGAACACCCTATTTATCAAATCCATAAAAGTTGATGGTGCCTTTGTTAGCCGAAATGACATGACTAAGAACTCAAAATGACCATACCGTGTTTGGAAAGCTGTCCTGCGTATATGTTTTTCCTTGACCCTCACTTGGTGATAACTTGACCTCCAGTCGATCTTTTGAAAACACCTAGCACCTTGTAATTGATCAAAAAAATCATCAATTCTATGGAGGGGATATTTGTTCTTAATCGTTACCTTATTCAACTTCCGGTAGTCGATACACATTTTTAACGAGCCATCATTTTTGTGCACAAATAAAAATGGTGCTCCCCATGGGGACATACTAGGCCTTATGAATGTTTTTTCTAGTAAGTCTTTTAATTGCTCCTTAACTCTCGTAATTAAGCCGGAGTCATTTTATACGGAGGAATTGAGATAAGTTGAGTATCTGGAAGCACATCAATACCGAACTCTACTTCTCATTCTTGAGCCAAACCTGGAAAATATTCAGGAAACACATCTAGAAATTCATTTACCACCGGAATGGATTGAAGGGTGTGTGGCTCCGCATCTACATTTTTCACTCTAACCAGATGGCATATGTATCCTTTGGAAATCATATTCTTTGCCTTAAGATAAGAAATAAATTTACCTCTTGGCGCCTCAATATTACCTTTCCGTTCGAGGACTACCTCTTTTGGAAACTAGAAATGCACTATCTTAGTTCGGCAATCTACCGTGGCATAACAAGAAGCTAATTAATCCATACCCATTATAACATCAAAATCACCATGTCTAGCTCAACAAGGTCAACCAATGTATCGCGACCACAAAAAGTTACAATGCAATTACGATAAACCCTTCTAGCTATAATAGACTCACCAATCGGTGTAGATACTTCAAATGGCTTCGTTAATATTTCTGGTGTTCTTTTGAACTTTCCAGCAATCAATGGTGTAAAATATGATAGTGTAGACCCTGGATCAATTAATGCATATACTATATGTGAAAAGATGGACAATGTACTCATAACCACATCCGGCGAGACTTCTGAATTTTGTCTTTCCCCTAGTGCATATGTCGGATTCTGACCTCCATAAGAACTAGCTGCTCCCCTAGCTCCTCTATGACGACCTGTAAACATATGTAGTCCCTTACCTAAAGAAGGGGTTGATGAGGTCGACGCAACAATTGATCTAGTTGGTTGTGCAACGCCATCCACTCCCCTATGAGGGCAGTTTCTCATCATATGCCCTGGTGTGCCACACCAAAAACAAACATCCGTCCCAAACCTGCATGCACCTAGACGATTCCTCCCACACTTTTTACAAGGCTGTCGTGGAGGCCTTTATTGGCTCGTACTTCCCTGCTCTTGATGACTCGCTATTTGTGAGCCTTGGCTTTCACTTCCTTGCCCAAACTGATTGCCCCTAAATCCCTTGGAACCGTGGTGGAGAACTAGCTGTAGAGTAGAAAGATGACGGCCTATGTGGTCTGTTAGAGAACCGAGGCCTATACTCACCTTGAGATGGTGTAAACTTCCGATGGATCTGGCCCTCTTAGAATGCCCTGTTTCCGACTCTTGCGTCCTTCTTCTTTGCCTTTGATCCTCCAACTTTTTTGCAAAAGCCTGCATCCTTGCTATATCCATATCTTTATTTAACGAAACAATTGTACATTAGCGAACCAGATATAATCTAATCTATCAACAAATCGATGAACTCTATCCTCCATAGTAGCTACTACATTAGGAGCATACATGGACAAGGAATCAATTTGAGACTATACTCTCTCCCACTCATATTTCCTTGGCGGAGATTTAAGAACTGATCTGCACGGGCCTCTCAGATCTCCAATTGCAGATAATGATCAAGGAATGCCTTTCAAAACTCTTTCCACGTATCTGAAGGTGCTTTTGTTCCCCTAGATTGCTTCCAAGCTTCATACCACAATATAGCCACACCCTTTAATCTCTATGCAGCTAGCTCAAGTGCTTCTTTACCACTTACATGCATAATATCCAAATTTCGTTTAATTTGATCTATAAAGTCTTTCGGATCTTCATTAGGATATGACCCGGTAAATGATGGAGGGTCCAAGTTAAGAAAATCACGTATCCGTGTACCAGATGATCTATATACACCACTAGTACCTGCAACTGGACCTTCTTGCCTTTTGCCATGAACAGCAACTACATGTGTAATTAATTGGACTGCATTCCTCAAATCTTGATCGGTAGCATTGATAGGGGGTTCCTGAGGTTCATCTTCCCTCCTTAGTTTTTCAGGAGATTGAGGCGTAGGGGAAGTATGCGATAGAGACTCATCTTGAGCCCCACATTGAAAAGCTTGACTTGGTGGTGGTTGGCTGGTCCCATCTTGGGCAGCCACATCTACTCGTTTGCCAGTACTTTTACTCCTTCTCGTAATCGGCATCTTTGCTATAATAAAACAATTGAGAAATTAAATATGATTCACCTACAACATTGGTTCTATTGCACGATCAAGGAAATGAAAGAAATGAGACAACTCCTACATTGTCCCATGGCCTCCTTTTTATAGATGTGGTGCACAAAACATCCATAAGCAAGACTCTACACAGACACGGCTTTGTAGACACCTTAGAATGACCTGCTCTGATACCACTTTTTGTCACACCTCAACACCCATTAAGATGGACAGGCACCCGATGCCCTAAAGGCCCGAGAGAACCAACCTGCAACCTATTCTTACTGTGCATATAACTATAACAATTGTGACAAGTTCACCTAGAATGCAGCGATAAAAAACAAAATAAGTAAGGTCCAAAAGTTATAAACAAAACTTGGATTTGAGGCCACAACTCCTTAAGACACAACTGAACCATGTTCATACGTCTACAAAGCCTCTAATTGATAGAAGACTATAGTAGGTCGGGACATACCCTGCCTTACCCTTAACTACAATACAATACCAAAATGAATTTACCAAAGACTCAATAAAGCTCCGAATCAACTTGGAGTCACCTAAAAGTAGCAGAGTTTCATGTGCTCGTACTAAGGAGGTCTACTAGTTGGAATACATGTGCCTGCATCGTGAAATGCAGTGTCCCCCGCGAGGGATGTCAGTACGATAAAATGTACTAAATATGTAAGGTTATAGCATATGTTATTGAGAGATCAAATAAAATCAGGTAGCAACATATAAGTGAATAGATTAGGAGAGAATATCACCTTTGCTTACTCTTGTGGGATCAAGTAAGTTACATTCTTTTCTTTACTTTTCTGTATGTTATAATCTTTATCGGGCATGTGATACAAGTGACCAGCTGATCAGTGGTAGAAGAGGATGACCCATGCTAGGCGTATTATCTGCTGGGATGCGGACCTCATAATTACACAACTTGGGATCAGCCCATGCTAGGCTTTCGCCCCTGAGCTGCCATCCTTCTATACCAATAGGGATCGGCTCATGATAGGCTTTCACCCTGAGCTTTTACCTTTATGTACCAGTTAGGGTCGACCCATGCTAGGCTTTCGCCCCTGGGCTGCCACCCGTAATTATATAGATTTCTTCACTTAGATTCTTTAATCTTAGAGATTGTTGTTTATGAGTTCATAACTCTTTTGAGATGTTATTTTGGTGGTCATAATCATTTTGGAGATATGGAAGTACGGACCAGTAATAGAAGACATGAAAATCATACTTCAAGGGAATAACAATGACATAAAGAGCTATGTAACATCAAGACATTACTTTAATAGATTAATGACACAATTGACTTCAAACAACAAAGAGGAGGATTCACAGACTTGCTTTTGCAATTACCATTTCTATACCAGCACTTGGGGGGTAATTACACAAGTATAAAATAGTGAGCAGATAATGAAGTAGTTCTATGCACTACGAAGAGGGGAAAATATTGTTAGCTATTTGGAGATAGTACGCTGCCACTGTGTTTCCTTTTCTAGGAATAGAACTTCTGAGATTCACGTCATTGATATTAACTGCAGGTGTAAGATTTCATGCTAAAGGGATATAGAATCAAATGGCCTTACATACCTTATCCTCAGACTGATATACTATCACGATTCATCCTCCATTTTTTGGTTTTAATCTACAATTTAAGTCATGGTAAACTAAAATTAGCAGCTATCACACCGTGAGCTTTGTAAAACAGTCGCTAACTTTGAAAGATAATGAGCCCATACAACCCTTAACATAATGTATATCACTACACCCTCATTCTCTGTCCATCACATACATTATACATCATTTTTCCAAGATCAACCAAGCTGCGCCAACAGTAATATACATAGAATAACCCCAAATATTCTTTATCATACAACCAAGTATTGAACTCACCACCCCCTTGAGTTCTTAAGAAAGCACACCACTAATTCCTCACTCTAAGTCATACATAAGGAAGACAAAAATGGAGCAGTCACCTTACCTCAATTTCTTCAACTTCTCCTTATAATTGAATTATTTTCGAACTTCAGCTTCCCTTCACACTTGAACCAAAGAAGAAAGAAAGGTATTTTAATAACTAAGGAAGTGAGCAGTAGCTGCTGGAAATATTCTGCCTTTGTAGTTATATTAGAGAATGAATAACATATATTCCTAATCATCCATGGGAGAATTAAGCTAAACCCATGAGTTTTCGCTTACCTTGGTTTGCAGATATAAGGGTTTCTTCAAGAACCATAGAAAACTTTTAGGCTGCTAGTTTAATCCTTAAGAGAAAAGAGAGAGAGAGAGAGCTTAAGTTATGTTTTATTTTTATGTGTTAAAATGGGTGAAGAATATCTGCTCATATTGGATATGTAAAGAGCTTTATTGATCACAAAAATATCCTCTAGAACCTCCTTTTTTTGAAATCCATTTTCAGCTAATTGGTCATGTAGGTGATGCACCTGCTTGTGCAGATTAAGCAACTCACAAGGTCAAACCAGGTGATGCACCTAGTTGCTTTCACTTAGGCTTTATCCATATTGGGCCTTGGAAGATTTGGATGTTGGGATTTCTTTCAAATTTTGTTTTCATTTAATTGGTTTGGGCTTCAAGTGACAGCCCATTAATATAAGCCTAAATCTGGTCCATCAAACTTGGCCCTTTAACTATATTATAGCTTAAGTAGATGATGCAACTGCTAGCTTAAATTTAAGCAAAGCAAGCAACTCAATTATTTTATTTCAATTTCTGAATGTTAATCCCTTATTCTTCAACGTAACACTTAAGTTTAACTTTAAGATCAATTACCACCTTATTATATCTACTCAAATGCTTTCCGTCATAGTTAACTTGCAATACACATGCTGAAACATGCAAGCCGTTACATCACCTTCCAAGAAAGTTTAAACCAACACTAACAATATAAGAAACACGATCCCTCACCTACACTATAAGTCTATGTCATGTATCACAGTAATAGAACTAGCATATACATAATACAGGTCGTCACACTTGGACTAGCTATAGTCCAAGGCACCACGAGCCACTTCACGA
Organism: Solanum pennellii; assembly: GCF_001406875.1. Lineage (NCBI taxonomy): Eukaryota > Viridiplantae > Streptophyta > Magnoliopsida > Solanales > Solanaceae > Solanum > Solanum pennellii. The sequence continues at coordinate 46,562,586 of NC_028644.1, forward strand.
TTCGTGGTGCACATGACGAGCTAGGAGGGTGGTATTGGAATTATCTTAGGCATTTAAGAGATGGCCAATTTTTGGGTAGGTACTGTACAAGGCACCACGAGTCGTGTGCACTTGAAGAAAAAGGGTGGCTTGGTAGTTAAAAATATTTGGAAGTCTTAGAGGGTGTACTTTTGGTGGAGCTACTACCTCACTCTTCATGAGCCACACCACAAGTCGTGGTGTCCTTCATGAGCCGTGAAGGTGGTCGTTGAGGTTGGACGGGATTTCAAAATTGAACTCTAGTTGGACTTTTATTTTAAAAGTCCAACTAAGTTAGTGGGGTGTTTTGGGTATCACTAACCATAGACTCCATTGAAGAGGAAGGTCAAAGTTTCAAGTAGGGTTCAAGAAGAAGAATTTCCTCCTTTAATCCTTAAGGATTATCAAGTTATGGGAACACTTTACTCTTGGGACTCCTTTCCCCAAGAGCTTCCTTCAAAATTGATTTTAATGTTCTTTCAAATTTCTAGATTTCATTCAATTTCGTGGGTAACATTCAAAGTTGATTTATTTGGTTTAGAATTGAATATTTATGATTGAATATGAATGTTATTGAATGAATTTCAGTGTTTTAAGATGTTTGACCTAATTCTCTAAAGACCCATGAATATTCCTCTTCTCTTAACCATAACTTTTGAACTATGTTGGATGATGATTAAAAATAATGTATGTAACACTCCGAAAGTCCAAGACCTGATCTAGAGCCTCACATGTTGAACTAAGATTGGTAAAACTGTTTTAAGGTCTTAATAATGCATATAAATAATTTCGGAAGTTTTAGAGTCAAAATGTCAAGGAACGTCCATGACGTCCAGTGAATTGTGAAAAAGAGGTATGTGACTTGGCATGTTTCATGGGCTTTTAAGAGTAGGAATTCAATGAAATTTGGTAGGAAGGTGTTAAAAATGTAATAGAATATGTTTGAGGTCGAAACGTTTGGGTATGAATCCCCAAGGGTCACCCTAAGGGTTCTTGCGGAGGACCCTTCCAATGTGACCAAAAACAGTCAATTGACAACGGATACCTGCGAGACCAGTCGACGAGCTATCATATAGTCAACAAGGCGTCGGTGGACTCCGTAGGTGGAGCCTTAGCCATTTTCAAAAAATCTCCAAATATGACTCTTTGACATCATCGACGAATGTGCAACACGGAGGGCATGAGAGGCATCAACTGACCTACGGACCGTAGGTCGGGGTCTCATAGGTCAAGTTCTGATTTCACTGTCCAATTTTTAATGAAGTCATTTAATTAGTTAATTAGTTAGGGTTTTAATTAGGGGTTAAGGGATGCTTAGTTTAGTTAGTTAAGAGTCTATAAAAGGCCTAACACTCATTAAACTAACCTAACTCACTTCAATTACCAAACCCAAAATCTTCCACCTTCTCTTGAATTACTACATATGGAGTTTACATATACTCCTCACATAGGAAGCTTACATAGGCTTCTCTTTTGGATAACATAACTGATACATAAGAATTAGTCTAATACTTCGTCTCATATTGAACCATCTAAACGAGTACAAATGTTGGACATAGCCAATACAAAGTCAACATGCCAATATAGGCTTACATCAATATCCAAATGATAAAGGAATGAACAATGTCTTTATGACAATAAAACTTTAATGATAGAATGTGGAACAAGGTAACATCCCGAACATAAGGACCTACCAGCACTTGGAGAAAAGAATCCAAGTCTTCTTCAATTGGCCTTGTATGAACGCAATGACCGAAACTTACATAATTGCGTATATATAAAGGAAATAGGTTAGTACATCCACTTGTACTACGTATGGAAACATATGCACATATAATGTTTGAAATCATGCTTAAAGGGACATTTGTTCAAAACCATGCCAAAGTTACTTTGAAAAGCCTTATGCACAACAAAAAACACATATAATACAATAATCTTATATCCCTTAACACAATACCATATACAACACAATACCAACATTATCAAATAGATCAAGTCAACATGTGTAGTAGCATATTAGAACCCATAACCAAAGAAACTCCAACATCATGTCATAATATAGTAGCATATTAGAACCCATAACGAAAGAAACTCCAACATCATGTCATAACAACAAATCATGTACAAGAGTTCATAACATTTCAAATATATGCAATACCCTTACTCATAACCCATTACCAAGCTTACAAGTGCAATGACCAAGTGAAGTCCCATAACCCCACTCAGCCAAGTAAACCAAACAAAGGATCACAAGTAATGTCTAACTTCATATAACGTAGCATCATGATTAGTCATCATGATATATACCAATATTGGCCAACAACATGTTCGTAAGAGAAACCAACATCATATAGTATAATCAACATGTAAAGTCAACATATGCATATTATTTAATTTATAGGAACATAATAATATCCTCTTTGGACATCCCTCAAGGCCAACTAGTGCAATGTATAGGTAGAGTCTCATACCCCTACCAAGACTAAGTCAAACCCCTTAATTCACCCTAGTTAGAGTTTACTATATTACTTCATTTTACTTTCAGGGATAATGGCCTTAACTGACATAGACCAAATTAGCTAAATGTGGAATCTGGTGTCATGAAACCCTACACCTAAATAAGGTAACTACTTGCCAAGGTAGTACAAAAACATGAACTTAGCATTCTAGGTTGATCCACTAGCTGGTATTCCTATGGGGGCAACATAGTTCAAGAACTAGGAGACACACTTGAGACCCTCTGTATGCACCCTGGAAATTTAATATCTATCTCATGAGAACAATTGTGAACCTACCTTCCCACATTGGGAAGGGACACTCTCTCATAACTAGTTCACTCGGTGCTAAGCTAAAGTCCCTTTTCAAAATGTTTTTAAGCCTTTATCAATCATCATAGCTTAGCATAGGTCATTGAGGAATAACCCTTTGTATATCATAAGCATTAACTCATTAGGAATTGCATGAGAACTTATTTTATAACAACCCTCATATGAGATATTAACACCTTATCATTATCATAGTGAGGCTAGTCTTAGTCCTATCTGAGGACGACGACACCGATTATGTCTAGGGGTGCTCCGGTTGTGACAATGTAATTGATAATGTTCTTGTATAATTGACTATTGTATGATGTTTATAACCTATTTGATTGATGAAGATAATTATTTTGGGATGAAGTATTGAAATGGAATCTTGAAGGTCATGAGTAAGACCTTCAAAGTTATGAATATGTTATTATGGTATTGTTAGTTTATCATTGGTAAGGTTGATTACCTGAAGTATGAACTATAGATTTAAGAATTTATTATCATGATATGAATGTGATGATTGTGAGATGATGGTAGGTGTGTTACTATGGGAATTGAAGGTAATTCCTGTACAGATTCTATGACTATATTTGAGAAGTATTGTTCTCACACGATGTTGGGTTTGTGATGAAAGGGCTTTCTCATCCTAGAACCTATGATCTATATACTTACATATATAAGGGGTTGAAATCCTAAGACCTATACTATAAATTGATGTTTAAAATGACTTAAAGACAAATCAAAGAGAGCTTAGCACCTAGTGAACTTGACAATGACAGGTGTTCCTTCACAAAGGAAGGGAGGTTCAAACTATATATCCTAGGAGGTGGAAACTACAATGCTACTTAGCATAAAAAGGGTTTGTAGCAACAACCTCCTAGTTCCTTAACTATGTTCCCCCATAGGAATCTTAGATAGTGGATCCACCTAGATTTTATCTTGTATGTTATGCCCTACCTTGGAAAGTAGGACACCCTGCTTTGGTGTAAGGGGTTGATACCGGATTCCATATAGCTCACAGGATCTATGTCGGTTCTAGCAAAGTTTCTAGAATGGTAAAATGAATGAATGAAAGTAAGAAGACGAATACTAACTAGGACTACTTAAGGGATTCTACTTAGTGTAGGTAAGGGCATGGGACTTTACCTATACATTGCACAAATGGGTCTTAAGAGGGGTTCTCGGGTGAGTTCTTATGAAGTATAGTAGAAGTGAACTCTAAATATGAAATATTGACTATAGCTTTATTATGATTTTACTTATGATTGTGGATATGTCTTATTATTGTATTAACTTGTATATATATTCTTGGAATGTGCATAAAGGCTTTTAAATTGAATATAGCATGCTTGAACCAAATTTCATCTTGTGCATATTTTCAAATGTTTTACTTGCATAGTTTCCATATTTAGTACATGTAGTTTGTAATAACCCATATCTCTTCTATTTTCTACACAAGTGTATGTTCAGGTCATTGAGGTGATTCTAGTCCTTTCTTGAAGAAACTAGGATTGTTATTCCCAAGTTGGTGAATCCTCAAGTTCGAGGGCGGACGATGCTTTGCTTCTAATTTTAACTTCACTTTCCTTATTAAAAGACTATGATGTGTTCATATTACAAGACTTGTTTTTTATGTAAGGGATAAGTCCCAATTTTCAAACTCTTATGTCTAGATGGCAATGTGAGACAACTTAGTTTCTATTTTGATATATGAAGTGAATTTGAACTTCAATTGATATTTTTTAAGTTTTCCGCTATTATTTAATATGCAATGGTAAATGCTAAGGGCTTGTCTAAGACCTCTTCAAGGTCGACGACACCGGTTACGACTAAGGCGTGCTCTCGGTCGTGATAATCACCAAATAAGATGGTGAACTATTGTACATAACAATTAGCAAAATTGGGGTTGACCTGCTCTATATCTTGTTTGACCTTGAAAATGGGTTGTTTTGACCGTGGTGACTTGGCTGCATAGGTAAGGTCTTAATAGAGGTCTTGAAATGCCCCAATATGAAATAGGATGAGCTAGAGACTCACATAAGTTTTATGATTTCATAAATTGTTAAAATAATGAATAATAAGCCTTTGAATTCAGTTTTAAATAGTTGGAAATCAAACGTCAAGGGACGACCAAGACGTCCGAAAACTAGTCTTTTGTGTGCTAGTGTGTTCTAGTATGTTTTCCTTGTTTCGGTGTGTCTGTTGAAGTCTAAAATAAGTGGGGATGACACTAGTGTCTTAATAATTTAGTTTAGGGTAAACATGTTTGGGCACGACTCCCCAAGGACCAACCAAAGGGTCCTTGAGGAGGGCCCAAGCTTTGGCAAAGAAGCTGCCAAGGTAGCATGCAAAATCAAGATTTGGAGTCTAGTCTGCGTCGCGGGCTTGGAACTCAACTTCCCTCTGCATCGCGCAACTGTAATGAGTTTCACTACGTCAAATTAATTCCAGAAACAAGATTTGGAAGTGCATCCCCGATGCACATCTATGTCCCATATTTGGCCGTGTCGTTTAGAATGGGTTTTAAGTCATTTTTACCCCCATTCCCAAGTAAAAGAAAACACAAATACCCAATTAGAAATAAAAAATTCATAACCCTCTTCTCTTCCAAAATTCTATCAAAACTCCATTGGAGGCCAAACTCATGCTCAAGCTAGAAGATGGATTTACAAGTGATTTCTTCTTCAATTTCATGGGTCTTCAATAAATAAGGTATGATAACTCTTGATTCTTGAATAACCTTTTATTCAAGGAGTTCTATCTAAGATTTTCAAAAGTGATTCAAAGACCAAAATTCCCAATTTTAAATCTAAGCATGGGTTCCTTGTCAAACGATTTTCTAAGTCATTCTAATGATGAATAAATGTTAAATTAGTGTTTTATGATGATTTCCTATGGAATTTATGAATGAAACTATGATCCTCCTAGTTCTCAAAATTGGCCTATAATGTGGAATTTGTGAATATGATCTTTTGTTAATGAATTGTTCTTGAATTGGATTGTATTTTAAGATCTGATCTTTTTCTATATCCATTGAGTATAAATTGTGGAGGATTTATTTATGTTGATCATAGCTTTGAGAATTGGTAAGCGACCTAATCTCTAGTCTATAGTATGAGAATTGATGTTGTGTGGTATGGTCCACTTATGGTGCCGATTTTTATTCCTTCTCCATCTATGCATGTTGTGATCATGGCCTTGAAGGCAATAGATGTAACGTTAATTGTTGACTATGATGCGTATTCCTATGAAGTTGTTCTATGGAGGTTATGTGAGGAAATCCTCAATGCTAGCATAAAGTTTAAAGTATGTTGGTGATGTGGAGTATGATATGAATGATTATATTAGGGATAAGGTGCGGTCTACTTGGTTGATTATTTTAAGTTCTATTGATACGCTCAAACTTACTTCTCAAATAAGAAGTAAAGCGGTCGTGTCAAGTAAATAACCCAACTAGTGAGGTTGGGATCGTTCCCACGAGGAAAATAGTTTAGACTTAACTTCAATCTATTATTACTATTGTTCAGTCAATTACTTTCTTGGAAAGCAAAAATGATAAAAGGGGGGTTTTCTATTTCTAAATAAATGAAAATAACTAGCGAAATTTAAGGAGACAACTAACAGCTTCTAATGTTGGAGTTTAATCAGTTAATAAAAGTAACTAGGGTTTACGTGTTCCCCACAGGTTCATAACTTTATAATTATAGCTATAACAATTCTTTCCTAGTATCTTGCATGCAAAGTGATAAGTTATGTATTTCTAAATCCTTGGCCCGGCATCTAGAAAATTTCACTCCGCACCTTGGTCCGGCTACGTGTGTTGCTATACTAACCCTTATCTTTACCTCATATTAAGCATTGTATTTGATATTTGACTAAGTTATTACCTCGTACCAATAAATACTAGCCTATTAGATAGTATATACTAAATCTATGTTGATAATTCTTTTCCTATTATCTACCTCCTTGGTCCGACAAGTAGCATTAAGGCGAGTTATAACGTTGGCCATCCGTTAAAAAGGCTTCTAAGCGAAAGAATTATCAATACATGCAAGACACTATTCTAGAATTGTTATTTTAGTTAGGTTTTACCTCATTATTTGCCTATGGTTCCCACAACCCTAGTTATGGAGTTTAGTTACCCATAGTAATAATCACAATATTCAAATATATGGTATAAGAATTCATGTACTTACTTCAATGAGAAAGAGTAAAATCTGAAAGTTCGCTTGATTAATCAACAAAAATTACCAACAACCAATTACAAGAGTCTCAAACTATTCAAGAGTCTCACAAAGGGTCTAAAAAATAATACAGAGTCTAACCAAATAATCCAAAGTCTAACAATAATCAAGGGTCTAACCTCCAAAACGAGGTTTTTTGAACTATTTATAAAAAATAAAAACCTAATTAAATAAGGACTCTATTTGCTGGAAATCTGTCAAAATGCGGCTGGGTCGACAGACCTCGCGATGGATAGTCGTGGTCACGACGGACCGTCATGGACTCCGTCGTCCCATACTTGTGCAATTTCTTCCGCTTCTCTCTTCATCACCCTCGACGGCAGGTATGACGGATCGTCACGGGCACAATGGTCCGTCGAGGGTCTCCGTTCCAAAACACTTGAACTCTTGGAATTTGGGTACTGGACTACATCTTTGAACTTCATGACGAACAAACAGGACGGACCGTCATGGCTACGACGGTCCGTCACGCACTCCGTAACCCCACACTTGGTCAGAGTTCCCCATCTTCCTTCAGCAGCTGCACTACGATGCCACCTACGGACCATCACGGCCACGACGAACCTTCACAAGCTCCGTAAGTGGTACTTTTCTGTATTTCTTGCTCAAAAACCTCCTCATTCATCTTCTAGACAGATTTCCTCCAAATACAGAGAAACTTATATAAAAATTAGCACAAAAAGGCTTTTGGACACACTAAACTTAAGGAAAAAGTATTAATAATAC